>NC_056532.1:7238884-7264617 GCF_019175285.1 Sceloporus undulatus | reverse complement strand
ACTCGGTGTTGGTTCTTTGCTACCTGAAAAGTTGAACACTCAATTAAGTGTTCACTTCCCTGTTTGGTTGGTTTGTGATGATAGCGTACTTAGCTATATGGCCAACACAGCTACTCTGGATTGTTTACTTGGAAGTACTGTATTATTATTTTTTCGTTTGACTGACGCCGTCTAGTGCAAGCTAAAAAAGACAATTCTGTTTTTCCAACAATTGTGCTTTTGATCGTTCTCCAGCCCCAACCCATCAGATAAGGGAGGGCTTCCTGTACCCCATTTGCAATGTTCCTGGTCCTCTTGCTTACTGTTCCTCCGAACCTTGAGGGGCTGCGTGGAGATATTTCATGGAGGACCACTCTGCTGAACTTGTCGATCAGAACGTTGAGTTCTTGGATCATTGCTCCCTGCAGAGACTCAGCGCGATGCGTTCAGAACATGGATGCTGACATACCTTGCGCTCTAGGCTGAGACCCGGTTCTGTCTGTCTTTCTCCCTTGGCAGGGAGTCCTGTGCCGCACGCTACAGGGGCATGCCCACTGGGTGAACACCATGGCGCTCAGCACGGACTAGTCCTCCGAACGGAGCTTTTGAGCCAGCCGAAGCATCCATCAATCCTCAGGACGTGAAGGATCCTGTAAGAACCTTTTCCACCCATTAGATTCCATCATGCTCTGGCGGCTTCTTCTGTTCCCCTGCAGTTTTTCTCTGCAGGTGTAGAATAAAAGCTCAGTAGTGCCCACAGGGATCGGTTAGCTGTCTTCTGAGGCTACCATTTCATGCAACAATTCCACAATGCAGCACTTCAGCAACAATTTCACACTGCACCATCTGTTTGCAGGGGATGCAGAATACGAACATCCAGAGAACAAGGGACGTTCTGTCCCTCAACTTCTGTCTTTGGACTTTGAAAAGTCGACCTTGCTGGGTTGGAAACCATGTAGTCAACTTCCAGCTTTTGTCGCCCTTGGTGTCCTTGTTCCTCCAGAAGCCCTTTTAAGATAACTCCTGTTACTGTACGCGCTGCATTATCTGAAAAGCAATAGATTAAAATAAACCCCTCTGAAAACAGTAACAGGTTTCCATGATGTTCAACTGCAGGTCCCAGTAGTCTTCACCTTTACCCAGTGGCAAGTTAAGAAGCCACCAAAAATGGCACAGAGAAGACCCCAAAAGTGCTGGACTGGGCCCCAAGGTTGCAAGTTCCACGCTACTCATCCTCTACCCAGTCCTCCCCACACTTACATCTTGGGCTCTCCAGACCTTGATGGTCCGATCTTGAGAAGCTGAGTAGAGGAGGCCATCTCCACCCCACTTGACGCAGGTCACCGATTGTGTATGGCTGGTCAGGATCAGGTCACAACGGCCAGAGACCGTATCCCAAACACGAACGCTCCCATCCTTGGAGGAGCTGGCCAGGTAGCGACACTCAGGGTTCCTGGATGGAAGAAAGAAACCGGAAAGGCCTCAGGAGAGGGGTGTCTAACTCTGCTTCCCCCCAAAAAGGAAAACCATTTCAAACACTGTGCATGCTACCCAAGGCTCCTGGTACGAAATGTAAATTGTGCACAGCTTTTGCGACAGGATTTGGTCCAAAAGGGTGGCTGAAAAACAACTAGAAGACAGGTCTACCCAAATTATAAACGTCACCAATGAGTTAATGACTGAGCAGTCCTAAAGTCAATACAAATACAAATCCTAGGATCCCAAAGCATGGAGCCAGGGCAGTGTCAAACCGCATCATTTCTTCAGTGTAGAGGCAACCCTAGCGAACAGAAATTGGACTAAGGAAAACCCAGGGCAAGGAGACTTACAAATGCAGAGGCTCCCAGCAGAGGGATGTGATCCATTTGGAGTGTCCCACAAGCACCCGGCCGACCTGGCTCCCCGTCTTCGGGTCCCAGAGAAAAATCTGCCCCAAAACAGACGTCAGAAACACATTTACCACCGTATTTATGGCCAGCACCTCTCTGCTCTCAAGACGCTGGATCCTGCCTGACTTTGCAAGCTAAGCAGCATCAGCCCTGGTTAGTGCTTGGGCAGGAAACCACCTGCAAATACCAAATGCTATAACCCTGAAGATTTCTATTTTCCTTTGAATCTTGAGCGCAGCCTGAAATCTCTACAGCAAAGGTAAAGGAGTTTCATTGTACCTGGCTGTTTTTGCAACCGGATGCCAGCTTCTTGCCATCGGGAGACCAAGAGATACTCAGCACCCAGTGACGGTGACCTGGGGTAATAGTAGTAAAAAGAGTAAAGGAAGAGGATAAAAAGAAACAGGTTGTTCAAAGCACACGCAAGAACCAAGCTGCTAATGCTTTAAGGAGTGGAAAACAAAAGGGTAAAACAATTCTCCAGTACAGAGCAATGAATAAGCTGTAAATACAATTTATTAATGACACTCTAACTCAGGGCTCAGAAGGTACGAACCTCAAGCAACGCGGTTACCTGAAACAAGTTACTTCTGCAAGGTGTTACCAAGCTATGCTTCAAAACCATGCAACAAGTGAGAGCGAAATCACTTTTTGCCCGTGCAACTAGTGGTTTCTTCAAGTGACTTTTGGGATGAGATTTTTGCAAGCGGATGAAGCCATGCTGAGGGTCCAAGCTACACCAGCTTTAAGAGGCGGCAATGCATTTTTCCCTGCCTGCCAAAATTGACACAGGGGCCTGTTACAGACTGCCAAAATAAAGCTGCTTTGGGTCTCTTTGGAGATATGCTATTTAAATGATGCATGCATCCTAAGAATCCAGAAGCTGCACCAAAGCTGCCCTCCAGTGCTTAGGAATGGAGTGTGGCTTTGGCGCGACATCCGAACTCGTAGGACCCATGCATCATTTAGCATACCTCCAAAGAGACCCAAAGCAGCTTTATTTTGGCAGTCTGTAACAGGCCTGAAATACCATTTTGTGGTACTCAGAGGTCTCCCATAAGCCACTCGTTTCCACTGCAACAGATCTGAGGATATCTGGCCTTATGCGGACTCACCTTTGGCTGTGAAGTGGGGCGTCTCTGTGCTCAGGTCCCAGAAACGAACGGTCGTGTCGCCGGAGCCGCTGGCGAGATACCTAAAGAAAGGAGAGGAAGAGATGGCCACATGAACCTCGCTCCTGGGAGAGAAGTCTCCCACTTATTTCTTGGATGACGTTGGGGCTGGACTCATTGTCCCAGCCGCAGAGGAAGGCAACGGCAAGCCTCCTCTGAACAAACCGCGCCAAGAAAACCCTGCCATGGGTATGGCTTAGGATCGCCATAGGTCAGGAAGGACTTGAAGGCATGCAACAATAAAAGACTTCCTTGGAGTCTTTAAACAAGGTGCTGAGATATGAAATGTGGCTCGACTGATGACTGTCTCGAATTATTTCCACCGGAGTCCCGGCCACGATCCACCCCTCTGCCAGCTACTTACTTGCCGGTAGGACTGAAGGCGACGGAAATGACGGCTTCGCTGTGCCCCTCGAGGGAGCTGGTGCAGCGGGTCACGGCCCGGACTTTGAACACGGCTTGGGGCTGGTAGACTATCTCCACCACCTTCTCCGTCTCCAGGGCTTGCCCAGCGAGCGTCTTCTCCAAGGAAGTGACAATTTCGGAGTCACGCACGTAGAAGGCCAGGGGCAGCGGCTCCTCCTTCGAAGGGGAACATTTCAGTGGGGATTTCTGGATGTACCTTGGGGCAGAGACCCACCTTCCCCCATTTTTTTAAGGCGCAACAACCGAGAGCCGAGACAACCCTGATTTGAAACGGACCCAAAGCACCTACACCAAGTTATACACCGAGAAGGAAGGGAATAGCGATCGTTCGGATGAAGAAGAGGGAAAGGAAGAACCGTCAGCATCCTTTTCCTTGCTCTAGCAGACTGGCTCTTTCCTTACTGTCACCAAGGAGCTATTCTACTAAGCGGATGGAGCCCATCTCCCTAAGAATTTGTTCCCAAGTTGTCCTGGGTTTTCTTTGCCCTCCGCATCCCTCTTTCCTTTTATGTCATGCCTTTCTAGACTTTAAGGCAAGGGACACCGCTGTACTGAATGGGATTTGAGCGTCCCTGGATTATGGTATCCGAAGAGAGGGGATCCTGGAACCAAACCCCATCAGATACTAAGGACCAACTACACTTAACAAGCAGGTCACAGTTTACCCCATCAAACCCCAAACACTACAAATCTCCATTTTAAAGCCCAGGTACCAGATTCAAGGAGGGATGCCGAAGGACACAAAGACAACGTCAAGGATAGGCGTTTGAAACGTTGGAACGGTGGTATCAACCTGGATAAGGATTCCTTTGCATTCTCCCTTCCTCGCCCCCCAAAATACACCCTAAAACCCCTTCTCTCTGGGAGGTATGAAGGAAGACATCCGCAACGCCGCTCCTGCCAGGTAGGCACCCCCCGGTACCTGCTCCAAAAGGGTGTTGCAGACCAGCTGGAGCTTGTCTGGAGTGATGTCGATGGGGACATCGAAGGGGGAGCCCAAGATCTCGCCAGCTTCGTCTTTGAACTGGATCAGGAGGCGCTCCACGTCAGACTCCATTTTGCTTCCCGCGTGCGGCTCTTCAACCTGTCAGTCAAAAGCCACAAAATGAAGATTCGGTGTCTTGGGAACCGTCAAATAACTCTCTCTCTCTGAGTAGCAGCTTCTCCCTTTACAATGCACATCTGGAAAACAAAGAAACCCAAACACACTTCCTAAAGAGGATGCTGTATCTGCCCACTCTCAGCCTGGGAGACCAGGGTTCGAATCCCACTCAAGCCGTGGCAAGCCTCTGAAGAAACATGGATTAGAAATAGCCTAGAAAAGGGATACTGTATTTGGAGTCACTGGCACGTGAACAACTTCCTTCCTTGACCGTTGGATATCCATTGGGTGATCTTAGGGCTAGGCAATATTATTATATTATTACTATTACTATTACTATTAACCAGGTAATTGGATCCAAGGTGGCTAACCAGCACCCCATTTAAAGCAACATACATTAAAATCAATACAAAAACATTCATAAAAGTATCCATAAAAGGTTTCAGAAAGCATTAAACCATTTGGAAAGAGGTAAGATTAAACATTAAAATGCATTAAAAGAGCATTACAATGTGCCAACCTTAAAGACAGAGCTCTCCAGCACTGAAAGCCCAATAGAATCCACATGGGGAGGAAGTGCGACGTCATCACTCTGCGCCCGGGAGTTTAGCCAGAGAAAGGACTCTGCTGCCGTCTAGTGGAGAAAGCCTGGAAGAGCAGGGGAGCCACTCCTTCCGTATCTGTAGCACCTGTTGCATCATGGGAGATGTAGTCCAAAACCTCTGGATAGCATCTATCTCTTATCATGTGTATGTCTTCAAAATATTAATTTTAAAAAATATTTTATGTTTTGGAGTCACTTTATTTTCATTTTGCAAAGGCATTTTTAATTATTAGTTATACTATTATTTTATTATTTTTTATTTTATTGTATAAAAATAATATAGTATAACATTTATTTTTTATTTTATTGCATATATATATATATATATAAATTATGCAATAATTATAATAAAATATATTTTAATAATAAAATATATTTTAATAATAAAATATATTTTATTATACATACAATATTTTTATATTTTATCATACAATAAAATAAAGTATTTTTATTTTGTATAAATTTATATATATATATTTATACAAAATAAAAATATTTTATTTTATTTTATAATATAAAAAATTGTATGTATAATATAATAAAATATATTATTTTATTTTATTGTGTGTGTGTGTGTATAATATATAAATTGATACAAAATAAGAAATATAACCAATAATAAAAAAAACGCCTTTGCAAAATGAAAATAACATGACCCCCCAAATAAAATATTTAAATATTTAATTTAAATGTTTAATATTTTTAATATTAATTAATAAATAAATATTTATTAAATACTTAATTAAATTAATTAAATATTTAATTAATTTAATCAAATATTTAATTATGGAGGGACAAGTGTATGCTCTGTCAAGCTAAGTAGTGTGATGATTCAAATCATGGTGGGTGACCAAAATCCTTTGTGCTATGATTCCAGTATAGTAAATATGTTATTACTAATTGATATCCATTTGCCGTTTATGAAGGGGTCAGTAGAGAAATGAAGGCGAGTCGAAGGTTCAACGTATTCACTCCACAGTTATAGTATCAGACAAGGACTTGGAGGAGGCAGGTTCAAGTCCTCCCTCCATGAAACCCACTCCTTTTCTCAGGTTGCAGCTACACTGTAGAGTTAACACACTTTGGCACAGCTTTAATTGCCATGATTTAATGCAGCGGCCCCCAAACTGTGCCCTTTTTGGGCTTCGGCTCCCCGATGGCTGATGGTTTGGGATCCTGGGAGCTGAAGTCCAAAACCCATTAAAGAGGCACAGTTTGGGGACCACTGGTTTAATGCTACGAAATTCCAGGATTTGCAGTTTTGTGAGATATTTAGCCTTCTCCCCATTGCCACAACAAACTACAGATCCCAGGATTCCACAGGATGGAGCCATGACATTAACAACAGTGTCAAACTGCATCAATTCTGCAGCCTCAGCCTGGCCTACCTTGCAAGGTTGTTAGAAATATAGAGAGGAGAGCAAGATATGCATCTAGTAACTTACTGAATAACAGTAATAATCCTCAGACCACAGCCTAGCTTTAAGATGGAAGAGGAAATACAACCCTCGCCAAAAGACTGCATGCTGTGACAATTTGAACTGTGTGGACTGTTGCTTTTCAGTGTGATAGTTTCGTGGTTTCCGGTTGCAAAAGGAGAGCCAGATAAGCAGCTTTTAAATACACACACAAACAGTTCGGATAGTCACGAATTCTTAATATATATATATATATATTTATTTATATATATTTCAATCAAAACACAATTAAATATGGTTTAAGTACATGAATACTCGGGCGTCGGACAATAAGGTGTTGGTACACAGTACCAAAAAAGCCTGTACACAAAGAGTTTTTGCTTCTGGCCGGCCGACTCACAGTGCCGCGCCGGAGCAGATATTGCAACGGTAAAACGCCGGCTCCGTCCGTCAAAGCTTTCCAAATATCGGAAGGGAAGAGGGGGGAAGAAATAAACCCAAAGCTCTCCTGCGGGTGGGATTTGGGTTGCGTTTTGTTTTGTTCTGCACAAGGCTTCAGAATGGGGGGGGGAAAGCAAATGGGATTGTAAAAAATACTAACACCAACTTCCAAACAGAAAACAACTTCAATAAAAGTGATGAGGATAGAATAAACGGAGGAGGGAAAAAAAACCAATGCGCACACTCATGTACAACGAAGTGGACCCCAGTTTGACCGGGAACCGGAAAAAAGTAACTGTCTGAACTATAACTCTCAGCATCCCCCCCCCCCCCTGGAAATTTGCAATTTAGGGATGTTACTTTCCAATATGTTTTGAGTCCGGGGGCTTTTAACGCTCTGGCAAAGCCACCCGTCCCTTGCAGTTGCGGCGACAGTGGAGACGCTGCTCTCCATTGGCATAAAGAACGCCGGTGGGAAAAGGCCAGCGAGGGAATAAAAGGCGCGGGGGACTCAATGCTGCGGAACTGGCCATTAAAAAAGGGAAAACAACAACAACAGCACTCAGATTGATTTATGGGAATGAGGTTGTATGAATGCAACGGGAGTATTTGGAAGCCAAAAAATAATAACAACCTCCCCAAGAGGCACGCGAGAAACAACCCGAATTCCCTTCCGCTTTTCATCTGCTCGGCCAAGGAGCGCATGACCAAATTAAAGGCCCTTAAAGTCACCTTAAATGGAGGAATCTAACAAACCAAGGACCCGCTTTTTCCAGGGCAGGCGATAAAGGAAGCTCCGGTTACCGGCGTGGTGAGAACACTTCAAGTAAGGAAATAGGAGAAGTATATATGCTTTTGTAAAGAAGAGGAGACCGCTCACGGCCGACAATCCAGGCCTCTCCGACGGGTTAAGGTGCCTTTTCCAACTGCAGATGTTCTGTCAAACGTGAGACGTCTCAGCTAGGAACCTATGAAAGGGAAGCGTCTAACTCCGGGTCTTGATACAGTCTAATTCCGACTTGTCTTTTCGGTGAATGTTCTTTCGGGGTTGGAGCCGGGGCACTGGAAGAACGGGACACTGTTCCTTGACTGGGGATGCGGTCGGCACGTATCGGAGGGAAGCGAGTCCGTTTGGGTTGGATACGGGGGAGTCTTTCCCCTTGTTGTGTATTTTTTCCCTAAATGGCGTAGTGGGGGTACATAAGCCAGTGGACGTTTACAGCGTTTGGTTTCCACCGGAGTCGGCCGAGGAGGAGCTGGGGAGTAACAGGGTGGAGGAGAACAAGTCCACTTGTCTTCGGAGGCAGAAACCCCAACGCCATTCCCACTCCTGGGAATTTCAGAGATCATAGCTGGGAAGGAAAAGGAAGACAGACACGTTGGTTGGAAAGCGGACCCATACTAGGCCCTTCTCACTCCATAGTGTTATAATTCCTTAAAGAAGCCACTGGCAAGTGAAAAAAGGAGGCAGCTTCCCCTCTTCTGCATCTCCGAAAACTCGCTGCTTTTACATAATGACCCAGGGCACAAGGGGACGGCTCTGCCAAGATGTTTATTTGGCCAAACGGACAGGGAAAGAGCCCTTGAATGCCATTTTCATGCCTGGAACACGGGCTTTCCAGTGAGTTCCCTGCCCGGTAAAGCAGTCTGGAAATGCAAGAGTGTAATAGTCCTCCATACTGAGAGTGAGGGCTTGAAGAAGTCACTTTAGAGCTTGCAACGGCTGCTTATACATAGCTCAAGAATGGCACTATGCTGAATGGCCACTCATTTGGTAAAGAGGATGCTCAGGGCACAGTTGTGGCAAACTAAAAGGGGTGGCTAGTGGCCCCCATGTTTGCAGAGTTAGTGATACAGCTCTGGGCCAAGCCCAGGCTTTAAGAGAAAAAGCAATCTAGTTTTTGGAGACTGACTTCAGACTTAATAATGCTTCAGCCCTTCAGACTTGAGCCTATTGGGGCTGCCCACCCTGAACTCATCTAGCACAAGGAGGACAAGAAACCCATCCTCCCCAGCCAACATGGTTTCTCCATCTCCCTCCACCCCACAATAAGGAGCCCGCCAAACTGATGTCACCCTTTGTCACCTTTGTAACTTTTTCCGCAGCCAGGTCTGGTTGCGCCTGTTGCATGACGTCGTTGACGATCATCTTCGCTATGCGCCAGGCCATCTCTTCTTGGGCCTGAAGCAGACAAGAGGGCACTTTGAAGGCAGGCTGGACTTGGGATGTGACACGCAAAGCCAAGCTATGGCAGTGGAGGCGAAAGGACAGGGAGCTGGGACTGTATGGATGCCAATTGCAAATCTATTCACACAAATTACTCTCGTCTATGGATTTTGGGTGGTGTTGGCTTTTAAACACAACAAACCCAAGGGGCCAGCGTTGGTATAGTTGTTTGAGTGCTGACTAGGACTCCAGGAGAACGGGATTTGAATCTCTGCAAAGCCCTGGAAACCCACTGAGTAACTCTGAGTAAGTCATACTCCCTCAGAGGAAGGCCAGAGGAAGAAATCTTGCCAAGAAAACTCCATGGGAGGGTTGCCTTAGGGCTATCATAAACCAGGAACAACTTGAAGGCTCATGACAGCAACAGTCTGCCTCTCGGTACCATTCCTTCTCACTACCTAGCAAACAGAGATCTGTTTGGCTACTTGATATATACATGTATATATGAATATATGGACCTACCTCATCCGTATTGCCCTGCACCCATTTCTTCATAGCTTGTGAAAACATGGACCCTGGAGGAAGCAGAGGCAGAAAAAGAGAAGAGCGGCAGTGTTACTCATGGGAGTGATTCTGACAATATTCTTCACCTAGTTATACATTATGGCAGTTATAAGAGCAAAAGGAGAGCCTTGCTCAATCACTGACCATTTTCCCACACACATTTGTCCCGTCTCTTCTTCGTCAGACATTCCCCCTTAAACCCATGGCTTCCTGTGACATTTGCAAGAAAGGAACTATCAAACGTATTTTTGGGTAGGAACCTTCCCGAAGTTTCAAACAGGTTCTTCCATAGTATATGTTGTGCCAGCCAAAAGCAGGTGATCCCAAAAGGCTCTTTGGAGCGTCGTCCCTCAGGATGAACAGGAAGAAAAAAGGAAGCGACTCACCTCTGGACTTCTTGACGTCTGGTTCGGGCTCTGACTCTCGGATGAACTGGCCCAGGTCGCTGACACGGCCAAAGGACATCTTCCTGCAGCAAGAATGAGCAAAAAAGGAGGGAGAAAAAGAGAGAAACTTGTTGACTTTCTTATGGTCTCGGGTGGGAAGGGAAATCCAGTCATGGCACAAAGGGAACGGAGGAAGTCAGTGCTCCACACCCATTCATCATTGCTTCTATGAGCACATCTATGGCAGACAGTCTACTCATCTATGTCTCACTTGGCACCATGGTCAGAGAACTCCTGCCCCTCCAGAAGTGGCTGAACTCCAATCCAGGCTGATGGTCAGCTCAGACTCCTGTGCTGGGAGAGTCTCAAATACAGGTGAGACTGGCCTGAGACTACTGTGCCCTTCAGCATCCGGTGAGAGGGGAAAGAACGGAGATTTCTCAACGCATCTACTATGTTCCACTGACCCCACCTCACCAGATTCCAGAAAGCCTCAAACAGAACAGAAGGGATGCTGACTGCTGCAAAGTCAAAGGCCTCCAAGGCATCACAGCCCATCATGTGCACTACAGGCCTGTTCCTGCAACCGTGTGAAGGGCTACAATTGCAGAAATATAATTGGAATATAAACTTGCTGTTTTGGGGGAGCAGTTATGGGACCCCATGAAATACAACCCAGGCCACAGTCCCAAGAAGGACTGAGGAAAAGATGTTGGCACTCACTGTGGTTGTTATTCTTGAAGGTACAGAGGAGTGACCCACAACCTCTTGGGTTATATCTCCACGGACTCCAAGGCACGTGCTTTCCATTATTTCCACTGACTGCTCTTCTCCCCTCTCAGTTTTTGCTATCCTACCTTGCCAACCAGACGTGCCCCATGTATTCTTCCTTCACTATTACTTTCTTCACCTGAACTAGCAGCTTCACATCCTGACTTCTCCATTTTTCAATACACACACACCACTGGGCCCCCTCTTCCCAACGGCTTCCACAGAGCTCCAAGGGACACTCACCCGGCATACGTCCGCTGATACAGAGACTCCGGATCCAGGCTGGCAGCATCTACAATTATTGCTTCATCAAAGTTTTTCAGGATTTTTACATTAGCCTTTTTGAGGCTAGACTGAAACACAAACGACAGGCGTTAATTAACGTCGGAAAGGAGGGGGCATGGAGATCTCAAATGCGCAAACGCTTCTCTGAGCGTGAATGTGGCCCTTGGGCTGGAACAGGTTCCCCGCCTTTGTGCTGGTTCCCCTCTGCCCGCTGTAGTCCAACAGCTTCAGGTGTTTGTCGCGGAAGAAGAAGGAAAGAAGGGATGAGCCAATGCAGAGCGGGTGCCACAGACCGCTTTGGGAAAGCGATGGGAGAGACAGCCACCCACCTGGGAAGGAGTAGTGCTGTCAGAGGGCCCCGTGTGGGAGTCATTGTCTGGAGCGCCGCCGGAGCCGTGAACAGTCAGTGCGATATTTCCGCCGGCAAACTCATCCCCCCGGACCGAGTGGATGAGGTCGTTCAAGTATTTGTAATAAAGGTTGCTGGACAGGAAGCCAGGTAAGAAAACCTGAAGGGGAGAGGAAGAGAGGAGGGAACTGAGGCACCGGAGCAAACTTTGTGGTGAGGAAAAGCATAAGCAGGGGCTCCAGGTTCAATCCCTGGTTTGGTCTCTTCTCTCCCTCTGAGACCCTGGAATGCCGCTTCTCATCAGAAGAGACAATACTAGGGGATATAGACAAATAGTCAAAGCTAGTATGTTCAATCACGCAAGTACTATTTTGAAATCAACACCTATGTTTCAGGAGTTTTTTTCCCTTCCTTGTGGAAGAAGAGAAGAGAAGAGCACTCCTGACCTTCTCCATGGTGGTCCAGGCTTGGCGCAATGGAGTGGTGAAACAGTTGGGGAGTGGCCCTCCTTCCCTGCAGATGTTGGATTCGATTTCGAGGCGCACGGCATCGTCGAAGCCGAGGGGATGGGTGGCTTGGAGGGAGAAATACCTACACAGCAACAGAGGAGGGGACAGAGGATGAGGAAGAAGACAAGAAGAAAGACGTAAAGACCGAGAACGCAAAAGTCAAAACAGCCCAGGTTCCTGGGGTTGGGAACCAGATGCCTCTGGGATCTTCAAGTGCACTGTCCATGCCTCTTTTCACCCCCTGGTGCAACTACTATTGCCATATATGCCCCCAAACTGGCCAGTGACTATTTCAAGCCTGTTCCCATACAACCCTACAGGGGTTGATTTTTTTAAAACTCCAGTTTTTGTTGTTCTTGTGTGCCTTCAAGTTGTTTTTCCCCCTTGCCTGCCAGCCAGCAATGGCAAGGAATTGCCAGGAAGGGTCGAGCGATGAAGCAAGCTGGTAAAGAAGCAACGCTTAAGGACCAGGAAGACCTGAGAATGATCAGAAAGCGGGGAAGGGGTATGGAAAGGAGAGATCGTCCCAGGGCGCGACTCACTTATCATATAAGATCATGGCATCGTTCTGCGCCTCCTGCCCGTCGTACTGGCCTTCTTTGGCTGCCAGCTGGGACTGGAAGTTGTCCGCTGCTAGCCAGAACTGCAGAATATTTACGGCATCTTCTTTCTCCATGAACTAGGGAAAAGAGTTAAGACGTGAATGCCAACATCCCTCCAACAGCTCCTAAAGTTATGCATGGAAGACAGGGGGAGAGATGGGCAAGAACATGTTGCCCATGCCCCTGGGAGAGTAGGAAGTCTGCCAACTGACTTTCCAAGACCGAGAACAGAGGTGATAACTGTGCAGAGGAAAAAAGCCCTTTTTCCACCCTATGCCTGCCTGGCAAGCTACGCAAACATGTCTTGTGTGCCCAGAGTGATGCAATGCCACTTTTCCGGATGTCATTTTAGCAGATCTTAGCAGAACTCTCTCTGTGTGTGTGTCTGAGAGAGAGAAACTATTTCTCATTATCAGCTTAAGCTGCTAAGAAGATGCACAACTGACAGCTCCCCAGGTCTACTTTTCAAGCTGAGGCTTCACAAACAAAATAACAATTCTGTGCTTTTATATTTTTAGGACTGTTTTCACACCTTGCGTTTAACTTACAAAGAAGTGTGATTTGCAAGGGGATGGGTTTGTAAAAACCAGCACAAACAAAAGAACCCAGGCAGGCAAGAAACTGACTCAAACAGCCCTATCCAGCCTGGTGCCGTTCGGATGTTATGGAGTGCAACTCCTTTCAACCTCCCCTATGGGAATGAACCAGGACACTGGAAAACATCAGGATAAGGAAGGCCTAATATATCTTGGGAGGTGGGGATTGTTTGGTTTTTTACATGCGGCAAAAGGACGAACAAGATGCCTTACCTCAGAGAAATAAAAGAGGGCAGATTCGCAGAACAAAATATCGGCCAGGTAGACGGTCCCACTGGTAAGCACCTCGATCTGGTATTTACAGAAGTGGTGACTTCGCAGGAATTCGCTAAAGTGCCTGCAGGACGGAGACAGCAGTTTCATTAAAAGGCAGCAGAGGTGAGGAGGTCCTAATTCTATGTTAGCAATGCACAAAAGGCCGCTAGGAACCAAGATGCCACTACAAACACCAAGTAATGGGACATGCTAACACGAAGTAACCAGGATGGTATACCACTCCTTCAAGAAGACTCTGACTTCGAAGGATCCTATCACAAGGTTTTCTTGGCAAGATTAATTCAGAGGAGGATTGCCATTGCCTTCTTCTGAGGCTGGGAGAATGTGACTTGCCCAGCATGGCCATAGGGTTTCCTGGCTGATAGGAAACCCGAACCCTGGTCTCCCTGAGCGCTAGTCCAACACACCACTCCATCACGCTGCCCCTCAAGCCTCTACATCAGTGATAGCGAACCTATAGCACATGTGCCAGAGGTGGCACTCAGAGCCCTCTCTGTGGGCACATGTGCCATCGCCCCAGCACAGAGTTTGCCAGAGTTTGTTACTAGAAAGCCAGAGGGACATGGCACTTTACAATTAATAAGTGGGTTTTGGGTTGCAGTTTGGGCACTCGGCCTCAAAAAGGTTCACCATCACTGCTCTACATTGTTACCCTGATATCATTTTCAGATCAGAACCAAATCCTACCAGTCAAAGTCTGAAAGAAACCTTAAAAATAGACTAAGGGAAGCCAAGAGATACCAAAGGCACCCTTCTAGGTGAGCCTAACGGATGAAGGTTTTGCCCCAAGATCAGCCTCTGTTTTATCCTGGGGCCTTCACTTCCCACATTCCCCATTCTTATATTCTAATATTCTTACATTAGACTATAAGAAGCCCACCCATCCATCCCAAACACATAAACACATTTAAGAGAGAAGAAATCAACTTACTCTTGTTCCATGGCATTAAACACTACTGACTGTGCCATGACGAAACAGTTGGGGTCCACCTGGCCGTCTTCCCCACAAATCTTTGCTGTAAGTTCACCAGATCACAGGGCAGTTAGTGGCAGGGTTTAGCACAGTACAGATAGCATAGGTTTAAGGGCACATCTAAGGCACAAACAAGAGGGAGGTTTGAAACTGGGTCTATGGGATAGGGCTTCTCCCAAAGGCCGCCGGCTAACAAGAGAGCCAAGTTCTGGTTTCTGAGTGCGCAGCCCAGCTAAAGCCATAGGCCTTGCAAGCCACTTACCTACAATGTCGTTTCTCATCAGCTCCGTAACGGGGATCGGTTTAGCAGCATCGGGAGAAATATATTTGGTAAAAATTGTAACTGCGTCCTGCTCTATACCTGGGGAAGGGAAAAAAAAAGGGGGGGGGAAATAAAGAAACAAAGATGTGGTAGAAGACAGCAGCGTTTTAAAAACAAGGGATGACTGACATTTGTGGCCGGGTAAAGGAAGCATTTTAGTTGTTAGATAGCTAAGCAGAACATTTCATCTTCACCTTCTTAGCAAATCAGCTGAGACACGGGGAAGCGCAATTGAGAGCCACTGGTTCAGATGGAGCCTCGCTCCTCTGGACAAAACTTTGGTCTTGAAAAACTATAAAGAATACATAGTTTATATGCACTGGGGCTTTAAAGTGTCATCCTTCGCTTCTTGGAAAGATAGTTTAACTTTACAAGGTTGCCTTGTCTTTTTCTAAGGAGGGAAGCTAAGATGACTCACTTCACTTGCCTCTAGCAAAGCCAGAGAACTGGAAAAGAGAGTTTGGACAATTGCGTACCTGATAAGAACAGCTCAGCTGAAATCCCTAGGCTGTAAACTCTAACGCTACCTGCAAATCCCTTACCTGCTATGACTAACCTGACTGTTTACGCTGGCCAAGATCCAACGGTGTAATTTGGTGTTTGGTACCGGTAGATCTGGGAATTTCTTCCCCTCTGGCTTCAGACCTGTGTGGTATCCAAACCCTAAAGGGTTTCCTAAGAATGGTGTGGGGAGGTTGAAGGAAGAAGGCAGGGTTTTTGATGCAATGATACAGACTTTTGTAGCAAAGGTGGTGTTTATTAGAGAAGTTAAGGTAAAATATGGCTAGGGATGTGCCATAGGTATAGTAGATGTAATGAGGGAAAGATCTGTATTACACACCTGCATTACACACCTCTGCCTCTGTGAATACTTCTACAGTATTATTTGTATGGATGAATTCAGGCACAGTGTCTGTGAGTGTGATGGTATGAAGTGGATGTGAGTAGTGGATGAGTAAAATCTCACATAGGAATCACGAGGACATCTAGAAGGTCCCCACATTTGGTGCCACAGCCATGGGGCAGGTGGATGTCCCCACGTTGGCTGGCAGTGGTGGGATGTGTGGAAACCTCCACGTTTTGATAACAATGGTGGGGCAGAACAACCCTCACAACCTCTCACTCCTCCTCCATGAGCACTGTCAATAGCTAAGGGACTGTGGGATGTGTAGCTTTTCAATGCTCTGCTTCAAGAAAAAAGACGTTTGCCATTTTACATGACTGCTAAAACCAACCGAGCTCCTTTTGCAATGACTGCTGGCTGTGAAGGAGGGTCGCTGGCACTTACTTTTCATGAGTTTTCCTGACAGGTCCTTTAGTGCAAAGGAAGGACTGTTTCTATTGGGTGTGGAGACTTTGGAAGCGCCTCCAGGTTCATCTGGAGCAGGACAGTCCTCTGCTCCAGACGTCCCAAACCCGAGACAGGCTTGGCCAGCGCCGCCCTGGCAAAGCAGCAAATGCTTCTGAAGGTTCAAAGTTCGGCCGTTCAATCCAGCGGCCGGCAATTTGATGGACGAGGAGGGCTGGGGCCCTAGCCCAGAATCCTCCGGCCATCTGCCAAGCGATTCAGAGGAGACAGAGATGTCGGTAGCGGAGTTCTCGGGTTCGGCGATGGAAGGGGAGACCGGCTCCGCCAAGGAGCTGTGCTTGATGGTGTTTAGGCTGTACGCCCGGATGCGGGACCAAGTGGTGGAGTGGAAACTCTCGGCCTCCAGCCAGAAACGGACCAGGTGCTCCATGCGACGCAGCTCCATGAACTGGACAAAGTAGGGCAGGGCCACCGGGTCCCGGAGGACCTGCTCAAGGGTTTTGGAGAGGCTGGATTTGGTCTCTTGAGTCTGGTAGTCCAGGCAGGATCGGCCTAAAAAATGAAGGAAGGTGGAAGAGGAAGTGAAAAGGTTACACTTTTGCAGAAAGCGGAGAGGGTTGGGGTGCTTGATTCTAAGCCAACAAGAAGCCAAGTTCCTATGAAGCATTGTGACCGCCAAGGCGAACCAATTTGATTGTGGAGACAGGTCACAACACATGAACAAACCAGAATTTTACAAATCCACGGATGGCTGATTGCCAGGCGCGGATCCTTTGACTGTGTTGAGAAAAAGGTTGCTCCATCCACTCAAAGAAAGGGAAGGCTTACCCAGGTCTCCAAAGTGAGCAGCCTCCATGTGGCTGGGCTGCTTCTTAAGAGCCGCCGTGCGGCTGCTGGAGGAATCCATGTTGGCAGAGATGGCGTTGATGGCCACATGGCTTGGTCCGGCTGCCTCCAGCAAGGCATGGTTTCGGGTGCTTCTCTGTGGGGAATGTACTGGTACTGTAGCTTGGACAAGAAAAGAAAGAAGAAGAAGAATGAACCGGACTATCCACATCTTCCTATCCGTGCACCAAGTCTCTTCAGTGGTGAGAACTGCGTGGCCTCCTGGATACAAGTAGCCTCGAATTATGTACAAGGCAACACCCCCAGAAGCTGCAGCCTTCTCATATGCCACCCACCACAAACCTGAGAACTGGCACTTACCTTTAATGGCCTTGGCTTCTATTGCCTTCTCTTGTTCTTTGCCTTTCACTGCAAAACGCAAAAACATGTTTGTTAGGGATCGGCAGCAAATGAAGAACCAGAAACAGGGGTGGCATCATCTCTTCTACAGGAAAGAGAGAGGAATTAAGGGGGTCAAGGGATGCATCTCCCCACCACAAGCAAAACAACAACAACTTTAAATGCTAACAGGAGGATAAATGGAATGAAGAAGCAAGGGGTGGGATCTAATGTATCTGGCACCAAAATTAACAAAGAAGGTCACAGAATCAAAGCTGGATGAGACGAAGAAGGATATTCCATAGGTGGGGAAGCTACTACTACTACTACTACTACTACTACCGAGGAGGGCCCTGCGCCCAAGCATACAAGGGTACTCAGCGCAGCATCTGATGCCAATCCCAGGAAGGTATATATTCTGGAAGAGGTGCTTAAATATTGAAGACCCAGGCTACAAGCTTTGAAAACATCCATTCATTCACTTCAAAGGACTGCTTGGCTTTCTTCTCCGCACAGTGACTCCAGCTGTAGTACGCAACCCTCCTCTTTTATTCGTGATGCTGGGAATCTAGCTCCCCCCTTTCCACCTTCTGCGCCCAGATTCGTTCGTTGAACCTTTTCAAGCCCGCACTTCTCTAGAGATCAGAGGACCCAATTCCCAGCACGGCCGGAGTCGACATTTGCCAAACAGCAAGTTATAAACTCACAGTCCTCGCTTTCGTAGCAAGGCCGGGACGAGTCAAACCGTTTTCCCCGAATCTTTAAAAATTGGAAGAGGAAAGAAAGAAAGAAAGAAAGAAAGAAAGAAAGAAAGGCAATTGCCTCCGAAGGAAGGATTACGGCAATTATCTAAATGCTAATATTTGCTGCCACCTAATTAGCGGGATCCTTCTGAAGCTCGATGCCTTAATCTTTAATTCATCTAACGCGAGCCTCAATCTGGAAGAGGGATAAAGAGAATGGCATTCCATCTTGTATCAGCTGCCGACAAGCAGGAGAGTTGACTTAAAAGACATGTGCCCAGCGCAAGCCACGAGATGCAAGGATTCCTGGGGTAGTAATTTAATGCCAGGCAGGCGGGTTGCCCAAAGTTCACCACAGGTTAATTTTTACAAAGGGGTTTCAAATTAGGAAGGATCCGCTGCCTTTGTTTCATCAACTGATGTGGATTCTTCCTTGAACTTTTGGCTCGAGAGGGTTGCCCACCTCTAAGTGGGACACTGGCCCAATTCAGCACAAGACACCCCTTTTCTCCTCATAGCATTCTTGACCCGCGTCCGTGTTTCTCAACCAGTCTCCAGCCGATAAGCGATTCTCATTAGCCTCCCTGTCTATACATTTTGGTAGCCATCTCACCGGTGTTTCCGCAAGCCACCTTGGATGCCATCTCTTGAGAAAAGCGGGGTACAGCTCAACTTTTGCTCATAGTTTTGTTCTCCGGCTGCAGTTATGGTGCCGCGCGCATGACAGGCCAATTCTTGTTATGTCACAGATGTCTTCAAGCAACTGGGAGCATATCTGATAGCGCCGTCACGGCCCTGCATGCCATGCCCACACGTACCTGAGGGCAATCTCCAGCGTCACAGGATCCACACGTGAGGCGACAAAGCAGTTTGTAAATACCTCCATGACATCTCATCCGTTTGACATGGGAAATAGCCGGGCTGTCAGCTCATCTGCAAGTCAGCTTACTCACCCTTTGTAGCGGCCTGGTTTGGCGAACTGCAACCCTCCATCGCGACAGGACAGGAAGACACTAACTGGAGCATCCTCGGCGTGTGAGATAAATGCAGCTTTCCCAGGCCGCCTTGCATAACTCATTGGCAAAGGCCAACTTGCACCGCCAGGTCGAAGGCGGAGGCAGGCCCAGGGGAGAAGATTTCTCCGTTGTGACTGGCTCCCAGTTTGGAATTCAAAACATTTTGCACAATTCAGGCCACGCTGGGCCCAGACACAGTGCATTTCTATCAATTCCCTGACTTTAACTTGTTTTAAACAATATCAGAAAGGTTTTGTAGCGCCTTAGACTTAGCAAAAGCAAGTGAGATATTGGCAGCGTGAGCTTTCGTAGACCTCAGTCTACTTCGTTCTGGGGCACTTTTGGAAGGCCTGCCCCTTCCAAAGGCCTACATTCTCTGTCCCAAAGACCCCTTTGCAAATCAGAAGACTTTTAAGCTCAAGCCAGGGAAATGTCTTTGCAAGAGGATTATGGTGGCATTTGTGGCTTGCCAGGCACCGTGCGATGGATCCTCCGTCCGTCGAGTCGGTGCTTTCCCATCTTCCGCTGGAGGTTAGCCTTTTCGTTTTAGGAGCCGGGCGCTCGGGCTTTGATTTAAAGCAACTTAAAGCGTCCCTTTTGCCTTCTGTCACGGAATCGCTGAACTGCCTGCCTGTGGGTCACAAGAGAAGACAAATATTTATGGGCCGGCCCATGTTATGTTGACATGAACCAATGCTCCGCTCGAAAAGAGCTGGTGTTTATTAGGGAACGAGAAAGCCTTGCAATTGCTGCCATATATCACAGAGAGTCTATTTCTCCTACAGTGACTGCAGGGAGCATATACAAGGCCGGCCATTTTCTCTCTTCCAAGAGCTGACCCCCTTCTTCCCACACCTAACTAATCTGTTATGGATATTTTAAAACCACTTCTTCCTCATGTCTTCATACTGTTTCTTTATTTCGAACAATCCGAACAACGAGCTGCCCTTCATCCAAAGGCCTCAAGGAAGTTTAAATCACTCCTGCTCTTGTGACAACATTGTTTAAATGTTGTCACAAGACAATGAGCTTCACAGTAGTATGTAATCTTGAACTCAAGTTCTCTTGCATGCCGCGACATTTGTCCAAGTAAGGCCACTAAACTGCGGTTGTCGTGTGCCTTCAAGCCGTCCCAGGCTTGCGGTGACCCTGTCACAATATTTTCATGACAAGATTTGCTCAGAGGGGATTGGCCTTTGCATTCATGAGGACGAGAGAGTGTGACTTGCCCAAGAGCACCCAGTTACCATCGTTGAGCAGGGATTTGAACCCAACACCCAAGCCACTAGGTCATGCTGCCTCGTTCAGGTCCACTCACTACTAACTCCTAGTTACTAATCCTTCACTCATGCTGTCATCTTGGGCGGCCTGCTTTTCGAGTTACGCCAAAACGTTTCCGTCTAACTGTCAGCTTCAGCGACAAGAGGGATACCAAGAGGAACAACATTACACACCACTGTAATCGTACAATACGGTGCAATACAACACAGTATAATGCCAACTTCCCCCCAGACACCCCTTGTAAGCTGCACCCCACATAAACACAGCAGGCCAAAGTAGCTCCAGGCAACAAAACCCACGTCTCAACACTTCCGCCTTCTATCCAAGTTGAACATTTCCTCCTCCGTTTGCCCTGAAAGTCCCAGCGGAGGAGGTATAAGTTAGGTCAATATCAGCCCAGCCAAGCAATGTTGACTCTCTGACCCACCCTTGATTGTTCTGAACCTCTCAGCCTATAGCAGGGGGGAGTCCCTATCGCTGTGAAGGTGGCTTTGGAGGAGAAAAAGGAAGGCCCACAACTCATTCATTCCCTTTAAGGCATTTCAGAACGCTATGCTGGCTTTGGGTAAAGCAGCAGCCTTCCAGTTTTCAGGGCTGAGCAAGGGTTTCTGCTCCCAAGCCTGCAAGACGCACTGGTCAGTTAGAAATGCAAGTGGCCGACACGTCTATACATACAAGTCTAAGGGCCTGAACAGTTCTAGCTCCTCACCTGTCTCAAAGTAGTCCAGCGAGGAAGTTTTACATTGGAAGAGACTATTGGTGCCACTGTTTAGAGGATGCTGAAGTGCTATAAGTGACTTAGGTCCTGAACAGACAGGCCAAAATAAAGCTGCTTCAGGCCACTTTGGAGGTATACTGTTTAAATGACACATGCATCTTAAGAGGCCTGAAGCTGCGCCAAAGGTGCGCTCCAGTCTTTAGGACCGTCGCGTGGCTTTGGTGCGGCTTCTGGCCTCTTAAGGTGCATGCTTCATTTAAAGAGCACACTTCCAAAGTGGCCCGAAGCAGCTTTATTTTGGCCTGTCTGTTCAGGACCTAAGTCGCTTATAGCACTTCAGCATCCTCTAAACGGTGGCACCAATAGTCTCTTCCAACGTACAACTTCCTCGCTGGACTACTTTGGGACAGGTGAGGAGCTAGAACTTGGGAAGTGCTCCTTTTCTGAGCCAGCGCCGCCAGTTTGTTGTTGCTACTGAGTGCCATGAAGTCCTTTCGGCAACCCTCAGGGTTTTCTTGGCGAGGTTTGTCTGCAGCCGAGAAAGTGTGACTTGCCCAAGGTTTTCAGGGCTGAGTGTGGCTGGCTCTCAGAGTCCTAGTCCAACATTACTAGTAAGTGGTGATTTAAATGCTAACTTACAGCGGCTCAGCTCTCTCAGGAAAGCATGCTAGGGAAGGGAAAGAGCTTTGCAAGAGCTGAAGGGGATCTTGAAAGGTCTCCTCTCAGAGAAAGAAGTGATCTCTCCCTATCCACGCTTTTGGCTTGGTTTATTTCAGCTCCGGAAGCTATCAGAAACCCAGCTCAAGTTGCACCGCAAGCTTTACGTAAGGCGCAGAGCGGTCCCCCCGCAGTTTTGTCTTAACAGCTTGGTTTTTGGAACGTAAAATGTATCTGACATTGCTTTGGATCATCTCTCGCCCCGATGGCGCAAAGCCACGCGCTGGCAAATCCCCGCAAGCTGGGAAGGCCACGAGTCGAGTCCCCGGAGATCAAGCGGCGGTCCAAGTCATGAGACTCGCTCCCGAAGGAGTGGGATCCCACAAAGGCAGCTGTCTCCAGATGTTCCGCTTCAAGGCCTCCGAGCAGAAACAGTTATAAAGAGGCTCCTTGTTCCACGGCCGTTCCAGATCTTGTCCAGCCGAATGCAGTTCCTTCAGGCTCTCCCGTCCTTGGCGATCCGAGCATTTGAGGGATATGGAAGCAGATAGCCTCCCACCCTCTCTGCCCCTTCCTTGGCTTCCTTGTGGGGATGAAGAACGGCCCCCCATCTTTTTATCATCCCAGGCTCAAGAAGGAAGACCCGCTCTCTCTTTCCATCCTCAGAAGTAGTCCCCATAGTCTTGCCCTGCCCATAGACAGCCCCCCATCCTTTTATTGTGGGACCCCATTTCTCATTGACCCTCAAATCCCACAACTCCCAGAGCCACCATTGACCCTCAAAGCCCACACTGGGGAAGGAATGAAGGAAAGCCCCCTCTCTTTCCCCCCCTAAATCCCCCCATTCTCAAAGGTCCCCCCACTCTTGCCTTCCTCAACCATCACAGCCCCCCATCTTTTTATTGTGGGGCTGAAGACCCCCATGTTCTCCCCTTCCTCCCCATTGACCCTCAACAGCCACAGCCCCCAGACTCAGGAAGGAAGCCCCATAGCAGCCACTTTCCTGCATCCCAATCCTCAGGAAGACCCCTCTGGGGCTTTAAGAGGCAGCAAGGCCTCCAGGCATCCCCCCTCCATTGCCTCTAAGGCCTCCAGGTGTTTTTGGACTCCAACTCCCAGAAGCCCCAGCCACTATGCTCCTTGTTCAGGAATTCTGGGAGTTGTAGTCTTGAAAGGTCTCCTCCATTTTGCCTCCCCCTGGCCCCTTCCAAGGTACCTTTCCGCCTGAAGAAGGACATGGCGGCGCAGGAGCGGAGGCGAGGCCGGTCCCGCGTCCCCTCAAGGCTCCAGAGGCAGCAGAGTGGGGCTCCTGCCGCCTCCAGAGCCCCACTGAACCAAGGAGGCAGCCTCCTCCGCCGCCATGTTGTCAACAGCCGCCGCCGCTGCAGCGCGCATGCGCCTTCTTCCGGGCGGCGAAGGGCCGGTAACCGGCCTTTCCCCCTTTTTTGCCCTAAAACAACATGGCGGCTCCGGCTTCTGAAAGGGAACCCACCAATCAGGATGGAGCTTTCGGCTTTTCCGACATCTTGGGTGAGGGCAACTCTGGCTCCTCCCTCTTTGGAAGGCTCAAACGTCGGCCATATTGGGCCAGGGTTGTGAGGGAAAGGGACGCCATCTTTGTCGAGGGCAAAATTCAATGTTACCTCAGAGAAAGTGGGCCGTTGAGGCGGGTGAGGGCAACTCTGGCTCCGCCCCCAAACGGAGGCAATCTCGGGCCAGGGTTGTGAGGTGAAAGGGACGCCATCTTGGTCAAGGGCAAATTCAATGTTACCTCAGAGTTTTTCCCAATTGAGGCGGCCATCTTTGATAAGGGAAAATGGTTAGAAATGTAACCTTTCTTGAGGGAGTGGTTACTTTTCGGCCATGTTGGAAAAGGGCAACGAAACAAAACCAGGATCCCTGTGAAAGTAAACTGAGATAACACCTCTCTAGGAATCTCTAGGTCCTCCAGCGCTAGTCTATAGTCACCATCTGCCAGAAGTTGACCATAGAATTGCACTGGAGGACCTACAAATGCCTAGAGAGATCTTCCCTCTAGGAATCACTGTCTTCCAGCATGACTTCTGGCAGATGTTGACTACTAGGCCTTTGTCGCTCCTCCAGCTCAACTCTATGGTCAATGTCTGGCAGATGTTGACCATAGAGTTGCACTGGATGACCTAGAAATTCCTAGAGATAACATCCACTAGGCCTTTGTTGCTCCTCCAGCGCAATTCTATGGTCAATATCTGGCAGATGTTGACCATGGAGTTGCGCCGGAGGACCTAGAGATTCCTAGAGAGAACACTCCACTAGACCTTTGTCGCTCCTCCAGCCCTACTCTATGGTCAATGTCTGGCAGATGTTGACCACAGAGTTGCTCTGGAGGACCTAGAGATGCCTAGAAAGGTGTTCTCTCAGATAAAAACACAATGTTTCTGCTATTTGTGGTTGTTCCCCCACATTGTTGAGGGTCCTGGGCCCTTAAACCCCAGCCAATGTGGAGGGACCAGTGTACTTTAAATATTTTATTAAATAGATAGATAAACAAACAAACAAACAAACAATTTTGGGAAAGGCCTGGTTATTTTTTGAGGAGCTGCAGATCTCATGAGCGCCAGTAGGAGGCACTCTGTCACCAGGCTAGTACTTGGGATGAAAGATCACCAAGGTCTATAAAGAAAGCTTAATAATAATAATAATAATAATAATAATAATAATAAAAGGATTAATCAGGTGCTTATTTCAGAAGAAGGCCATGGCAACCCACTTCTTGAGTATCCCTGGCCTAAGAAAACCCTATGAAATCCAGGCACAATCTGACTGTAAGCTCCTTCAAAAACCATTCCTTCTCACGTTGCATTAACCCTGTAATTTCCTATTTTCCTGTGTCTAAATATTTGTTGTTCTAACTTTTGACAGAGAGGCAGAAGAGCAAGGTAAAAATACAACGAATGAATGAATGAAAGTGACCTAGGTCCAAAACACACTGCAGAAATAGTAATCCAGTTTGAGACTGCTTTAACTGTCCTGGCTCAATGCTTGGGGATGCTGGGAACTGGAGTTTTGCGAGCCTTCTCTGTCAGAGAGAGCTCTGGGGTTGCAAGAAACCACAATTCCCAGGATTCCCTAGCAGTGAATCTTTGTGGCAGAAGAGAGAGCTACAAATGCAATGACTGGATGAATGGATGGATGTGACTCAATTACTCTGAGGCTGAGAGAGTGTG
This sequence comes from Sceloporus undulatus, assembly GCF_019175285.1. Classification (NCBI taxonomy): domain Eukaryota; kingdom Metazoa; phylum Chordata; class Lepidosauria; order Squamata; family Phrynosomatidae; genus Sceloporus; species Sceloporus undulatus. Next base: position 7,239,632 of record NC_056532.1, on the reverse strand, counting down.
GCTCTGGCCCTGAAGACAGGGACCTGTCTCTGAAGCTACTCCAGGAGCCTTTGAGGCAGAAGAGCAGGGTTAGAAAAACTCCCAATGGACTGAATGGATGAATGGATGCTCTTAGAAGAAGCCCCTCTCCATCTTCTTCTGTCTCTCCTCCTCCTCCTCCTCTTTGAATGGGAGGCGAAGGAGGAGGGAGGATGCTCCCAACTTGGGGGCTGGGGAGGATGGAGGCAGGCAGGGAGGCAGGCAGGGAGACGCCCACCGGGGAAGAAAAACCCTCCATCGCCAGCCACCGGAGAGGCAGCCAGCCGGGCTCTCCACCTGCTCAGCCTCCAAGCCCCCAGCGCACCACAAGGACCTCCGGCAGCTCAGGAAAGGACCCAGACCTCTCCAAAAGGCACCTCTCCAAAGGGGACCCCAGACCTCTCCAAAAAGGACCCCAGATCTCTCAAGAAAGGACCCCAGAGCTCTCCAAAAGACACATCTCCAAAGGGGATCCCAGACCTCTCAGAAAAGGACCCCAGACCTCTCCAAAAAGGACCCCAGATCGTTCAAGAAAGGACCCCAGACCTCTCCAAAAAGGTCCTCTCCAAAGGGGACCCCAGACCTCCCCAAAAAGGGCTCCTGGACCTCTCCGAAAAGGTCCCCAGATCGCTCAAGAAAGGTCCTCTCCAAAAAGGACCTCTCCAAAGGGGACCCCAGACCTCTCCAAAAAGGACCTCTCCAAAGGGGACCCCAGACCTCTCCAAAAAGG
>NC_056532.1:7231744-7238874 GCF_019175285.1 Sceloporus undulatus | reverse complement strand
GCTCCTGGACCTCTCCAAAAAGGACCCCAGACCTCTCCCCAAAAGGACCTCAGACCGCTCAGAAAAGGAGTCCAGAGACCTCTCCGAAAGGCAGCCCTTCAGGTCTCTCCAAAAAGGAGCCTCTCCAAAAGGGAACCTCAGCAGACTGCTTCAAAAAGGACCCCCCTAGACCTCTCCAAAAGGACCCCCTTGAGCTGTCCGAGAGGCACCCCGGACTTCTCCAAAAGAGAGGTGACCCCAGCGCTGTCCGAGAGGGACCCAGGACCTGTCCGAAAGGACTTCTGACCTGTCTAAGAGGGACCTCAGGTTTTTCCCAAAGGGACCCAGGACCTCTCCAAAAAGGGCCCTTGACCTCTCCAAAAGGAGCCTCTATAAAAGGGATCCAGGACTTTTCCCAAAAGGACCCCTTAACCTGTGCAAGAGGGACCCAGGACCTGTCCAAAAGGACCCTTTAACCTATGCAAGAGGGACCCCAGCCTTCTCCCAAAGGGGACAAGGGTGCCTTTCTTGTCTCTTTCTCTTCCAGGTGTCTGCCCAGCACCCTCCCAACCTAGCCTTCCTCTTCCCACTGCCATGGCTTGCCAGCTGTCCTCCTGTCTTCCTGGCTGGCCCTGGGGCTGAAGGAGCAGGGAGCTTGCCCCAGTGTACCTCCTGCCAGCTTGACTGCCAGCCTGCCTGCCAGCCTGCCTTCTTCTTTCCTGCTGGATGCCTGCGCAGAGGAAGGAGGCGAAGGCGAAGACCCCCCTGCGAGGATGTCCAGCGGCGTGGGCTGCTTCTGGGTGCTCCTGTCCTCCTGCTTGGTGGCCGTCTGCAGCTTCAGCTTCCTCTCCCCGGCCTGGATTGTCAAGGGCCAAGGCACTGGGGCCTCTGGGCGGCCCTGGGTCCGGCAAGGAGCCCCCGAAGGCCAGCAGGTCACCAGCTTTGGCTTGCTCTGGCATTGCCCCGAGAGCCTAAGGCCCCAGCAGGACTGCTACGCTTTCGGAGGACTGGGGCGCTTCCAAGAAATCCCCTCTGGATCCTGGCAGGTAAGGAAGAGGAGGAGGAGAAGGGACCTCTCCTTTAGGGGTCCCTTTCACACCCCTGGGCTTTCCGCCTTCTGCAAAGGGAGCTGGGTATATATGTTTAGCCTGGAGGAGAGAAGGTGAAGCGGTGATATGACAGCCCTGTTTCAAGATCTGAAGCAGGGATGCCACACTGAAGGTGAGATCTTGTCGCACCTTTGAGACTCACCAAAAGGAAGATATTGGCAGCGTGAGCTTTCCTAGACCGCGGTCTACTTCCTCAGATGCATTTCAATGCGCTTCCTCGGAAATGCACCTGCGGAAGTAGACCGAAGTCTACGAAAGCGCAGGCTGCCAATTTTCTTTCTTTCGGTGAGTCTCAAAGCTGCGACAAGAGCTCACCACGTACTGATTCCAGAGACTGACACGGCTAGGTCTTTGAATGCTGGAGGTGAGTATGCAAAGGGATCTTGCAGGACCCCTGAGACTCACTGGAAGGGAGAAACCATGGCCTTTGAGGGAGCTGGGTATGTCTAGCCTGGAGAAGAGAAGGTTTGTGGGACCAATCAAAATGCATGGAAAGAGCAATGTGGCCCTTCAGATATCATCACCACCACCATCATCATCACCACCACCACCACCACCACTGTCGTCATCATCATCATCATCATCATCATCATCATCCAGTAGCATCCCAACAGTGATACCTAGACATACCAAAACGTACCAAACAGTGATACTTTTGCGGGACCAACCAAATTGAACAAAACACACGTGGCAAACTTTCGAAGCTCTTGGATACCATTGGTCCAGTTTAGTTGGGATTTGCGTTTGGGTTTAGGCCTTGGACTCTAAGTCCCAGAATCCCCCACCCAGCATTAGGGGGGGGGTCCTAAGAGCTGCGATATCAAAACAAATTCATGGAGGATAATGATGTCGTAATGATTTTGTACTGAATGCAGCGGAGGACCTAGCTGTGTCCACAAAAGGAAATTCTCAAAGCTCTGCTTAAGACAAGTCCGTCAGGCCGTTCAGCTCGTTAGAATTGATTTTCCGGTTGTTGGGAGAGAAAAGGAAGGACTGCTAATGAAGTTGCAATCTGGCGACAGGGAGCCAGCGTGGTTTGAATGTCGGACTATGACTCTGGAGACCCGGGTTCAAATCCCTGCTCCGCCATGGAAGCTCAGTGGGTAACCTTTATGCAAGTCACGCACTCTCCGCTTCGGAGGAAGACAAATCTGTTCTTGGCAAGATATGCTCGGAGGAGTTTTGCCATGGCCTTCCCTTGAGGCTGAGAGTGTGCGACTTGCCCAGGGTCACCCATTGGGTTTTATGGCCAAGCTGGGAACTGAACCCAGGTCTCCGTCCAACACTCCAAGTACTTTCCCCCACAACATAAAGGGGTTGTTTTGGAAGGCAACCTCTGGGGTAAATGGGGCACGGAAACAATCCATGTACACGCTCTTGCTAGGATATAGTTGCTCTTTCAAGGGTTAAGATAAGAAATGCAGAACAGCAAAGAATAAGTCCCTTGATAACATCAGCTGTAGCTTGGCTCTGAGAGCACTGGGCATGGCACAGGGATCGTTCTGTTTTTGGGGGAACAGGGAAAGATGTGTCCACGAAATGTCAGAACCAAGGAGCCGGGGCCATGTGCAGCCGATGGTGGGGCTCCACATGATTCTCACCCTTGGTTCCAGGCAATGTTAGCCATGTGCTGGAGGTCTGCTGTGTGTCATGAGGACCGGCTGTTTTTGTGCAAAGCCTTCTCTTTGCGTGCCAAAGGAACACCCTGAGGTTCAGAGCCCTTTGGAAGGAGTCTTGGAAGCTCTTATTTAGGGCATGTGACTCCAGGCCAAAGAGATACCACTCTGGGTGCATCTACACTGTAGGGGTAATGCAGTCTGACACCACTTTCAAGTGTTGTAGCTGCATCCTGTGGAAGCCTGGGGTTGGTGGCTATACAATTGTATTGTAGCATCATAGAGTTGGAAGGGACCCCAAGGGGTCATCCAGTCAAACCCCCTGCTATGTGGGGATGGCCATCCAGCCTCTGGAGCTGCAGAAAACAAGCTTGCTCTGTCCTCAACGTGACGCCCCTTCAAATATTGAATCAGGGCTATCCCATCCCCTCTGAACCTTCTCTTCTCCAGGCTGAACATACCCAACTCCTTAAGTCTCTCCACTTAGGGCATGCTTTCCAGACCCTTCACCATTTTGGCCACTCTCCTCTGGACACATGCTCCAGCTTCTCAACATCTTTTCTGAATCGCGGAGCCTAGAATTGGATCCAATATTCCAGGTTAGGCCTTACCAAAGCAGAACAGAGTGGTACCATTACTTCCCTTGGAACACTATTGATGCATCCTAGAACTGCATTGCCTTCTATTGATGCATCCTAGAACCGCATTGGCTTCTATTGATGCATCCTAGAACCTCATTGGCTTCTATTGATGCATCCTGGAACCACATTGGCTTCTATTGATGCATCCTAGAACCTCACTGGCTTCTACTGATGCATCCTAGAACTGCTTTGGCTTCTACTGATGCATCCTGGAACCACATTGACTTCTGTTGATACATCCTAGAACCGCATTGGCTTCTATTGATGCATCCTAGAACCACATTGACTTCTGTTGATACATCCTAGAACCGCATTGGCTTCTATTGATGCATCCTAGAACCACATTGACTTCTACCGATGCATCCTAGAACTGCACTGACTTCTACTGATGCATCCTAGAACTTCATTGGCTTCTATTGATGCATCGTAGAACCCCATTGACTTCTACTGATGCATCCTAGAACCGCATTGACTTCTATAGATGCATCTTAGAACCACATTGACTTTTTCGGATGCACGGTCTTTAACCATCCTTCTTCAAAACCTGTTACAAGCAGAGTAGCCCCATTAGATCAAGTGGGGGGCTTGTGCGAGTGTCGGCCGTCCAAGTTCTTATCAATTCCAGTAGCGAGGACTAGGAATGGGACTACAACTTCCAGAGCCCCCTGACCATCATGGTTGCTGGGGATTTTGGGTGCTGTTGTCCAATGGGTACCCTTGCCATCCTCTTGACTCTCTGGGGCGCCAGGGAAGGCGGATGCCCCCCTTGTCTCTGGCTTGAGCCATCTTTGCCTGCCAAAGGGCTCCTTAACGGTGCCTGCTGTGTGTTTGTACTTGGGGGAATTATGCTAATCGCCCGACAAACGATGCTTTTCCGTTGCGCCTAGAGGTTAATTAACGGGCCTTTCTTCTCTAAGAAGGGCTGCCTTGTCTGTTTAAAAATGCAAACACTCTTTTGGACTAAAAGAGGGGAAGGGGGAGAAAGAAATGTCTCCTTCTCCAGCTTTGCGGAGGCGCAGATGGCGGATACCATGATTATTAATGGCAATAATAACTTTATTTCGAGCATTGAGGTCCTGCGCTTCTGGCGGCGAGGCCCCTCGGAAGGGATGATGCGCAAGAGAGAGACAAAAACGCTCCTTCATATCAGATCATGTAGAAAAACCAGCTTTAAACATTCTTTTGAAACAGAATTAAAACTCTTGTCTTCGAAGCTGTTTCCCAAAACCAAAGGCCGCAATCTTTTCCAGGACCTTAATGCATTCTGCTTGGTATCCTGACCTGCTAGCTTTCTAGGCGCGTGGAAATGTCTCCTCTGCTTCCCAGAAACACAGCATGGGGCCAAACTGAAAGGCATCATGTCTCCTTGGAGTGTGAATAATTCAACCAGAAATCAATGTAAGGTTGTATTATTGCTAGGTTTCATCTTTTAGTAGACTAAGAACCCATACAGACAGGCCAAAATAAAGCTGCTTTGGATCCCTTTCTGAACGGTCTGGGGTCCGCTTTGGAGAGGTGCCTTTTGGAGAGGTCTGGGGTCCTTTTCTGAGCGGTCTGGGGTCCCCTTTGGAGAGGTGCCTTTTGGAGAGGTCTGGGGTCCTTTCCTGAGTGGTTTGTGCCCTAGTCCTTAGGACTGGAGCATGGCTTTGGCGCGGCTTCTGGTCTCTTAGGACGCATGCGTCATTTAAACATCATCCCTCCAAAGTGACCTGAAGCAGCTTTATTTTGGCCTGTCTGTACGGGCTCCAAATCCCCCCCAATTAGTATATAGAAATGGAAAGGAGAGTTGGTTCCTGAAGGAAAGCAATGGCTCAGGCCATCTCCCAGCGGGTTCAACAAGTCATTGCAGAGGGAGAAGGCGAAGGATGCTGTGTACAGTCCAGCGCATGCTTTATCTGGGGATGGTGGGGGACGATGGGCTTGCATCAGTGATGGATGGCGGAGGGGGAAAGAGAAAGGCAGCATTAGCACATCAATGGCCTAGCCGGGACCTCCATCAAGGCAAGCAAAGAGCGGCTTATAATGAATTTTTAATTAGACGGCACCTGATCGGACTCCCTCATTGGTTGGTGGACCCTCGCTTTATCCTCCCAGCATGCTTTGGTGATGGAGGGGGGTCTTTCCCCACTATCAGGCCAACCCCAGAGGCATCATTAAAGGCGCATAACCCACCCACCCACAACAGGCTCAGAGCTGTATGTTAGCTGCTCTGTTTTAGGCTGTATGTGTGCATGAAGGTACATATATACATGTGCACACCTTCACGTCGCTTTCGGAGAGTTTTCTTAGGCCGGGGATGCTCAGGGGTACTTTTGCCAGTCCCTTTCTCTGAAACATGCCAAGAAGCCACTGGCATTTTGTCAGAGGCGTGCGAACAAAAGCCGTCGCTGTTTTGCTTCGCAGTGCGCCCATTGCTGCGCTTTCGAGAAATTATATATACTATACCTTGAAACGTGTTGAATGCCCCTTCTTTTCTGCGGTTTGCCAACTAACCCTAATCTTTCGATGTCATTTCTCCCTCTGGTACCGGTTTTTCTGTTGAAGAAACCATGCCCAGGGATGCACCAACTTTGTTGACTGGGGTTTGTTGTTGTTGTTGTTGTTGTTGTTGTTGTTGTTGTGTGCCTTTGGGTTGTTTCCGACTCGTGGTGACCCCAAGGCAAAGCTATCAGGGGCTTTGGGACAAGAACGAGATTGAGAACGGGGAAAAGAAATGCCAACCATCCAGTGAGTTTCATGGCTGCGCATGGAATTTGGGCATGGAATTTCTCCAATCCCCCCTCAGGCGCTCTGAGCATTATGTCGCACACATATATTCCCATTATCCGTTTTCGTTTTTTAATTAATGCAGATGATATGCATTTTTGGGGGGGGGGCATTGACTTCCCCCTCATTGTCTTCTCCCTTTCCTGCTCATTTTGGTTTTTAATTAATTTATGGAAAGCAACTCTCTGGTTGTCATCCCTGGCCTTCCCTGGCTGCCTGGACTTGTCACTTCTGGTCAGACCCCCGTGACGAAGGCGAAGGTGACTGCTGAGAATCACAGAATCATGTAGCTGGAAGAGACCGCAAGGGCCATCCAGTCCAACCCCATTCTGCCATGCAGGAACTCTCCGTCAAAGCATCACCGACAGACTTCCAAGGAAGGAGACTCCATTACACTCTGAGGAAGGAGTGTGTTCCACAGTCGAACAGCCCTTACTCTCAGGAAGTTCCTCCTAATGTTGAGCTGGAACCTCTTTTCCTGGAGCTTGCATCCATTGCTCTATTGGGTCCTATTCTCTGGAGCAGCAGAAAACAAGCTTGCTCCCTCCTCAATATGGCATACCTTCATATATTTAAACAGGGCTATCATATCCAGGCTAAACATCCCCAGCTCCCTAAGTTCTTCCTCATAGGTCTTCATGGTTTCCAGACCCTTCACCATTTTAGTCCCCCTCCTTTGGACACATGGCTCCAGTTTCTCAATGTCCTTTTTGAATTGTGGAGCCCAGAACTGGACACAATATTATTCCAGGTGGGGTCTGACCAAAGCAGAATAGACTGGCACTATTACTTCCCTTGATCTAGACACTATACTTCTATTGATGCAGCCTAGAATCGCATTGGCCTTGTTAGCTGCCGCATCGCACTGTTGACTCATGTTCAACTTATGGTCTACTTGGACTCCCAGATCCTTTTCACATGGAGGGCTGCCCAAGGGAGCAGGAGACCGCAAAAGACCGCCTCCGTAAACCACACACACACACACACTATCCCAATGGAGAGAAAGGCAGACAGTACCT
>NC_056532.1:7189475-7231734 GCF_019175285.1 Sceloporus undulatus | reverse complement strand
TCAAGACTGGGCTGCTGAGCCACCGCAACCAAATTGTTGGGATTGTTTGCTGAAGAGCATGTGCAGAGTGCAGGATCATTACGCTCCCGTGGGACAGTGATGGATAACCAGGTACATGCGGAAAGACTCTTTAAGAGTCCATCAGGGCGAGTTCAAGTCAGAGTGGTAAGAAATGGTCTGAATGACTTCACCTATGCCCTTCCGACTATTTTTGCTCCTATGCCAACATATTTCGAATTGTCCAAGGCTTTTATGGCCAGCATCCATAGTTTTGGGGTTGTTTTTCGGGGTGCGTGGCCATGTTCTCGAAGAATTGATTCCTGATGTTTCGCCAGCATCTGTGGCTTTGGCATGTACTATGTGCCATTCTTTCTGTGCGGACCATGGTTGTCAGAGAGGGCTTTTGTGGGCATAGTCATTCCTTCTTTCTCTTGCCTGCCTCCAGTCCTACTCTTCCTCTGAGCCAGCGTTGGACCACTAAGGTGTCAGTGAACATAATAATAATAATAATAATAATAATAATAATAATAATAATAATAAATGATATCACAGAAACACAACTCATCTTTGGAAAGGAGGAAGGACCTCTTGTGAGTTGCCGTTAAGCCACCTCCGACTTGGGATGTCTTACCCCAAAAGATGGCCCTATGGGGTTTATCACACCGGGTCGAATTTCACTGTTAAAGAGAGACGAAAGCGTGTTTAAAGCGTCCGGCAAATAAAGCGAAAACGGCGAGAATGATTATCGCGAATAAAGTGATAGCGGAGATGCATCGCCGCTGAAATCCTGGAAGCCAAAAGATGCCCGTTGATGCTTCTTCGTGACCACTTTTAATGGCGGGTTTTGTGCGACGCCGTGTGAAACCGTTTGGCGTAATTTGCGCTTTTTTCCCCAGGATACTGACGGCATAAGCTCCCGATCTCCTTCGTGTGATAAACTCCTACGAATGAGAGATCATCATGGAGCTGTACTTATTCCTCTTTTGGTTAGTATTGATCTTTTCAGATCCTTCGCCGCACATCGGTTCTTTGAATTATTTCTCCGCCGTCCAAAGGACGTTGAGAGCCGTAAAACTTCCCTGCCTTCAGTGTGTGTCTGTGTGTGCGTTGTGCGTTTTCCCCGGCTCCCAGGGATGATTAATAGTTTATCCCTAAATAAATTAAGAGCCTCTCGGAGGGTCTATAAATATACCTTTTTACGTGGGCTAATAAATCCTGATTAAATGACAAGACTGGCACCGATTGCTTTATTGTGTTTGCGGCGGCTTACAGCTCTAGTGCCTCGCCGAACTATAGATCCCAGGGTTGTGTACCTCTCCCTAAACTACACCTCCCAGGAATCCATAAGATGGAGCCATGCTTATTAAAATGGAATCACAGTGCTATGGTTTTAGTATTGTGTAGTTGTGGAATCGCCATTGGCGCAGCGCTGGAGCGCATCATGCCTTTCCCTCCTTCCTTTCTCCATCCTTTCCTGCAAAAAAGCTATTTCCGTCGTGTCTGTTTCCTTTCCTTCCTTTTTTGTAAAGAAAGAGGGAGGCTAGCTAAGGTTTCCCAAAAGGTCCAAAGGCAGATTGTGCGGATAACAATCATTTTTGCTTTCCTGTTTTAGCAATAAAAAAAGTGTGGGGTGTGCGTTTTGAAATCCAGGATTCGTATTGGACCCTGTTGTCTTGCAGACAAGTTGGCGGCCGCTTCTTCTCTGTTTGGCTTTGCGGCAAACAAAGCCTAACAACCTCTTTCCGTTTTCAGCGTTTTTGTGTCTATATTTAGGCAAGACGTTGCATTTGGGGACAAACATGGAGTGTGGTTTTTTTATGTTGTCATTGCTGTGGTTTAACTAAACCAGGAGCGAGCTCCTGAAAGTCTCTTTTAGGAGTGTGCTGTCCTTTGGTTCCTTGAATCATCTGGATGTTGTCGGATTGCGACTCCCAGCATTCATTGACCATCGATTACAAGCTGGCTGTGGTTGCTGGGAGTTGCAGTCCAACAACATCTTGTTGGCTCTGACATGGCATCCATCCTCCTTTTTTATGCGTTTAGTTGTGTATTCCTGCATAGCAGTGGGTTGAACCAGATGATTTTTGCGTCCGCTTGCAACTCTTAAGATACTATGGCTGCCGAAACGATCCAGTTTGGGCCAATGGCTCAATGCTACGGCGGTCAAAGCGGCGTTAAACCAGATTATTTCGGCAGTGCGGATGCAGACTGTGATCTTATCAAGGGAAATGGAGGATGGGACGAATCTGGGCAAAGGAATATTTCCTGGCTCCGAATCGCCGCGGAGGGAGAAGGACCCAGCATTGCATGGATGAAGGAGTCAAGCTATGAATACCAAATGGAACTGGTCATAAAACGGCGCGTGTGAAATATGTTTCTTTTGCCGCTCGGAAGGAAGACGATGAATACTGATTTCGGGCCTCTCTCAGGTTTAACGGTCGGGCGAAAGGTTGGCTGACATAATTCAGAGACAGGAGAGGAAACCGAGTCGGAATGAGGCTGCGGAGCTCAGCCTACGAATCGGAAAGCGGCTTTGGAAAAGTAATTAGTTAAAGTTTCGGGGGCTGAAAGAGTAGTTAGTTACCCCGAGTTCCTGAAAGAGAAAGGATATTTTTATCCATCCACCTCTCATTGTCAACCGCAAGGATATCTTCTCCGAAATGTGTGTCTTTGAATTAAGAAATGCTCAAACCGGGGGTCTGCCAGGGCCAGGAACTGGATCTGGTTTTGATCTGCCGACGGAGGCGAGGAAACGCATATTGTTAGACTCGAAATGGCCCTCCTGTTCCATCTCTGGCCCCACCAGGCGTGTAAATACATTTGCGAGGATGATCGCCCTACCTCTGCTTTCTGATCGCCCCTGGGAGCGAGCGAACGGGCGAAGCATGGCCCATAGATTTCACGGAGAGCGGAAGCGCCGGAAAGTGGGAGGAGGAGTGCGTGCGCACGTTTCCAGAGAAGGAATGTGCCTGCTACGATCGTTCCTTGGGATGTCTGACTTGGCACATGGCCTGGGCTACATCCCATTTGGATCCCTGCCATGCCAACCCCTCCAACTGGATCGAAGGAAGCCATAGTGCCACTCTATTCTGCTTCGGTTGGCCTCACTTGGAACACTGTGTCTAGTTCTGGCTTGACAACAGTCCATGTGAAAGGGATCTAGGACCAGTAGACCACAAGTTGGGCATGAGTCCATTGTGTGATGCGCCAGCTAAATAAATCCAATGCAGTTCTATTATAGTGTCTAGATCGAGGGAAGTCATAGTGCCACTCTATTCTGCTTTGGTTGGCCTCACTTGGAACACTGTGTCTAGTTCTGGCTTGACAACAGTCCATGCGAAAGGGATCTAGGAGTCCCAGTAGACCACAAGTTGAGCATGGCTCCATTGTGTGATGTGCCAGCTAAAAAAATCCAATGCTGTTCTATGCTTCATCAATAGAGGTACAGTGTCTAGGAAGTAATAGCGCCACTCTGTTCTGCTTTGGTCACCTGGAATACTGTGCCCAGTTTTGAGGACCACAATCCAAGGAGGTTGACCAGTTGGAGCATGTCCAGAGGTGCAACCAAAGCATTACCTGGGGCAGGTGACAAGGGTCTAGTCCCAACTGGGCCATGAAATGGGGTCGAAGTGCCTTTTGTGAGGGTATGATGGGAGCCACTGCAGATTGAGAGGAGAAATGTTTGGGAAGAGGAACCACAACTCCCAGAGTTGTCGTTGTAAGGATTATAATTCCCAGGACCCGCATCTGAGATTCGGGGAACTGGAGTCCCCAAACAACGGGACCTTGTTCTGTAGGTTGGAGTCCCCAAACAAAGGCAAACAGGTGCTTTGGAAAGGGGCTAAAACTCACCCTCTTCCCTTTCTCTCTTTCCAGACGAGTGCCGTGTTGTGCGCCGGAGGCTGTGCGCTCTTGGCTATCAGTTCCCTCCTGGCGGTCATCGTCCTCTTCCTCCCCAGCGGACACTGCGAGCGCCGGGTCTGCACCTTGGCCGGTTACATCCAGACCGCAGCCGGTAAGTGAAGCGGGGTTTCAAAATCGGTGGGTACTTCCATCTGCCGCACTTTGGTATTGCCTCCTCTCCATCTTGAAACCAGATTGTTGGAACCAAACAGGCCGCTGGTTGCAGGCTGCTCTGCTACACCTTTGGGCAGGTTGGACCGCAACTGCCATCATCCCCTGCCAGCTCACTGTGGATGGCAGGGATTGCAGTCCAGCCAGCCGGGCTTCTTTAAAACCAGCTTCTTCATGCCCACTTCCCTCAGAAGTGTTAGTGTACATTAAGCATCCAGTATGTTTTATTTGAGAGTGTTTAAAAAGCAATATTGTGAGGGCGGCATTACAATCCATGCGCCCCTTTGAATAGGAGGAGATCAATGGGGTGAGGAAGGTAAGATGATGATGATGATGATGATGATGATGATGATGATGATTATTATATCTTATGCCAACGCTCACCTACTACTGATACATTTCTGATTTCCTTTCCCTTTATGGCTACTAGCAATTGGGATCCGTTTCATTTCTTTCGCCATATGAACTAGAAACTTGGTTCTGTATCCGTTTTGCATGAGGCTGTCCTGAAAAGATTTCTTTCTTTCTTTCTTTCTTTCTTTCTTTCTTTCTTTCTTTCTCCGTCGATATAAGGTAATTTCCTAATTTCCTAAATCAGTCAAACTGATTTTTGCAATTGCTATGATTTTCTCCAACAAGATTTCATGCATGTATGTGTATAATTCTCGGTGACGCTTTGGTCCCTTTGCTCTTTGAGCGGAGGGCTTGGCGTCCTTTCCAATGAAATTGCAACTTGAGAGTATGGGATGGGGATGAACAACGGAGGAGATGGATGGCGCCGTGGATCCGCCGGCGTCCTTGTGACCTGCATCCAAATTGATTTTTAGATGATTATTGTTGTTTGGGAGACACGCCGCGGTTCAAACCAGAATTAATCCACAGCGAAGGGAAATTAAAAGGCATGGCGTGAAGTGATTACTGAACTGTGGCCGGTGAGAATCGGAGGGAGGCAAGGAGAGGTAAAGGAGCGCATTAGTTTGATCAGACACATCACACTAAATTCTCTTTTGTCAATACGATTTGCTCCGTTCACCTTCCGCTCGGAATCCCTCTAAATGCCCAGAGAACCTCGGTTTTATTTAACTGTACAAGTCTATTTCTTCCGCTGCTGCTCATGCTGTGCACCTTCAAGTCGTTTCCAACTTATGGCGACCCTATCATGGGGTTTTCTTGGCCAGATGTGTTCAGAGGGGGTTGCCATTGCTCTCCTCTGAGGCTGAGAGACGGGCATCAAAACCTCTCTCTCTGGAGGTGCCTTCTTGGGTTGTGTCTCTATTGGAGGGAGGGAAGGGTACCAATAATGTCCTTTGCAAAACACATTCACATCCGTGAAAGCTTTTAGAGGCAGGAGTACAAAACTTGTGGTCCTCCAGAGGTATGGGACTGCAATCCCCATCATCCTTTACTATGCTCATACTCTTTGGGGGGCTTCTGGGTATTGGAAGCCAAAACACCTGCTGCCCAAACTTCAGTCCATATATACTGCTTGCAGGTTAGACACTAGAAAGTCATTGGGGACCTGTCCCTTCAGACTCTGTTGGAGTGCGACTCTGGAGACCAGGGTTCGAGTCCCAGCTTGGTGATGAATCCCATGACTTTGGGTGAGCCACACTCTCCCAGCCTCAGGGGAAGGCAATGGCAAACCTCCTCCAAACAAATCTTGCCAAGACAAGCCCAGGATAAGGTTGCCGTAGGTTGGAAAGGACTTGAAGGCACACTACAACAGACCCGGTCACACTCCCCAGTTATCCCACTACGACTCCACTTGAGCTGCCATGGCTGCATCTGGTGGAGTCGGGGTGCTTACGGTGTGTACCGCTGCATGGCAGAATGGGGTTGGATTATATGGCCTTTGCCACTCCTTCCCACTCTAAGATTGCACATGGTTGTATCAAACTGGGATCAAAACCGGATCATTGTGTCATGTGAAAGGGCCCTGAGATGATGCTGGAGAATAAATAGGCATGGATCCCATCTGCAGCCAAAAACAGCCCCCTCCTACAAATGAGAAGGACCCACTTTTGGGGACGCATGGCCAATGCTAGGGGACCCTGGGATTTGTAGTGCAAAGGAAAAGCCGCTTTGCTTGGAAGCGCTCTGAGCCAGTTTCTCGCCCACCTAGCGAGATGCCACGCTGCGTTCACATATGGATGCTCCCACCCCACTGTGCCAACCGGCTGTCTTTGCCGATGGGTTAATCCCCTTCCAAGTCCTTTCATCCTTTCTCTCGTTCCTCCAACTCTCCAGGGATCCCAGATCCTTGGCACGGTTTGCTCTTTTCCTTTGCCAGTGCTGTGGGTGCTTTGCATCTGCTGATATTTGTAGGGCCTCCCCGCAAAACAACTATGGCGCTCCCCCAAAACTTTCCCAGGTCTGTCCGCATCGGTTATTCACACAGCCTCCAGTGCAAATCTTATTTAGACGGTGAAAATAGTCCTGGTAGAACCTGGGTTGAATCTTTGTTGTCCAGATGCATGTCAAAATCCTCCAACCAGGTTTCCTGGAGAGCTAGAGTCACCAAGATGTTAACTGGAGTGATTCAAACGTTTTGTTTTGCGATTAATAACCCCACTCATGGGTTCCCAAGGAACCACATCTATGCGCATCTCTTGTGGGCCCTGTGGCTCATGGCACTGCGAATAAAGATGGAGCCAACGATGCACATGTATTCGAAACATGTTCAAGGCATGCAGAGTTTTATACTGTGTCTATCCACTTTTTATGGGTCTTTTTGGCAGCCCTCCCCAAAAAATCTTAATGGGATGCATTCGAAATGCATGCGAACAACACAGAATTGACCCACGTTCTAACGGGACTATTGACACACAAAGAAAAGAGAGTTGGCTTATATGGCGGGTAAGTTTGGGATGGCGTTTGCCTGCGGTTCAATGGAAACGGAGACTTCCAGGTGGGCGAGGAAGAGCCAAGCAGTGTTGCCAAGCAGGCAGAGGGGAGCCCATCTGCCAGCCCTCGATGGCGCTGGGCCCAGATCCACGATCCGTTTTGCCTTGATAAATATATGAATCCAAGAGGTAATTGAACCGGAATGCCTCCCGACAAGCAAGGTTGGGACGCTAACAGCCCACCGGAGCAAATGCGCATGGGAGAGAATCAATGGGGGATGACAGAAAAAAAACCATGTCCTCCTCCCCTTGTGTTAAGAAAACTGGGGTTGTGCGTGCCCTGAAATGTGTATAGTTAGTTATGGTGTTTAAGTCTCGAACCCTGAGCCATAGTCCGATGTTGAAACCTCTCCGCCGCTACTCTGCCATTTGGGGGTTTTGGTCTCATAGGTCCAACGGCCGTTTATTCCGGAATTAGCTTTGCTTCGCAACTTTATGGTAAAGTGAGCGCATGTTTTCGGTCCAGAACAAGTGGTAGTTTCCCCCATGTCTCTGCATGTTTTCTGTGCCGCACGTTGCCTTCAAATTTCCCTGAAATCTTGCCAATGTTTTCCTTTTTCAACGGGGGCTTCAGGAGCTACAAAAGTCGCCGTCCGAGGCCCGCGTGCGAGATGCTAGAGGCCGCGTGTATACGCTGCGTCTTGCGTTTTTTAATACTATTTTTTCCCTCTGTGGTTCTTATCCAAACCCTAAATTATGCATAGTGTCTCATTCCTGCACATCAGACATAAATCTTGGACTTCCGGTGTTTTATATTTAGCTTTTGGGCAGAGGAAACCCGACATGGCAGGCGCAACGGTGGCACGGCGCACGCAGCCAAGAGCTCTTCCACTCCGCTCTTGGTAAAAATATCCTCCTCTGACTTCCTGTTTGCGCAGGAAGTGCTGAGCCAGATGTGGGATTGTTTTGGGGGAATCTGTGGAGTCCAAGAAGGACTCTCCTTGCTGTTAACATGCCCAAACCTGTCTCTTTCCATCTCCTCTCCTCTCAACAGATGCTTCTTATTTATGGCTACTGATTCTGGATGGAGGCAACAAGGCTCCAAGTAAAATAAACTATGCACATGCTCAGGGATCTAAAATGGTTGCGTTAATGTGCATGCTTTAGGATCTGCAGGCTGATGCCATGACAGGGGTGGGGAAAGTGTGTCCTATGGGTTGCATGTGGTCCCTGGAACTGATGTGTGGGGCCCCAGTTTTTTAAAAATGGTGCAAATTTGGGACACAAATCTCTTGAACATCATTTTTGAAACCCTCTCATACCCTCCTTCTCAACCCATCAGAAATCTCTCAGAGCTTCCCCTCTCAAATATCTTATTTTCCTTCCATTCCTGTTTGTATATGTCACTTTCAAGCACAATTTTTGAAGTAGAAATGACATTTTGGGGGGTTTGGGGAGTGGTTGGAATACAAAAAGTGCATTTTGGGGGACTTGAGGGGTTGATGAACCCACAAAGAAGTGTTGGGGTGAAACATTGGTCCTTCGTCCCAACTATTGCCTTCCTCCATGCTAGACTAAACTGTTTCAAGGCAGCCATCTACCTTTAGGCCATGGAGAGGTGCTGGTTATGAAACAGTGGTACTCTTTGGCACTCTGCACAGGTTCATGAAACCCACAAGGGAAGAAGCGTTGAAGAAGGTTGCATTGTGAGCCAGAAGAATGGATTTCGTTGTGTGACACTGTGTGGTGTCAGCGAAATCTCTGCATGTAGAAATCTAATGTGGGTTTTCTTCCATTCTCGCAATGGAAGTCCCCAGAGTCTGTGCCGAACTGGAAACCACCTGCATTAACAGCTTCTTTTACGAGCCTCGTACCTTCATTTGGAGGAATTCTTCCTTGCTTCGAAGAAGAGGAAAGCGAAGGTGGCTGTTTTCCAAGAACGCCTTCTGTCTGATGATGGCGCGGTCCTTGGCCAAATGTGCCTCCAGCGACCACTGGTGCGCTTCCGCATGGTGCGTTTTCCCCCTCCTCGGGGTCCGCGTCAAAGATTCCTCCTGCTTCGGTCCTTATTCTTGAGTGTTGCAAGTAGAGACAAACCCGTCCTCGTTCCTTGCCAGAGCGCCTCCGTTTTGGGCCGCTTTCCAGAACTGCAGACGACGGCTAAAATTAATCTGGAGGAAGAGGCAAGGAGTTTGCAATGCCCGGAAAACGCTCCTTCCATCCGAAAACCGCAACGCCAGTGTCTTCCCTCGCTCTCACGCATGTGACGCACTCACCATTTAAATCCGTGTTAAAGTTTTACAGACTGAAATAAAACAGAAAGGCCTTTCGGAGCGTGCGAAGGGCATAAAAAACGTGGAACGTCGGAGCACGAGAAGGTGATGATTGCGTCAGTAAACAAACCTTGGTTCCTGGTTTTTATCGTGTCTTTTCTGCCTCCTGCCCTCCTTGGCTTTGCTGAAATACACTTCATTCATTTCATCACTGGGGCGTCCTCCGATCTGCTCTCTGCCCGAAACGTTTTGAATCGTGGAGCGCTCTGCAGTTTCATGTACAGCTGTCCGGGAAAGCAGCCAAAGGGCTGATAAGGCAGCTAGTTTTCAAACAAACAACCCTCTCCCAGCACAGCAAAGTCAGTGTAAGCTACACAGTCCTGGAGAGTTGCAGTAGCTTTACCAAAAGGGATTACCAAAAGAATTGTCAGACGGTCCGAGGTTCAGGGTAACAGATAGGCAGGTCGATAAAGCAGTCCAAGGTCAAGGTTTCCGGGTAGTCAAGACAAGAAGCCAAGGAGCCAGAGACAGAGTCTTTCCTCTAAAAGAGTCAGATATCCACTGGCAAAGAACCACACATGCTCCAGGTGCTTAAGAAGGCAAGGAGCTGGCCTTCAGCTGTGCCTGATTACAAAGACGCTTCTGATAAAGCCTCCGAGATCTTCGAAGGCCCTCTCTTTCTGCTCGACGCTCATTGAAGGTAGGCACACTGCCCAGATCCTCCTCCATGTCCACAGCCTCGGCACCAGGCAAACTTGACTGCTGAACCTCTGGAGGGGCCATAGACTCTGCTCCAGCAGAACTAGGGCCAGCCTCTGGCTCCTCCATTACAGGCTCAAGCCCCTGGGGCTCTGGCTCTTCCACTATAGGTTCAGATCCCAGGGGCTCTAGCTCATCCTCTGAGTCCTCCAAGCCATCTTCCAGGCTGGGCATGACAACAGCCAACGGGACAAATTGTGTTACATGCGACGGAGAGTCGGAGGACACATCTTGAGTCTTTGTTGTTATTGTTGGGTGCCTTCAAGTCGTCTCCGACTTCGGGTTGCGATCCTATCATGGGCCTTTCTAGGTGAGGTTGTTCGGAAGAGGTTTGCCTTTGTCTTCTTCTGAGTCTGAGACTCACACCAGGTGCCCCAATGGGTCTGCATGGTCGAGCGGGGATTCGAAACCTGTTCCCCAGACTCTTGGGCCATTTTAGGCCCAGGTGAGGCCTTTTTTAAACCAAGGCCCTTGTACTTCGGACATATCATCAGATGATGCCATTTCTGGATTTCACATTTCCGTCCACTAAAACATGGTGAAGATGGTCCTACAGCTCCTAAAGGACATTTGGTGGGGTCATTTGGGGTTTAAAAGGGGTTTCTTTGGGAGGAGAAGCTGACCCTTGGGGGTCCTGGGATGGTCCCCCGACAGCCACACTTTGCCCACTCCGGCCCAAGGCTTAAAATTTAAAACCAAACGGGTCTCTGGTTGCACACCTTGGTTTGCGGAGGCTACTGAGATGCTTCCAAGGATGCAAAAGGGATCTTCCCACAAAGAGGCTTTTTAAAATATGGATATATCGGACTAGCTCCGACGACGGTAGCCAGCCTTTTTCCTGGCTTTCCTCCATGGATGAGACCATTAAAACCATGAACGGTCCCCCGTCTTTGCCTCCCGTTCCCCATGACCTTGTCGGAGCATCGGCTGAGCCGGGAAGCCAATAAAACCGACAAACCCTGTTGCCTCCTGATAGGGATATAAAAAAATATAATTACTTCACCGGTGACTTATGATTCAATGAAAGGCCGGGCCTTCTCTCCCTCCTTCCCTCTCTTTCTCTTTCTCTCTCTCTCCTGCTCTCCCCCTTCCTATGTTTTTATTTTATTGAATTATGCAGCGGTATTCCTCAAAGACCGGTAGCAGATGGCTAACTCCGTCCAGGCGTTTAATAGGTTGAGTTACTGCCCTTTGGAGAGAGAAAACCCTACAACCGAGGTGGATTAGAATGGCGTTCTGTCCCACCGCCGCCGCCGCACGCAACCACTTTGCTTTGGCGTTGTTCCACTCGCGTTTACGATGTCGGTGGAAGGGCATTGCCATGTTTTTTACGGCGAGGACATAAAGCGGATCTGCCGCAGGGCAGGATGGAAAAAGGCAGGATGATAATACAGTACAACCTCCATATTCGCGGAGGATACGTTCCTGGACTCGCTGTGGAGACGCAAAACAGCAGAGAGTAGGAAACCCTATTGGAATGAATGGCTTCTGGAAGAAGCGTACCTTAGAGTCGCACTGGAAGACCGAGAAAGAACATCCTTTGAGGAATCTCTTGGTCATTCAGCATGACCCTATGGATAACGTCTGGCAAAAGCGTATCGTAAAATTGCCTAGAAAGAACATATTTTTTCATGCGTAAGTGAAATCATAGGTAACAGTCCTGCAGATAGATGGGTCATATTGTATGTCGCATTATCATGACAACTATATGCTACTGATGACATATCCATAGATTTCCTGGAGGAGAGGCCTATGAATACGTTGAACCACCTAAGAAACAGATGAATGGGTCCAAGAGCAAATCAGACCAAACTCTCCCTAGAAGCCAAAGATGAGGCTCTCGTACTTCGGACATATCATGAAATGACATGATTAATTGGAAAAGACGATAACGTTTCATCAGAAGGCAGTAGGAGAAGAGGAAAACTGTGTTACAGATAGATGGATGGACTCCGTCAAGGAAGCCATCCATGGTTCTTGGAGATCTCCCATCCATAGGGTCACCATAAATGTTATTGGCAGTAGTACACCAACAACATTATTACTGATTATCCTACATTCTTGGATAGACTCTTGAATGACTGATGGTCCAAAGTTCTTGTCAGCAATGCTTGAAACCGGGAACAAATAGGTTGTCTTGACTCGCCCATTAGCTTGAGGGATGTGAATCAGATCCACTTGCTTCCCAATTGGAGCCGAGGCTATAGATTCCCCACCGCCACAGTTGTTCTTCGGTGGTTGTTGCGTGCCTTTCAAGTCCTTTCTGGCTTATGGAAACCGGCGGATGTGGCACGAAAACCATTTCGCTCCCGGCCTTGCTGTCCTGCTGCCTTGTAAATACTGCATGAGAGCAGCCCCATGGTTGAGACCCATTTGTTTGCTGAAGTGTAATGGAAGGAAGGAGCTGGGCTTGACCTCCTCTGCTGTGGTTTTGGGGAGCAGAAGGCTCCGCGCATCTGCGCATGTCTTCTGTTGCTATCTAGGGCATCCCTGCACACACCTTCCATTTCGTGTTGGCTTGTAATGTTGAAATGGATTGTAAGAAGCGGTGGGTATTTTTCAGAGTTTCCAAGCTCAACATAGAAAGACTTGTTAAGTCAAAATTCTTTCCCTTCTGAGGTGCAACCCCAGTCCAAGGTACTAGACCTCAAGGGAAAAGAGAGTCGTCATGAGCCTTCGAGGCAACTCTGACTTATGGCAATACTATTCAAAGTGGGTGCCACCCCCAGACCAGCCCCTTTAACATTGGCTCTCCCGTCCCAAAATACCCAAATCGGACACCCGACGTTCCCATTCATTTACCCCAGATTGGACATGGTCCCTGGCAAAAGAACCCCTGGAAAAGTGGTGTCAGGATAACCCGGGTTATCCACCACTGATTCGGGTTTTCGCTAGAGAAATCGATCAAAGTAAGACCAAACGCGGATTAAAATGGGAATGATTTCTCCTTAAACCAGGATCGAGCGCGAGTTCAAATGGGAACGATGTCCCTATAATCCGATTCTTGGTTCGCTTTATAGCCCAGTGGGAATGGGGCCTTCGATTTCTTTAAAGGAGATGTACCATTGCCTTCCTCTGAGAAGTGTGTTCTGGGGTGAGATAAACCGGTCCTGAGCGTCCATGCTATTGTCTACCATGCTTTTAGTGACTCGATAACCTGTTTTTCCCCATACTGTGAGCAAGGTTATTCCATATTATCTCCACAACACCCCTCTGAGGTGGGGCAGAAGGATGCCCAGCCCAAAAGTATACCATGAGCAGGCTTCTCTGTTCAAGTAAGTTAACATTGGTTAACATCCAGTCTCCTTTGCTCTACCCAACACTTGCTTCCCAAACATGGGCTTGGCGTGAGGACAGGACGGGACTCGAACCCGCCATCTCAAGGGCAACGAATTCTTGGCAGAGACAGCATGACTTCGGCTGCGCTTCCCTCTTCCGTCTCCTTCATCGGGAAGATTCGTGGTGTGGGTTTCTAAATGAATTATTTGGACGTCTTCCTTTGTAATAAATAGATCTTTTCCAAAGGAGATTGGACCCAGTTATGAATGTTTGGACACGTCGGATTTGGGGACGGTCAGCATGGCCTCTGGAGGGTCCCAGAAGCAGAAAAATGGTCTCTGGACCCACCATGGTTTCCTTTTCCTCTCCTAAAAGCACTCAGTAAATCAGATTATCTTCCTAAGAAGCAAGGATCTTTTTTCTTCTTTGCACTACTGACTTTATTATTGGCTTTTGTCGCATTTGTCTGAAGCACCATATGCATTGCTAAGCTTGTTAGGAATACCAAAATGCCACCTAAAAATTCAGGTTGGATAATATGTCACAACCCCAAAGCCCCGTCCTTCTGCCGACGTACCATTTTAAAGGCCCTAAGCCTTTGACGGAGATTTGAAAAACCCCCAAAACCGGTGGAGGAGAACGGCTAAATGCATTATCGCTCGGCCTGCCTTCCCCCACGAGGCATCATTCATTGTGATCTTATTGAGGCAAGGAATGGCTGGCTCCGAGGGCATCATTCACCCCATTGCAATGGGATGAGGAATTGTGCGCGGAGCGGGGGAGACATGTGCCCACAGATCTAATGATCCCATTTCAGAAGATAAATCCTGTTGGAACGAATCCGAAAGCGTCCAGAGGTTTCCAAACCGACCCGCGCCATTTCTGCGCAGACCAGCTGGGGATGCGTCTCTTTTGTCATCCTCTCTTGTTTTCCTTCTGATTTAAACTCATATCCCCCCCCCCAAAAAAAACAACCCCATTCTCGTTCTTTTTCATTCGGGGTTTTTGTAGATACGAGATCCTCTCTGGAACCTCTCCAGACTCTTTATGTCCACAAAACGACAGAAAAATAAATAAAGTGTTTTGTTTGCAAAATCTTAAGACCCCTGAGGAAAAGTTTGACCCCGCTTTCGGTGCCGTCGCTCCTTCCAATGGGATCCTGGGCTTTCGTAGTTTCACAAAGCCTTTAGCCTTTGCGTGCTCCAGATCCCAGGTTTCCGTAAGACGGAGCCAGGGCAGTTAAAGTGGGGTCAAAACAGCGTTATTTCCACAGTGTGGATGCACCCTTTGTTAACCTTCATATGAGGTTATTTCCTAGGAGCGGCCAGAATAATATAAACAGATGAAAGCCTTTATCCCCATACATCGGCTGCATCCGCGCTGCAGAAAAACTGGATTATTTCTGCAGTGGGGATGCAGCCGATATAGCCATGTTTTCCATTGCCTGGGAAGGAAAAGGAAGACTCTTTGTTTTGAAACGGAGGGAGGAAATACATGTCCTTTGTCCTCCCCATCTCGTTCCCTCCTTCTCGGAGAAGGGCCATGGGTTCAGGCCATTATTTTAATCTCCATCCTTGGCCATCTTGAATCCATCATCTTAATAGGAGGCCATTTGCAAGGCGCCCATTAGCGTAATAAGGCTCCCAGTGGGCCGCAAGGCTGAGGAAGGGGATATTAGCCCTGGGGAGCAGGAGTGTGTATGTGTATATATGTGTATGTTATGCGTGTGTGTGTATGTGCGTGTGTGTGTGTGTGTGTGAGAGAGAGAGAGAGAGAGAGGCTCATTGCCTGCCTGCTTTTCTTTCCTCACCTCTCTTTCTCTCTCTTTCCCTGTCGTTCTTTGTATGCATCTCTTTGCATCTGCCTTTTGGTTTCTTTGCATTGTTGTGCATGGCATGTGTGCCTCTGGCCCTCTCTATGTTTTGTTTTTTTGTGTTGCTTTGCCATTGTTGCGCACTTTCATGCGTTCCCGACTTATGGGGACCCTAAGGCAAACCTATCATGGGGTCTTCTTGGTGAGGTTTGTTCAGAGGAAGTTTGTCGTCGTCCTGCGCCTTCAAGTCGTCTCCGGCCCTAAGGCAAAGCTGTTGTAGGGTCTTCTTGGCCAGAGGTTTGCTATGGACTTCCCCCGAGGCTGAGAGTGTGTGATTTGCTCACGGTCATCCAGTGGGTTTCATGGCCAAGCTGGGAATTGAACCCTGGTTTCCAGAGTCGTAGCCCAATGCTCAAACAACTATGCCATCGCCAAGATATCTCATTATGGATTCGCTGGGGAAACTTCTTTAAACTTTTTTAGCGCTGGGGAAAGATGCTCTTTCATGCACGCACCCAGCTGTGATCGGGTTTTTGCAAAAACACAACACCTTCCCTCTGGGAATATATACCCAGAGAGAGGAAGATTTGCATCTCCCGGGGCAGACGGGGATAACTGAGATGGAAATTCTGACCCAGTTCTCAGTCTCCGAAGAGGGAATAACATCTCTGCCTGCTTTGTTCCCGTCTCCCTTTTTTCGTTTTCTTTAGGACACAGACCCCCCAAGGGCTATCTTTTGTACTATTGGTTCTTGAAACCCAGTCTAGGTGCTCTGGGGCTCTTTTGACTCACATTTCGGGGAAAGAGAACATCCTCCCCGTCTCCCAAAACCCTCCGTCGGGACCCTCTTCCTTTGTCTTTTCAAGATTTGAGTGACCCACTTTCCTTTTCCGTGCTCATAAATTCAGATTCCCATTTCCATTTACCATTTTCCTTTCCCCCTACAACTTTTTAGAAGCCATGTCTGTTTATGAGAGCAAGTGTGACGGATTAGGACTCCGGAGGACAGGGTTCGAATCCCCATTCGGACATGGAAGCCCAGTGTGCGACGCTGGGCAAGATATGCTCTCTCGGCCTCAGAGGATGGCAATGGCAAATCCTCTCTGAAGACACTTGCTCAGGGTTGTCATAAGTCAAGGCACACAACAACAGCTTTGTATACCGCTTTCTCGAAAGCGGTTCGAGGCGTACACAACGTTAATGGTAAAGAGTTCAAAAACACTTCAAAAGGGTGCTATCTAGGAGATTATGGGCATTGTAGTCCAAAATGCGTACAGTGTAGGAATTTGACTCTGAATTCCCATCGTGAGAATGTAGTGCAGTTAGACACCTGGGAACAATGGTACAGTGCGCCCACGCCATGTGCAGACGCGGTTTACGTTGCTTCCAGTGTATGTGGAAGCCACTTGGGGAGGGAAATAACGGCGCATGTGCCTGTGGCACGCATGCGTGCTGCTCCGCCACATGCATGCACCCCATTATTTCCTATAGGGCTCGAGCATAGGTGGATTTTCCCTTACATGGGAGGATCCGGAACAGATCCCTGCGTAAGGAGAGGGCCCACTGTATTTCTCTGTCCTGAAAACAAGTTTGCTAGGGTTCCTGATCAGTTTTGCTAAGAACATGGGTCGAGAAAATCCGAGTCCGTTTGCTCCTTTTTGTAATGGGAACGACGGACGTGATGCAAATACGACTCAGATACCCGATCCGAGCCACACTCGCAGCGAGATTTGTCGATTCCAGTGGGAATGAGGCCTCTGTTTGCTCAGGTCCCTGCTAGATTTGGTTTCCAAGCTCTCAGTCCCATGAATGAGAATGGCATCCACTCAGCCCAGCGACACCAGTGGGCTTCCTATGGCCTGGCGCACAGCTCCGTTTGCAAGGGACTCAGTTTGCTGGGATTCCCGATAGCTTGGTCTCTGGGCTGGCCCTCTCTTCCCGGCTTGGGCTTTTGTGGCAACTTGTTTTTGCAAATTCAGCACCACCGGCGCCTTTCCAAGATCAAACCGCTCGGGTGGGTCGCCTAATTGGCGTGCGAGGATTTGGAAAGCTACGTTGGGAAACGCATTTGATCCTCCCGGTATGTTTTCCTTTTGATAATTACAAGCCGTACCTAATAAGGGAGCTTTGATGTATTGACAGCTTTCATCTGGGAAGGAGGGGAACGGTATTAAGAGGGCCGAAAATGTGCACCGATTTCTCAGGCAATGAAAGGATCGTAATTTCCCTCCTGCAAAACAAGGGGGTTTGGGGGGTGGGCAGGGAACAGTAGGGAAGGGGAGTGCATTGGATGGGTTTTTCAAGAGAACGATTAAAAAGAACAGATTGCCGTTAATTGCTGCTAAGTAGCGACAGTTCGGAACAGATCAGGAGAGATTTGGGAACATGGCACCAGTTCGAAACTACAACAACTGTGGTTCGTTGTGCAATGGGGCAGTCTCTCTGACTCTTAAGGGAATTTTCTAGGAGTCTCAACTAATCTTCTACCGTCCCATTTTTCCAACAGCTTTTGAAATGTCCCGGCTTCTCTGTCTCCTCCGTTCGCTTTCCCCCTTCGTCCTCAGCTTACTTTGATGGCTGCAAACTGAGTTCGCGATGCAAAAGTTGCTTGCGTTCGAAAAACTCAGCAGAGAGGAGAGGAGCGAAGGGAGAAGAACCTTTCCCTTCCCTATAATCTCAGGCAAAAGCAAACTGTTGCAGCCTTTCGCTCTCATCTCTTTCCTCGTTCCTAACTTTCACCACCTTTTGACCACACTTTGGTGTTGCTTGGTCCCAGTCTTCAACTGTGAAACATTGGCCTTGCAAAGTGTTAGGACACGTCACGGATTCTCCTTTTTGCTCATTGGAGCTGGAATCCCAAACACACAGACTATGCTTTGGATAAATAAAACAGAATGGATCGGGACGGCTTCCGCATCTCTTGGCACTACGTAAGAGAGCCTTTTTAATCCGGTGCGTCTTGGGGTTCGGAAGCTGTTTATGGCATATGCCTCCCGTGCTTCCCTTTCAAAGCAGACCGACATTTCTTTCCTCTCTTTAAAAATTGTAGCTGGAGAGTGGAAGGCAGTTGAATAGGAACGTAAGACCTTCAGAAAAACCTCTTTGGATCTTGGCCATTTGGTGCGTTTTCCTCTCTCCGGGCCTTGTTAAAAAATAAAATGAAATCCTAACCCAGCCACCTGTCACCGCAGAAATTGGGTCGACCGAAACAACGAGAAACTTCGGAGGCAGCTTGAGAGACGCAGGCCCTCCGGGCGCCTTTGTCTTGCGTTTTTGCGTCGTCGTCGTCATTTTGCCACTGGTTTTTAATTGCGCGTGTTTAAAATTGTCGCTTTAAGAGCAGGCTGGCGCTCCTGCTAGGCTGAGCTTGGAACAAAAGGCGCAGATGAAATAGTCAAAAGGGAGGAGGATAACAAGCCCAAGCTGTCGTTGTTTAGGTCCTCTTCCCCCTCCGAAATGCCAGATGAAGGAAACTAAATATAGATGTCTTTTTTCCCCTTTCCTCATTTTAATTGAAGCTGAAAGTCAGGAGGCTTGGGATCCATCTTGGTTTCTGAATCTCTCATACCCAACAATTTGAGAGGGACACTCAATAATAAATTATATTAGTATTATTATTATTAATCCTCTGTCATCCCACTTTCTCACTTATTGAGTGTCCCTCTCAAATTGTTGGGTATGAGAGATTCAGAAACCAAGATGGATCCCAAGCCTTTTGCAATGTCCCGGTTTCTCTCTCCTGCTCCCGCTTTATCCTCGGTTAACGTCATTTGCTGCAAGCTGAGTTCAAAGCGCAAAAGTAGTTTGGATTCAATTAACGGCACAAAGAGAGAAAGGCGAAAAGAAGGCAGGATCTTGCCCTTTCCAAGAGGATTAAGAAAAAGCAGAGGAGGATTTTGGAAGTAGTAGCCGCAAGTGGGAGAGGCAGGGCTTAGGAAAGGTTAAAGATGGAGATGAAGGGTTGTAAGAGCAAGAGCATTGTCAAAACACGTTGTTCGCAAGTTCTACTAAGACGACAACTGGTGTTGTTGTGTTGTTTGCCTTCAAGTTGTTTCCGACTTACCACAATCCGAAGGCGAACCCATCGCTGGTTTTTCATGCCATTGCCATCCTCCGAGGCTGAAAGGATGGGACCTGCCCAAAGTCACCCAATGGGTTTCCATGTCCGAGCGGAGGTTCGAACCCTGGTCTCTGGAATCATGATCCAAAACTCGAACCGTTACACCGCACTGGCTTTGGCAGGGTTAGAAATCAGGGTGGGACTCGGCGTTTTGTGTAAGGCCTCCTCCTGCAGCAATCTTTTCCGTCTTTCCTCTTCCCGAGTCCAAGCAATGCCTCAGCAAAAGACGAATTATTGTCCAAATGCATCTCCTGGCTGCATTTCAAGCCACTCTATTGTATTACTTTACCAAAAAACACAACCTCGGTAATCAATTTAAGGCTCGAGGGAAAAGCTCTGGGAGTTTTCAGGTTTGATAGACTCCGGCCCGATCCATATTAACCTATTAATCGTAGCCTTCCTCCAACCCGCACCCCAGAGTCTGGCCAGCGGACGGCTTGAAAGGCTATTAGCAGAAGGCAAAGGGATCCCCACGACTTGGGAAAGTTTTGACTTTGGGCGACAGTGCCCCGAATTCACCGCTCGGAGTGGAGATGCTGGGAAATGTAATTGAGGAATGGTCAAATCTTGGACGTAACATTATACGTCTCTTAGATTGCTCAAAGCGTTGCCAAAACGGCCGACTGAGGATGCATATGTCTCCTACCCAAAGGGGTGAGCTGTACATTGGCTTAATAAATAAATGAATGTGATAGCGAACCCAATATTTCTGCTGCCATCCTGCAGGGCAGGATTTTGGAGCGTTACTCCAAATTGCTTGGTCAAGGCGAGATGAGAAGACTGTGTTTTAATTCAGTCTTATTCAGAAGGACCTTTGCATCCCTTGCCAGCTATTTTGGCTTACCTTCATGATCAACACAACTAACAATAAGAGATGGTGGCACTCATAGTCTCAAGGCCCCAAATTTCCAAACCTCTGCGTTACAATTTGGCAGAGGCAATCCTCATTATTTCTCTACCATCCCACTATATTGATTCCTTTTAAAACGTCCCAGTTTTTGCCTCCTCCTTCCGCTTTCGTCCTTCATCCCGGTTTACTTCAATGGTGCAAAAGTCAAGACGATGGGGACACTGCCGTTCCCAGGAAGCTTAAGCAAAAGCAAACCACTGCAGCATCTCCTCGTTTCTCTGTTCTTCTTCGTTCGTAACTTTTGCCGTCTTGACCACACTCTGATGCGGCTTGGCCATATGCATCCCTGTTTCCATTTGTGAAATGCTTGCGGGTAGGAAAACGGCTTTTGTGTAGGTTGTCGTCGCTCTCCGATTGGGGGAAACCTCTCCCTCTCTTCCTGAGAGGCTTGTTGCCTATTAATGATAGCCGCCCCTGCTTTCCAAACCCTTTCTCTTTCTCCTCTTCTCCTCCTTTTCAGCTGCTTTCCAGATGGTCCCATTTGCATCCAACAAGGCTGAAATTATCATTCGAATGAAATTAATGTTGAAAACTGCAGAGAGCGTTTTTTGCCTGGGAGGGAGGATGGTGATGGTGGTGATGTAGGTCATTTCCTCTCTCTTCTCCTCTTCTCCTCCCATCCCTTTCTCTCTCTCTTTTAAATCAAAACCCCCCCAATGGACAGTGTTCCAGCTGCAGAAGCATCTTGTCTGCGATATCGCTTGATGGTAATATTCCTTCGAGGGCAAACGGGAAATCAATGAGTCAAGCGCAGCGTTGGAGGGACGCTTTCTCGGGAGTCAGAAGTGGGCCGGCGAAGCTAAATGGTGGGATTTGTTTGTGAGTCAGCTCATCCATGGGTTATATCATCCTTTTATGGGGCCAGCGTGATAGAATGGTTTGAGTTTGGGTTAGGATTAGGAGACTGGGAGACCAGGGTTCAAATCCCGGCTTGGCCTCGGAAGCTCACTTGGTGACCTAGGGCAAGTCACACTCTCTCAGCTTCAGGAAAAACCTGCCAAGAAAACCCAATGATAGAACCTTATGATAGAGCCTTAGGGTCAGCCAAAAGTCGGAAAGGATTTGAAGGCATGCAACAGCAATGAAAAATCATGCTTTTATATGCTGAGCTCAAGGCGGTGTGTTGTACATGACTTCCCCTCTTCTTTCTTTATCCTCCCGACAACCCTCTGAGGTAGGCCAGACTCAGAGAGACTCTGAGACTGGCCTTACAACAGCCCTGTGAGGTAGGTTAGGACGCAGAGAGGGATATGCATACTGAGACTGGCCACAGTCATCAGGTCCTAACTTGCAACAGCCCTTAGTGCCTCCTGCTTTGCAAAAATAAAGCGACTAGTCCTGTCCCATCCCAGCCTCCGGTTGCCGGTAAGTAGATGTCTTTGTACTCCCTGTTGCCTACCCTCCAGCATTTCTCATGTGAAAACCGGGACAAGTTGGCACAAATGTTATTGACGAGGGAGAAAACACAAGCGGGGAGTTGCTGCGGCCTTTTGCTTTTGCCTGAGCCGACTGGGAAGGGCAATGGTGGGATGGCAGAGGAGAACTGGACCTGTCCCTGTGCAATTGGGACGGCTGGAAGGGATGCTATGGGAGAAGTGCAATGTTGCAAGTGAGCTCCTTGGAGGGAATTCCTTCTCCTTGGAGCCCCTGTTCCTTGTGATTGTTTTATTTGCTTCTAGGCGTTCTGCCTCCTTTTCCCGGTTGCTTCCATCTAGGGCTTGTTTTCCCTGTAGATGGGTAAATTTAGTGCAAGCCCAGGCTTTGGGAGATGACTGGAAATGGCTTTCAAGGCGTATTTATGGTCTGCTGAGCTTTAAGAAATTGCTTATTCTCTCTCTCTCTCCTTTGCTCCCTGTATTTTTAGACCAGAGCTTGTTAAAGTTACTTTTGTGGATTAAAACTCTGCAAAACACATGTGGCTTTGCATAGCTCTCTTTTAGGAATTGTCGTTGTTGTGTGCCTTCAGGTCGACTCCAACCCAGGCCAACCCTCTCCCAGGGATTTCTGGCCAAGATTTGTTCTTGTTTTTTGGTGAATTGGCAATGATTTATCCTAGTTCTTTGGGATTTCCCTTTCCCTTTTACAGGCTGATAAACTAAGTCGAAAGGAATCATGGAAAGACGGGGAAGAAAAATACACTTCAGACTCCTCTGCTTCAAAACTATTAATTTATTTAATGTGTTTGAATAGCACCCCTCCTTCTTAGACAACATTTTTGGGGCCCAAAGAGAACACTCCATTGGAATTAAAACAAAACTGGCCAAGGATGCCCAGCAAAGTTAGCAAACGTGGGATGCTTGGGTGGATGGGTCAGTAGTAAGTCTCCTTCTCTACCCAGCCGCCTGGATGCTTACGGAGGATGAACTTTCGGATTTCGTCGTAGATGAAAATCAGCAGGCTGAACGGGAAGGCGCAAAACCACCACAGGACCCGGAGCGGATACATGCGCAGAGCAACCTCCATGCCGGGACAGTATGAGAGGAAGGCGGCCAAGGTTGTCTCCTCGATGAGGCCGAAGATGAGAATCCTGTTCCTCATGCCCTGGTGGTAGAGGGAAAGCTTCCGGGTCTTGCAGATGATCAGATCCGCCCATTGGACCACCACAATGCTGATGAAGAAGGCCGTGTGGCAGGTGAATTCGATCACCTTGCGCTGCTCGTAGGTCCACTGCTGACCGTAGCTGTCCTCCAGGTCGTTCTTGGAGCGGTTGTCCCAATCCAGGCGGATCCCCAGCAAGAAGAGGGGCAGGAATCCATTTTCAGCCATGATCACGAAGTAAGTGAAGAAGCCAGCCAGGGCTTGCATCATGCCAATCTGCCCGTAGGCCATGCCGATGAGCCGCTCGTTGACCAGCTTGTCCGTCCTGGGGTTGCGCGGCTTCCTCTTCATGATATCGCTCTCCGCCTTCTCATAGGCCAGGGAGATGGCGGGCACCATGTCCGTCCCCAGGTCGATGCACAGGATGGTGATGGTGCCCAAGGGCAGCGGGATGCTGAAGATGATAAAGAGCAGGAAAGGAGAGATCTCCGGGATGTTGCTAGTCAAGGTGTAGGCAATGGACTTCTTGAGGTTGTCGAAGATCAGCCGTCCTTCCTCCACGCCCGTCACGATGGAGGCAAAGTTGTCATCAAGTAAGATCATGTCGGCGGCTTGCTTGGAGACATCTGAGCCGGCGATGCCCATAGCGATGCCAATGTCGGCCTTCTTGAGCGCGGGGGAATCGTTTACCCCATCGCCCGTCACAGCCACTATGGCTCCCTGACGCTGGCACCCTTCCACGATAATGAGTTTCTGTTGTGGGGAGGTGCGGGCGAAGACAATCTCGGCGTGGTTCCTCAGGATCTCGTCCAGATGCTCGGAGCTCATCTCCTTGAGTTCGGAACCATGAATGACGCAAGCCTTGGCTTCTCTTGGGTCCACCTCGCTGACGGGGATACCAAGCCGCAATGCGATATCCTCTACTGTCTCGGACCCCTCGGAGATGATGCCCACTCCCTTGGCAATGGCTTTGGCAGTGATTGGGTGGTCCCCGGTAACCATGATCACCTTGATCCCGGCACTCCGACATTTCCCGACAGCATCCGGCACGGCAGCACGAGGCGGGTCGATCAGGGAAATTAGACCCACGAAGCAGAGTTTACTGATGGGAAAGTTGACTTTCTCTGTGTCAAACTTGAAATTTCGGGGGAATTGCCGCTCAGGGAGGTACAAGTGGCAGAAGCCCAGCACCCTCTCGCCTAGCCCTCCCAGCTCATCATAAGCTCTCTGATAGGCTTCCTGCATCTTCTTGTCCAGGTTGACTTCCTTCCCTTGCATCAAGATGGTGGAGCAGAGATCGAGGATCCTTTCCGGTGCCCCTTTCATCACCAGGATGTGGCCTTTGGGTTTATCTTCGGCTTCGTGGATGGAGAGCTGGTACTTGTTGGTGGAGTTGAAGGGAATCTCTGCCACTTTGGGGTTCTTCTCTCGCATGGTTACCACGGACCCACAGGATAACTCGACACATTTGAGGAGTGCAGACTCGGAAGCATCCCCCGTGGTGTCCCTCTTTGTAATGGGCATGTCCTCCTGCCCAGCTTTGAAGTCTGCCCTGTTACACAGCGCAGCGATGCGAGTGAGGGCTACCCAAGTGGGCGAGCGCTTCTCCATCACCATTGTCCCAGCTTGCTCTTCAGAGGTGTCAGCGGCATGGATCTGGTTGTCAAACCACATGTGGGCGACAGTCATGCGGTTCTGGGTCAGGGTGCCCGTTTTGTCGGAGCAGATAGTGGAGGTGGAGCCCAGCGTCTCCACGGCCTCCAAGTTCTTCACCAGGCAGTTCTTGCGTGCCATGCGTTTGGCCGTGAGGGTCAGGCAGACAGTGACGGTGGCCAGGAGCCCTTCGGGGACGTTAGCCACGATTATGCCGATCAAGAAGACGATAGCTTCCAGCCAGTGGTAACCGAGAAGAAGGGCCAAGATGAAGAAGGTCACGCCGAGGAAGACAGCAACGCTAGTGATGATGTGGATGAAGTGCTCAATCTCCCGGGCAATGGGGGTGGCACCCTCCTCCAGGCCGGATGCCAAGGAGGCAATGCGTCCCATCACCGTACGGTCTCCCGTTAAGATGACGACACCTCGGGCCGTTCCTTCCACGCAGTTGGTTGAGAAGAAGCAAATATTGCGCGTCTCCAGCGGGTTCTCGTTGGTGAAATCCGCGGAGCGGGACTGCGGCTCCGACTCCCCGGTGAGGGAGGAGTTGTCCACCTTGCAGCCGCTGGCCGAGATGATCCGTAAATCGGCGGGGATCCGGTCCCCCCCTTTCACCTCCACCAAGTCCCCTGCCACCACTTTCTCGACATTGATCTGCATCTTCTTGCCGTCCCGGATGACCAGGGCTTGTTGCGGGACCATGTGCTTGAAGGACTCCATGATCTTGGAGCTTTTGGCTTCCTGGTAGTAGGAGAAGCAGCCCGTCACCACCACCACCCCGGACAACACGATGCCCAGGTAGAGATTGTCTTTGAGGGCCTCTTCCCCAAGTAGCTCCTCGATGGTGTAGGCCAAGAAGCAGAGGATTGCCCCGATCCACAGCAGGATAGAGAAGCCCCCAAAGAGCTGGCGGCAGAATTTCACCCACTCTGGCGTGGTCGGGGGAGGCGTCAGGGCGTTGGGGCCGTCCCGGGCCAAAATGGCCTCCGCATCGGCTTTGGTGAGACCCGTCGTCAAGTCCACCTTGTACTTCGCGGATATCTCTTCCAGCGAGAGCTTGTGGTCATTGATGTACACTTCCTTCTTCAGGTCTTCTATGTCCTCCCCGGGTTTATCGGCGATTTTCTTGAAACAGCAGGGGGGCAAAGCCGTTGGAGAAGAGGGAGGGTTTCTTGCCCCCCATGGCGGCAATGGGGCACCTTCCCTCAGCCCTTTCTCCTCAGGGTTTACTTCTTGGTGGTATCTGCTGTGGCTTTGGGGGGCAAAGGGTGTAGGATGAGGAGGTGAGGGATGGGTGGTTTGGGGAAAGAGGTACCAGGAGAAGGAGGGGAAGGGGAGAAGGACCCCCCAAAGAGCCCCCCAAAGATCCCCCCCCCCCCCCCAAGTTCAGGAAAAGGTGCACACAAGCCAGATCAAGGTCTCCCTTAAGAGACCCAAACCGACCCGCTTCCTAGAAGGAATGAGAAGCCAGAGTCCTAGCAACCGACCAAGCTTTGGTCTCCTAGCAACCCAGACCCACCTCTTTTAGTGATGTCATGCCTCCTAGCAACCAACTGGGGATCCCTGCCCTAGCAACGGAGTCCCCCCCCCCCTTTTCCATGCTTAATGCCCTATTGACAACAAAGTTGATTTTTCATGTGAATTGCAAGAGGCTCATAGTTGAGTGATGGGGGACCTCTTTTGCATACAAAAGGTTCCGAGTTCAGGTCTCAGCATCCAAAGGCCGAGTGGAGAAAGGTCCTTTGCCTGAAACCCTGGAGGGCTGCTGATAGTCTGTGTAGACGGGACTTGGCTAGATGTAGAATAATAGCCCAACTTTGTATAAGGCACATTAGCTTTAAAATCCAACTGTGACGATGAACCATGAGGACTTGAACCTTCCTTTGCCTTCGTTCATTAGTTAAGCCCCGGCAGAGGGCCTGAGACCCAGAGTGCATCTGCACTGTAGAAATAATGTAGTTTGATACCACTTTAACTCCCATGGCTCCTTCTAAGGCAGCCGAAGTGATGTATATTTAAAAATAGGATGTAAAATGCTTATACAGTCAGCCTTCCACGTTTGCGGCTTTGATTATTCAAGGATCTGGTTCATATGTTCGCTCTAGGAATATCTAGTTCCTCCAACGCAACTCTGTGGTCAGAAGTCATGCTGGAGGACTTGGTGGTTGCTAGAGGGAAGACCTCTCTAGGCATTTGTAGGTCCTCCAGCACAATTCTATGATCAACGTCTGGCAGATGTCGATCATAGAGTTGCGCTGGAGGACCTAGAGATTCCCAGAAAGGTGTTGTCACAGGTTTAAAAATACCAGTTTTTATTTTATAGTTTGTGGTTTTCCCACTTTCACGGGGGCCCTGCGCCCCTGACCCTAGTGAATGTGGAGGGTAAACCACACAAAAACCCTATACAACTAGACGACGCACAACAACGAGTCACTAAAGAGTCACAGAAAATAAAATGCAGACATAAAAGCTGTACGGAAAAGAGGTTTGTTTCCTTTCTTCCTCCTCTATTGTTCCGAAAGCTTGGGGTTTCGAAAGCTTGCAACGTGTTGTAATGTGCATTTCGGTTGGCCCAGTAAAAGGTATGGCTGTCTTGGTGGATTTGGGATGATGCTATACTTTGCCAGTCAATTTCTGTGGGTCAAAAGAGTCTTTCTTTCCAGGGAGCTATCCCTGGTGCTGGATTTAGCTTTTATGCAGATGGATTGTTCATCCTTCTGGTTGCAGTTCTTCATGAATCTTGGATCTCTTTTGCGGAGAGACAAATTGTCTTTTTCCCAGTCTGTAAATCCTCACCGCCAGCCCTGCGGAGGAGGATCGAGGCCTTCCGCGCCCATTTTTGTATTCACTGCTTGAGTGGAAGCGCTTCTCTGTGTGTTAAACCCATTGACAAACCTCCATCGAGTCGCCCGAAAAGCAAAAAAGACCACAGAAAAATAGAGTTAAGTCTCCGTTTGTGTTGACGGAGTTTGTCAAGTGGTTCTCTATCTTCTATCGTAGATTCAGGGGCCATCCAAAATCCACAACATCCAAAATCCACAAACTTGTGGAGTCATTGTAAGGCCACAACTATGAAATGGCCACCTTAGCCTTTCTGTCTTGAATTCTCCCGAATCGTCTTCTGAAATCCTAAATGCTGGATTAGGATGGCCATGTTTCCTTCCCGAGAGGGTCCTCGTCTTTAACGCCTCTGTGCCAGTCCAAAAAGGCGACCGGATTCGAGAGAAATCGGCACAGATATAGGCTCTTTCAAGCCCGACTTGTAGGATGAGCCTCGTGGGAAAACGGCGAGAGATCTTTAAAGCTCCATTTGCATTTTTCTCGGAAACGTTTCGACCTTCCCGACGTTCGGAGATTGCGCTGCGCCGAAGTGATGTCGCGTTTCGCTTATTTTTTAATAACAAGGATTTTGGTTATCGCCGCCCCGATTCAAAAGCCGAACTCCGCTGAAGAACAATAATCGTTTTTTTAAAAAGCGGACGCAATTGTGCTGCCTTTTAAAGACGTTTCTTGGAAATGTAAGACGTCCCTCTCCCCCCTTGATCTCAATTCATTCCTGAGAGATGTTTCCCCCTTCTTCTCTCGGAGATAAATTTACAACCCACAGCTGTCTGGTTCTATATATGTAAGAAAGCAATAATACGTCTGTCCTTGAGATCGACCTGTTTCTTTCGGAGATAAGGGAGCCGATTAGTTTGGGATTTTATTTTTCTCGCTAGAGGTGGCTCTTTTTAAATGCATAAATGTCTAAGGAGCTGAGCTCTTTAGGAAGGAGAATATATATATGCAGTGATGCGAAAGAGTCTATTCTTGGTGGTTGAAGGACACTGAGCATCAGTTCTACCCTTTAAGGCTGTGGTGAGCACATTGCGGACCCTGGACCTTACTTTCTTGGCCACTAAATGGTGGGCAAGTCACACTCTCTCAGCCTTAGAGGATGGCCATGGCAAACCCCCTCTGAAGAAACTCCAATGATAGGTTTGCCTTGAGTCGGACATGACTTGAAGGCACGCAACGACGACAACGACAACAAATCCTTGCAATCGTTCTGTTTTTCAAAAGGTTTGATCCAATTTTCAGGCAACGTTTGTCCTCCAAGACCCCCTTATACCTAAAACTGTGTGAAAATATCCCGCAAACAGCTCAGAATGTCATATTATCCCTGCCTCTGTTTCCTTCTGCAGTCCCTCTTAAAATAGCAACTGTATCCCGTCTTCTTGCCGCCATTTTGAGAGGGACTGTAGAGGAAAGCGGAGTCCTTCTCTGGAGATCTTAAAATTCAGTATAGGGAAAGATGGCCTTTCGGATGGGATGAAGTTGCTTTGGGCAAGGTATGTGTTCACAAAGCCTACCCAGAATGTCCTGCAGGTTCATCCAGAGGCGCACCTTGGAGCGAGTTTGAAACAAGCGGCACACCCCTAGTAAAACCCACCGGTTTGGTCATTTATCCCCTACATTTGTTGCATTTTGTGCGTGGCATCCATGGTCTGGAGGGAGGATTCGGAAAGAGAAGCCGAGGAGGATTGACGTCGTTGTCCGTTCTCTCGGGAAGGTGTCAGCATTGCTTTCCAAGAACTTCTGGGACGGCTGCCACCGAAATTCAGCCAGAAAGGAATAAGTCCTTATAGGGGAAAATTTAAGGAGTGGGGCAAAAAGAGACAACGAAAAGGAAGGAAATATCTAAATTGTATATGCCTTTATGTTTCTGTACTGCTTCGTGGTGGAGCAAAGCCCTCTCTGAGCAGTTTACAACATGTAATTGGTTTTTTAAAAAGAAGACTTTGGCAGCTTGAAGGCCCAAACTACCTTGGGCCCTATGAGAAAGCTGAGATAATCAATCAATCAATCAATCAATCGAATGATTGATCAAATAAATACATAAGAGCAGTTCATCCCTCTCTTGGTTGTGACCAGAAGAAGGATGGTTTGGGGAGTCTGGAGGGTCCAAGGGCTGGAGAAACACACTTTGCCCCCTTGGCATAAATATTGGACAGATACACGCTATGGGCATCCTCCATTTTGAAGTAAGCCACCTTCTTTTGGCAGAGGGCTCTTCTTTCCCCATTCCTCTTGGAGGTGCAAGGCTCAAATGTGGACTCCACTCCTCTTATCTCTTTCCTTCCTTTGGTGAGGAGGTGGCTGTATTCCCCTTGCACTTGGGCTTCCTTGGCAGTGCGCGCCAGGGCACAGTAGTGGCGTTCGATTCCCGAAATGCTGAGGTTGCCAAGTCTTGATATCTAGCACCACCTTGAAGTGCTTGCCTGAACTGCAGCATCGACTCTCCCTCGCTGCGACCCATGCATCATGCCTCACTGACATTTTAGCTTAGGCTGCTGCAGGGTGTCAAACCTGGGGCCAGCCCTTGAAGACTATTGTTGTTCATAGAATCGTAGATTTGGAAAAGACCACAAGGGCAAGTCATTTGACTTACGGCAAACCTAAGGTAAACCTATTGTGGAGTTTTCTTGGCAAGATTTGTTCACTGGAGGTTTGCCATGGCCTTCCTCTGAGGCTGAGAGAGTGTGACTTCTTGCCCATAGACACTCAGTGGGTTTCATGGTTGAGCTGGGAATCGAACCCTGGTCTCCGGAGCCATAGTCCAACCCTCAAACCATTGCACCACGCTGACTGTCTTGAGCATGTTGTTAGTGTTGGATAAAAACTTTGCTGGTGCGTGTTGAACTGTGCGCTCTCTCTTCTTTTTTTTATGGTGTGGGATGATGGGAGTTGTAGTTCAGAGTGGGGTAAAGAAGACCTCATGCCCTGAGCTGCTGGAAAATTTCTAGCAGTCAGAATAGAGTAGTAAAGAACTGTTTTGGTGTGGAAGGTCCATATCACTTTCCCGGGGATGATGGATGATAGATCCATCTGGTTCCCCAACTTCAGAGACCCCCAGCTCCTGACTCTTCCCCTTTTCATGGCATCATCTAGTAGCCATATTGAAGGCTCAGTGGCCCATAGACTTGGCCCACAACCCAGGGGTTTCCCTTCCTCTAGACTAGACACACTGTATTGTACATAACCGTCCATCTACTGTATTCTGGTGAATCAGAAACCAAAGACTTGGGACTTAACTGTTCCTGCCCAATTTCAACCAGGAACGGTTGTTTTTGCAGCCAGGTTATCATTCATCTGGGAGAAGGTTGCGCCTATCGGAAACACTCGGCTGCTGTACGCTTTGGGTAAGCGAAGCCCGTAAACCACGGCGAAGGGAACCGACACTCTCCCGCCTCCCAAAGTCGGGAAGATTAGAAAGCAGGGATAAAAAAGGTGACCTTCTCTGGGAAATTGATGCTCTGGGCTTGGGCCATAAACCATCTTCCAGCTGACGCATGCTTTTTTCCAGCCGCCGGTTGAAGGACTGGAGGAAAAGGTTCTTAATGGGTTTTGGAAGGGAGGAATGAAGAGAGGGTTGCAACAAAACAAATGGAGGGAGTCAAAAAGAGGGAGGCCGAAGCCACCCCAAGAAAGGTGACGCTCATCCGTTCTGGGCTGTTACATGAATCTCTCATTGCGAGACGCGGGTTTTGCCAGCCCTGGAAGGATGGTTTGACAGAGCTAGGGATGAGACACAATCTCTTTCTCATAGGTTATCATGTACTTATATTTTCCTTATGTCAAAGGTTGCATTTATAAGCATATCCTGAATGGAGACTTGAAGCATTTTGTGGGACATGGGTTTTTAAACAGATACTGACTTCTTTTTCCCTTCTCTTCCTTTGCTGTCTTTTCTCACTCAGTGTTCATCATGGGATCCGGGCTTTTGGTCTACCCTTTCGGCCTTTCTTCCGAGGCGGTGAGGAGACGCTGCGAGGACGCCGGCATCTACTACGCGGGCGACTGCCAAATCGGTTGGGGGTACATGTTGGCGATCGTGGGCGTCATGCTCTCGGTCTTTCTGCCCTTCTTCGCAAAATACGCGCCCAAAGAGCAGGCCTCGCCGACTCCGATACCCACCATTTTATAGTATTTCCTCAGCGCTGCCTGAAGTGGATTGACTGCCGAGAATCCCTTCGCGGCCGTAAGGAATGAGAGCCGAGGAGTATCAGAATTGCTCCCCAGAGACCCAAAGCGCATCGGCGAGTCTTCCATGTACGCTTGAAAAACTCACCGCTCCCGATGGGCGGGAAATGTGCCGAGCGGCGAACGCACTGCCTGGAACGCGTCTCGTGGTTTGAAGGCCTCAAAAGGAAGGAAGGAAGAGAAAGAGCTCTGGATTTTATCCTCAAAAGATCTGTCTACCTCCCAATTTCTTTGTGTGTGTGTGTGTGTGTGTGTGTGTTTGTGTAGTCTCCAATCATCATCATCTTTTTTAAAACCTGGATTCACTTTTGTATCTCCGCGATTCGACGCCTGGACTTGTTTCGTAGCTTTTCGCCGGTGAGCGATGAGATTTTAAAACTACGGAAGGAGGCGTTTGCACATTTAGTTTTACAAAAGAAAGGGGTGTCTTCCTTTTTAACGCTTTCGTTTGTCCGATCCGTGCGCGCCATCCTTGAGCGCCATGCGCAGGGGGACCTTTTTCTACTGTCAAGTGTGTTGCTGTCATTTGAATTTAAATTTTTTGGTGCTTTTTGTGTCACAATACAGGTGACGCATTGTGACGCTTTGGTTCAATGTGTCAGGAGGCGCGTGGCAACGTTGTAGGTCTGGTTTTGTACCGTCGCGTGGGACGAACGTGGGCCATGGAGGTATCTTGAGCCCTTTCGCCAACTAGCCATGCTCTCAATGGCCGCTAGCATGCGCCAACCCAGAATGCTCCTCCTTCTCCTTCCACACTTAGGATGCGCGAAGCTGGGCCATCTTTCAGTTGCCATTCAGAGCCCCATTGGATCAATCACTGGTCCCCAACATCCGCTAGTCCCAATGGGAGATATTAATTTGCCTCCTCCCCAATTCAGGTTCTCCTTCCTGGTATAAAGATCCATTCTTGCATAGCATCCTTATGACATTAGGAGAAAATGGTTGTGGTTACTTCTTATCATTCTCTCGATAACCCGCAAAGAGGATTGCAAAGGGGGAAAGAGCCATTTGTGGAGTTAGAGATCAATGGCATGACCAACCTGTATAGTGCAAGAGGTCTATGGCTCTCTGTGGTGGATCCCAGTAGGGACAGAGTTGGACTATATGGCCTTTGGGGTCCCTTTAGACGCTATGACTTTGTCGGGTGGGTCTCAGTAGCGGCTGGGGACCCTTGGAGGTCCCTTTGAATCCTGTGGACTTGTGTTCTTCAAACTCTATGGCAGTGATGGTGAACCTTTTGGAGGCCGAGTGCCCAAACTGCAACCCAAAACCCACTTGTTTATTGCAAAGTGCCATGTCCCTCTGGCTTTCTAGTAACAAACTCTGGTAAACTCTGTGCTGGGACGATGGCACATGTGCCCACAGAGAGGGCTCTGAGTGCCACCTCTGGCACGCGTGCCATAAGTTCGCCATCACTGCTCTATGGTTTTATGGGCTGGCTTCCTATAGGGATGGGATTGGACTAGATCAGTGATTCCCAAACTTTGGTCCTCCAGGTGTTTTGGACTTCAGCTCCCGGAAGCCCAATGGTCAGCAATGCTGGGAGCTGAAGTCCAGAACATCTGGAAGACCCGAGTTTGGGAAGCGCTGGACTAGATGAAGGAAGAACTCGGGTCGGTAAGAGCTGCCACAACACAATTTGCCTTAAACCGAGCAGAAAAAGCAATTTGGTCCTCAATGGCCGCATCCCATCTTTTGCGTGTG
Source organism: Sceloporus undulatus (assembly GCF_019175285.1). Lineage (NCBI taxonomy): Eukaryota > Metazoa > Chordata > Lepidosauria > Squamata > Phrynosomatidae > Sceloporus > Sceloporus undulatus. Next base: position 7,198,745 of record NC_056532.1, on the reverse strand, counting down.
TGTCATTGAAAAGACATCCGTCTGGCGTTCAGTAACTTCAAGCCCTTTAAGCAGGATTTATTTATTGGGTTATTTATTTTGTTCTTCCATATCCTGCCTTTCTCCCAATAAGGGGACTCAAGGCGGATTAAGATTAGGGTTTCCGGTTTCCGGGAACTAAGGGGAGCGACTGCTTGGCCAGTTTCCCCAAACGCTGCCTCTTCAGACATTTCAACGAGGGATGGATGAATGCGTCCATTTCATCCTCATCCGTTTTCTCACTCTTCCGACTTTAGTTTCAGGGCTGAGAAGATGTTCCACGCTTAAATTTGGCTCCTTCCATCCACCGAAGGGGGAGAAAACAAATTGTAGGCAAAGTCACAACCAGCCTTATGCGCGTTTCTCCCCATTTGTGCCTTTCTCAGGTACGGTTTTGCCTCGTATATGCAATTTCGACAAGTGGTTTTCCTCTTCTTAATGCCTTTCCGCACATGGTTTTTTGGTGCGGAGATCTCGGTTTTTAGCAACCGTTGGTAATGTAGATATGGATAGGCGTAATGTGACCTTTAAAGTCAAAGATAAAAGTACTGTACCTTTGGGGGGGGATCCAGATTTGCAAAACTGTTGTACATTATCGAATCTAGAGCCTGCAAAGTCATATTAAGACACTATGAGAAATCCCTTTAAAACAATAATTAAGACTGCGTTGTGAATAATAAGTCCTTTCTTTTTGAAACCATCGATTCAGGTTCAAGTTTTATTCAAAAGCTATATATATATATATATATATATATATAATATATATAAATTTTATGTGTAACTGAAAGTTGTATTTTCCATGGCTGTGGTTTCTGTATTTTTGTCAAAGTGGGTCCTTTTTTTAGACTATCCTTTGTATTTGACTTTGTCGAAGGAAATATGCTTCCCATGATTTCCAAGTGTGGATTTTATGACTTGCCAACACTGTATTATAATAAAGCGGTTCGTGCTGTCGATGGCGTTTGCTTTCGCGTTTGGCGCCGTTTGGCGAAAGCGTTGCCTTCGCGGAGGAGAAAACAGAGAAGGGGAAGAGATGGCCAAACGTGGCTAGTGCGGATTTGGGAAGCCTGGTTTCAGGTGAGTTTCTTTTACCTCTTGGGTTTGCAAAGTAATACTCGGTGGTAGGTTTTGGTATCCTGAGATCTGTAGTTTTACAAGGTCTTTCATCTTCTCTGCCAAGGAGTGCTGGTGCCTCACCAAACTACCAATCCCAGCATTCTGTAGGATGGATCCACAGCGGTTAAAATGGTGTCAAACTGCATTATTTCTACAGAGTAGATACTCCCAGTGATATTTTCCTTAAGCCCCTATATTTTTTTGCATCGCAGAGAAGGAGAGAATGGAAAGAGTTCATACCTGGGACTCTTCTGTTTGCTCCATTCCTTTGCTCACCTTTCCACCCCTTTTCTCTGGATTTCTAAATGCTCCGCTGACGTTTTTAGTGACTGCGGTGCTAGAAATTTGGGAGCCTGGTTAGTCCCAAAGCCTAGTTAGTCTTGGCTTTGGCGCGTCTGGTTCCGTTCCGTTTAAAATGAGTGTTGACTCTGATTAAATTCACAATTAAAACCCTTTCGTAGAGCATTTGCGGAACGAAATACGTGGCTAATATTTTCGATCTTTTTCCCCTTAAGTCGCTCACTAGAGAGTAATTTCTTAGAGGACGCACTGAATAAGTGGAGAGGGGATTGTTTGGAATTGGCGATTGATTTTGCGATCGCGTCTAATCCATTTGAGAGAGTCGCGTAATTAGTTATTTGATTTGAACCAAGTGGCGGCAGGCGTTCGAAATGCGGGGAAATGGCTTCAAGTTCCACTCTTCAGCAATAACTGGCGCAAGGGACCAATCTAGCAGTTGCGTTTTTCTTTAAAGATTGCCAAGAAATCACTTTGGGTATGCTTTGCATTTTGTTCTTGGGGATATTCCTTCTCCTTGGGGTTGCGTTTTCAGCAGCTTTGTGCCTCTGTTTCTTCCCAATGTCTCCAAAAAGACTAGGGTTTTCTGGAGGTCTCAGAAACAGGGATATAGCCTCTGTTTCCAAAAGCTGGTCTTCAAGATGTTTTGGACTTCGGCTCCCATGATTCCAGAATGCTGGCCCAGATAGCTGGGGCTTCTTGGAGCTGAAGTCCAAAAGGACCAAGGTTTGGGAAACACTGCTCTAAAGCTTTGGAAGAGTTGTGTTCATGAGCCAGCTTGGAAAAGTCACTTTCCTGGACCTGCAGTCCACAGAATCCCCCAATAATCTTTATCTGAGGCCTCAAAACAAACAGAGTATGTCCTCATCCTAATCGGTTGCGGTCATTTCAATTGATGGAAAAAATATTAAACTCCCTGTATTGAAACTGTAATGGAAACTAGTTTATTTTCAGAAAGCACAGAACAAGGACAATAGCGGCACTAGAACCGTAGAAGCCTTACAGACATTTCACTTGAACGCTCCCCGAGGCACAGAGAGGGATGAGCCTTTCTCCTTTGTCAGACCGGCAACGTAACGTGCCTAAACTTCGTTGCTCGTTTTTACGTACTTGCCCATTTCGAGGTCGGCGACCCTGACGAAATCCTGGAACGTTTGCTCTTCGTTTGCGGTGGCGGGCCGCACCGAGACGCACCGGAAGACCTTCCTTTTGGCGTCGTAGTTCCCCATGCAGCGGTGGACCCGGCCTCGGATCAATCTCGGTAGGTCCCGATCCTGTGGTTGAAGAAAAAAGGGGGGGAAATGTTACTTCCTTCCATTTCCTTACCCTTTGGTTTAGCATTGTAGCATTGAACAACATTGGATGAACACAGGCTGATCGGTTGGATCTCATTAGGACACTATACCCAACTAGTTAGCCAAAGGTATACAGGGGAGGGCTATATGGGCACATGCTGATTCCATACTTTTAAATATATATACATTATAATACAAATGGGAACTTTTCCAGCATGCCTGAATAAATGTGGGGAAATGCTATACTTACAATTTCATAGAAGGCACACGGCACGCTCTCTTTCCCATCTCTCAAAAGGAAAGTCTTGGCACCATAAGGCCCAGGGGTAACCGCAGAATCCAGCACACCTGCACATGGGGCAGAAAGATGCGACACGGTGCTAAACACATTTTCTTAAGGGATTTGGGGGCTCAGTATTTTGCAAAGCTCTGCTTGGTTGGCTTTTAAAGATGGCACAATCTAATCTAGTATGGCTGGTAGGGATACAGGGAACTGCTAAGAACGGTCAAGTTGGGTGCTTTGACGTCCAGTTTTGATATTGGGACTTCCTTCCATTCCCTCTCGAATGCAGCCCTCCAATGCGCCACTAGTTTCCCCGCCCTTTGGAGCATACAAACTACAAAGCCCAGCATTCCATGTGATGGAGCCATGGCAATTAAAGTGGAATCAAAGCACTTTTAACAGTGTAGTGTGGCTATACCTTTGGTCGGTGAGCCGAGATGAATATACCCCAAACACTATCAATATACCCCAAACACTGCATTCTCCATCACGGCAAAGTCAGGTTCTGTTTAGTGTTGTATTTCAGCCAATAGCAAGCTACACGCTTCAAAGAAATTAACTCTCTGGGCGAAAGGACAATAGCAGCTCTTCCCTCTTATTTGGCTCCTGAATCCCACGTTTGGAGATAAAATTATGGCACATGCTTAATTGTCATGGTTGCTAATGCAGCTCATTTGTCTAATCTGCTTTGAAAGCCTTCTAAGCTAGCAGCCGTCGGCCACAAGGAGAAAGGAGAAGAGCATGCCTTTTCCACAGGTGAGTGTCACAAGTATGGCTGCCCACCAAATATGTAATGACCGTCCTAAATCACGTTGGTCCTCCGAGGATGTCTTCTTACTAGGCTGTTCCAGAGTGGATTTTACAAAGACAAGGTTCATCTGACGTGGTTTTATTAGGACTGGTTCTGTTTCTCCCACATTCATATTTACAACACAGACACACACTTAGGAACATGCTTAGGACCAGGTATGGAAAACAAATGTAAGTCAAAGTAGATGCGTTCAAAATCTGAAATCCGCTTCTGCTCATTAAAAAGCTTTTCCCACCATGAAGGCCAGTGCAGCGTAGTGATTTGAGCACTGGAGTAGGGTTTGAGTACTGGAGTAGGACTCTAGAAGATGATGGTTCGAATCCCCGCTCGGCCATGGAATCCCTTGTGCAAACCACACTCTCTCTAAGGTAGACAGTTGTGAATTTGGTCAATTCCTAATTGCAATTCAGTGCTCCTCTATTGTGGGCTTCTACCCAGAACTGCCACTTACTCAGAGTGCAGAGAGCGTTGCCAGAGATGCCATAGGCGTCCATTGTCTTTCCTGCGGGAAAGAGCACCACTATTCTTCTATGTGCGACAACGGCGGCACAAACAGAAACGCAACTGTACGTACCCAAAACCTCAAACAACAATGGGGTTTTGTCAGCATACTGGCTCCAGTGTTTCATACTTTCGATGACGGCGGAGAGGATTCTGAGGGAATAATCTTTCTCTTTCAGTCTGGCGGCATGCGCTGGCCCTTTCTGTCGGAAGGAGGCAGATGAAAAAGATGGAAAAGACCGTTTAGATTCAGGTGAGTGCACACTTAGCTATGTGAATTCTTTGTTTTTTCCACACTGTACTTGTTGTTCTACTATGCCGTACCTTGTTTTTGTAATACCCGGGGATGGATATACAACGGAGTCTCAGCTTTGCGCTCTGAAGTGAGCCGAGTCACATTGTGAGTTCAGCATCCTTAGGATACGCAAGGCCCAGAAAGGACAAAATGTAGATGTGCATATAAGTTTTACCTGGATCATTTTGTCATCTGGAGTCGGATTGTCTGTTTCCTCGTGAGCCTTCGGTTGGCAAGGGTTGCGCTGAAATGAATACGGCATGCTCTGCGGCTGTGGTCCTCTCAGCATGGCGGACGTGGAGGACTTGCTTTTCTCCATCGCTCCTGCCCTGTTGCCACTCTGTTGTGATGCTTGTCGGTTACCAGCAAGTTTCACTTGCGTCGGTCCGCTCCCCTTCCAGTTCTCATATTGTGAACTCTGTCTGTTTCCTGTTCCTCTTCCGAAAGCCGAAGAGTCGTTTCTTTTCCAAGTGTTGGCATTGAAGTCATTGTCCTCCACTCTGCATCAAAATAGTTCATAGGGCTTGATCATCTATAACTCAAAATCTACACACAGACACACTATCTAAAGTACATCTATCTAACGTTGAGAGGTGTACATGCCAAATGTCCACTGGTTTTCTGGAAGCTGAAAGGCACTGAATCCCATACCTCCCTCCAACATTTCATTGATCAAACTCAGGACAACAAAGGATCCATGTTTCACCAAAGGTAGGATCTCAGAGAAGTAAGCATTCACGCTGCCTCTTTTTTGTTGCAATGCAAACAGTACATAGACCTCACTTGTAGCAGACACATATTTTGGGATGTCCTACCAACCCTCCAGGTGTTCAGCTCTCCTCCAGTCGGTGGCACAGATAGTGGCCTTTGACGGATTTCATGTCTTAAGAGAAGGCAGAAGAGGAGGAGGATTTGGTTTCAGAGGTTATCATTATACAATGGAGAAGAAGAGGAGCTTGGACAATCATAGCTGTCCCATGTAGATAAATTTATCTACAAATAACAAAAACACCATGTTTTTATACCTGAGAGGTCACCCTCTAGGATCTCTAGGTCCTCCAGTGTGACTCGGTGGTCAACGTCCAAAAGACACTGACTCATAGAACTGCTGGAGGAGCTACAAGACCTAGTAGAGTTTCCTCTCTAGGAATCTCTAGACCTCCCAGGGCAACTCTGTGGTCAACGTCCTGAAAGACACTGACCAAGAACGTGCGTGGAGGAGCTACAAAGACCTAGTAGAGCCTCTCTCAGGAATCTCTAGGTCCTCCAGGGCAACTCTGTGGCAACGTCCGACAGACACTGACCATAGAACTGCATGGAGGAGCTACAAAGGCCTAGTAGAGTGTCCTTTAGGATCTCTAGGTCCTCCAGGCAACTCTGTGGTCAACGTCCGACAGACACTGACCATAGAACTGCAATGGAGAGCTACAAAGGCTAGTAAGTGACCTCTCTAGGAATCTCTAGATCCTCCAGGGCACTCTGTGGTCAACGTCCGACAGACACTGACCATAGAACTGCATGGAGGAGCTACAAAGGCCTAGTAAGTGTCCTCTCTAGGAATCTCTAGTCCTCCAGGCAACTCTGTGGTCAACTCCGACAGACACTGAACCAAGACTGCAGATGGAGGAGCTACAAAGGCTAGTAGATGTCCTCTCTAGGAATCTCTAGGTCCTCCAGGGCAACTCTGTGGTCAACGTCCGACAGACACGACCATAGAACTGCAGTGGAGGAGCTACAAAGGCCTAGTAGAGTGTCCTCCTCAGGAATCTCTAGGTCCTCCAGGGCAACTCTGTGGTCAACGTCCGACAGACACGACCATAGAACTGCATGGAGGAGCTACAAAGGCCTAGTAGAAGTGTACCCTCTAGGAACTCTAGGTCCTCCAGGCAACTCTGTGGTCAACGTCCGACAGACACTGACCATAGAACTGCAGTGGAGGAGCTACAAAGGCCTAGTAGAGTGCCTCTCTAGGAATCTCTAGTCCTCCAGGGCAACTCTGTGTCAACGTCCGACAGACACTGACCATAGAACTGCATGGAGGAGCTACAAAGGCCTAGTAAGAGTGACCTCTCTAGGAATCTCTAGGTCCTCCAGGGCAACTCTGTGGCAACGTCCGACAGACACTGACCATAGAACTGCAATGGAGGAGCTACAAAGGCCTAGTAGAGTGTACTCTCTCTAGGAACTCTAGGTCTCCAGGCAACTCTGTGGTCAACGTCCGACAGACACTGACCATAGAACTGCAATGGAGGAGCTACAAAGGCCTAGTAAGTGATCCTCTCAGGAATCTCTAGATTCTCCAGGGCAACTCTGTGGTCAACGTCCGACAGACACTGACCTAGAACTGCAATGGGAGGAGCTACAAAGGCCTAGTAGAGTGCCTCTCTAGGAATCTCAGGTCCTCCAGTGGCAACTCGTGGTCAACGTCCCGACAGACACTGACCATAGAGAATTGCGCTGGAGGAGCTACAAATGCCTAGTAAGGATTCTCTCTAGGAATCCCTAGGTCTTTCATGACCACAGAGTTGCACTGGCAGAGAACCTAGAGAGAACATATTAATCAGATCTTAATAATCAAATCTGCAAAATCAAATCTGCAAATATGGGAGGAATGAATGTATTTTGTTTTTAGTCCCCCCCCCCTTACAACCCAATGCCTGTTGTTTCTGTGACTGAGTCGGTTCAAGCGTTGTTGTTTCCCATCCACAATCTTTAAAAGTCAAACAAACAAAGGAACTGTTAGTTAACATCAAGTTTTTTTGCCATCTTTTGCAATCTGGCATGATCCCTTCCAACTCTAGATCTCTTATTGCAGTCTTCTAAGGCTTAAAGGCAGCGCAGTCGCCTAAGTCTTTTTCGCAATTTTGTTCCTGTGACATTTTAAACAACATTTTGGTAAACGCTGTCGCTTTAGCAGATGCAAGAGTCTATACGTTCACTGTTCACAAGAAGGTATGGACCAAGAACATATCTTCAGCGTTCGGAAGCCGGAACGATATTGCTTCTGAACATGGCAATAGCCCATCTAGACTGCGCTCTTCCATGTAATGGTTTATAAGCTATGTCAGTATAATGTATTGTTTCCTATTCTGGGTAAGCAGAATGCATGCTACAAAAAGCTGGGTAAGCATATAATATATATATATATATATATATAAAATATGGTCACGCTATTAGACATTACCATTTTTCGACGACAGCATTTTAAAAGCATACGCGGTTGAAAGGTGGAGTTCCCCCGCTAAGTCCGTTTCCCCACCCCACCCTTTGACCAGAATTAAAGGATTAATTATTGTTATATCATTACGATAATTAATCCGGCAGAATTCTGCATAGTAGCCTTTTCAAGCATATAAGAAATGACAGATATCTCTTGTGTGGCGCACTAGAAATGTTCTTTCCAGTAACCAGCCCATGGGGCCTCGGATGTCAACCGAAAGAGAAAGAGCAGAGTTCTTCGGAGTTGGCGTCGAAATGCCAACCTTCTCCTTAATTCAATAAGACAAGAAAGTAAGCCTGCTACTACGGGCAATTTTTTTATCCGTCGAGATAATTTTACCATGATTGGCATTCAATGACTTCCAGAAATGCGCGGTGCAATAGGTAGAAAAGAGCGTGCGGTTTTTAATGTATGTGTTCCAGCAAAAGGACTATAGGCAGGTAAGGCTGGATGAAGAAACTACCCAATGTTTGCATCTGTTTACCTGCGAGCATGGAAGAAAAATCAAAATTATCGGCTGTGCTGTTGGCACTTGGATCATTTTTAAGAGGGTTCGAAGTGAGCGGCTGCCTGGTCCTCTTCCTCTGGTTGAACAACGGAACGGGAAGACAGCCTAAAATTGGAAATTGTGACATAACGGAGAGTTAATAAACTGGTAAACCTTTAGTAGTACCTACACATGCATCCTTAGTCTGCAAATCCACTGTAAAGGTGACATTTCTGAGCAGGGATGGCTGAAAGCCGCCACGTCCGAATCCATGTTTAAGTCAAAACAGGTCCAGCATCTAAGGTTGCTTCCGCACTGCAGAAATAATCCAGTGTGGCACCGCTTTAACCGCCATATCTCAACGCTAGGGAATTCTGGACATTGTAGTTTTGCAAGGTATTTTAACCTTCCCTGTTGTGCCGCAACGAATTGCAGATCCTAGGATTCCTGTAGGATGGAGCCATGACCGTTAAAGCGGCGTTGCGCAAACAAAGGCATGTTTAGGAGAATGAGGCTGGACTGGATGGCCCTTGCAGTCTCTTCCAACTCTATGATTCTATGATTAATTGGTTTATTAATGGATCTCCAACAATATCCAGAAAAGACTGGACCCTGCCTTGAACTCTTTGTTTTACACTGCTATTTCATTGAGTAATTCCAGTATGTATGTATGTCTATATATATATATGAAAGTAAAGCAAATATTCTAAACAATAAGTGAGCCTGGAGTCGTTTTATAAATCTATATCCAATAAATCTATATTATTATTATTCCTAATGACCCATCATGATGAATTTGTTGGAAAACTTAATAATTTCCAAATTCCATGCCAATGCAATATTAATTCCGTACCAATGCAATACTGATCCTTTGGAAAGGAAATATATAAATGAAAAATTATTATTATTATTATTATTATTATTATTATTATTATTATTATTATTAT
>NC_056532.1:7139975-7189465 GCF_019175285.1 Sceloporus undulatus | reverse complement strand
ACCTGGGGTACGGGTTGAATTCTCAGGGAAACTTCTCTTCATGTTTCCTGCAAATATCTGCACGCAAAACAAAAGGTATAATATATAATATATTAGGGACTCCTGGTCTTTTAGATCAGCCTTGGTTCCCTCCAGATGTTTGGGACTACAACCCCCATCGTCCCCGATTTTCAGCCGTCATTGGCTGGAGGTGATGGGAAACGTAGTCCAAAACATCTGGAAGGTGACAGATTGGCAAAATAAACACAGCTTTTTAATATAACGCGTTATTTCGAGTGAGCTTATGCTAAAGTGACTGAAAGCAGAATATACGTGTGTTTTTAAAATCAAAGTTTATAACATAAAAAACCATTGGAAGCAATCTGATACTGTTAGGATTCTCTAGAAATAGAGGGAACTCTCACACATGTGTTTGTTTGTTTGTTTATATTTACTTATTTAGCCGCTCTGAGAGCCCTTGTGGCTGAAGAGCAGGGTATAAATACTGCAAAATAAAATAAAATAAATATAAAAATAGATGAAAAAGGCAAATCTGCCAATGTCATCATGTCTTTATTGGCTATCTAGGATTTATAAATGTTGTTTCCATTAATAATAATAATAATTATTATTATTATTTATATTAGATCAGTAAAAATGATACAATAATACAAAATACGATCAATAAAACACTAATACTGATTTAACCGACGTTCCTATCAGTTCTCTGAAATAAAATAATTATTAAATTGGCAAATAAATTAATTTATAAATTAATACATAGCCAATAAAAAATTAATAACTTAATTAAAATAAATTAATTAAATTGGCCTCCTTTTGGAGGAAAAATCACTATTTCTGTATATAAATAACACTTATTTCTGCAAAAATAAAATTTCCCAATTTGTCTCCTTTTTATAATATGCACCAAACTAGTCAATGTTTTGAAACCGCAAACGACAGCGATATTAATTATTAAAAAAAACCAATCACTCTGTGAATTTATAATCTATTATTATTATTATTATTTATATGATAAATGCTTTTGTAATAAAAACAGGGATTTTATCTAGGTTTAAATGCTTGCCAAGGTTTGGTGATATTTGGATACTTGTCTGAGACAGAAAAAGGAAGAGGCTGGAAAATATCTAAATCTATTGCCATTTTTATAACAATGTTTTGTGTTTTTGCAACACAACAGCTTTCTGAACTGCTGGATTTGTACTTATTTCCTTATTATTTGCTTATTTTACTTTACACGTTTCTCCCAGAATTGCGACAAACTAGTTTTGTTTTGCTTTTTTAACAAAAATGTCGCGGCACTTTTAAACTTTGTCGCTGTTTCCCCCCCCCCCCCCAATTGCAGCTTTATTGTGTGCTTTCTTCGGTTATTTAAAGTTTGGCTTATTGTATTTATTTCCTTTTTTAAAAGTGTATATATAATATATACACTTCCTAGGCAATTTTTAACTTTCAAAAGTACAATAAAGAAAAAGAAACATATAAAATTTGCCTGTATATTTAGGCTTGAGGTGGAAGGGGGAAAAAGGCGGGAAAGTGCCTAAATCTATTGACATGAGGTGAAATAAGGAAAAGTGACTAAATCTATTAAAATGAAGAAGTAAATAGGGGGGAAATCTAAGAAAAAGCCTAAAACTATTAATGTTGAGGTAAAAAGAGAAGGAAGATGCCTTGAGGCTTTTGGCCTCTTGTGCCTGTTTCTTTCTCTTCTCTGTGAGAGATTTTCTGTGAGGAAAATGGAGTTTGATTGAAGGGGGTTTCACCTTTCAGGGGGGAAAATAATTAAAGCATTACAGCAAGGATGAGCCTTTTAAAAAATAGTATTTAAAGAAAGCAACAACAACAAAAAGTCTGAAGGAAGGAAGAATATTAAAATAAAATATGGGGAAATTATAAATGTCTCCTTCTTTTTGGTCAAAAGATGGCTGCCTCAGACTCTGAGGGAAAAAGGTGGCAAAGTATTTTTGTCTTTTCACTCATAAGAATTAACTAGATTTAGTGTCAAATTTGTTGTCAGATTCTTGGTTCATGTTTTTCTTATCTTTCAGATATGAGGAGCCAAGCTGGCCAACAAAATGTCTCCTTTTTATATTGGTTTTTCTTTCTTCAGGGGAGAATGCCTCACGAAAAGCCAACAAAATGGCGGCTTTGTAGTTTACCTCACGCCTCTCTGGGAATTGATCTTGACAAGATCTCCCTCATGGTTGCCCATTGGAGGCTTAGGCTTATCCTTACACTTTGTTGTCCTAACTACAGAGTAGACCCATTTTGTAAGCAATGTTTACCTACATGTTGACTGACCATTTAAAAAATTGTTCAAATGGGTTTACTCTAGTTGCAGAGTATCAACAACAACAATAACAATAATACAGGTTGAGGTCCAAAACACATTGCAGAAATAGCCCAGTTTGAGACCGCTTTAACTGGCCCTGGCTCAGTGCTAAGGAATCCTGGGAATTGTAGTTTATTGTGGCACCAGGGCTCTCTCTGACAGAGAAGGTTCAATGTGTCATAAAACTACAGTTCCCATAATTCCCTAGTGTTGAGCCAGAGCAATGAAAGCGGTCTCAAACTGGGTTATTTCTGCAGTGTGTTTTGGGCCTGAGTCTCCCTTATCCAAAATACTTGAGACCAGAAATTATAAATGTATAAATATTTTATAAAATATAAATATAAATAAATAAATATAAATATAAATATAAATAAATATTTTATTGCTGCAGTGTGTTTTGGACCTGAGTCTCCCATATCCAAAATGCTTGGAACCAGAAATGTTGTGGAAATCCACATATAAAATATAAAATATAATATAAAGTAAATAAATATAAATAAATATAAAATACAAATATTTTATAAATATATGTAAATATATATACATTTACATATACATAATGAAATGACCCGAGGCTAGGATTCAAGTCTAAACGTGAAATGTTTCCTACATAAACACCTTATAAACCATCACCTGGAGGTCATTTTATACACAATAATATTGTATGTGTGTGTTGTGGTTGGGCCTTCAAGTCATTTCCAATGTATGGCAAACCTTAGGGCAAGATTTGCCCAGAAGAAGGGGATTGGCATTGCCTTCCTCTGAGGCTGAGAGAGTGTAACTTGCCAAAGGTCACCCATTGGGTTTCTATGGCCGAGCGAGGTTTCGAACCCTGATCCCCTACAGTAGCAGTCTAACACTCAAAAACCCTGTTATAAGATTGCCTTAGGATCTCCATAAGTTGGAAATGACTTGTATATTGCAATATAGTTATCAACACTGTTAATTAAAGAAGAGAAATTTTATGTCTCTTGGGAGCATTGGGAGCATAGTTACTTTGGACAAAGCCAAGCTACTTTAATGTCAGTTTGGCTTTTCTGTTGGGATGGTACTTTCCCAAAGAAATTGTCAAAGAGAGTAAGCAGATTAAACAACAATTGACCACGTTTTGTCCAGCTTTCGGAGAGGGAACTCTTGATATGTTTCTCATTGTTTTTCCTTTACCAACAAATGCAGAGGATGGATACACACATAATGTGCAGGCGCATACAATACGCTGTATACTTTCCCGAAAGCAGGGAGCTATTTTAATGCTTTACGCTTTACGACTCATGCCCGCGGCGTGTTAATTAATAGCCGCGCGAGGCGAGGGCAAAGGACGGTACGGACCGTACTTTGGCATGAAATGTCACTTCTCTATCATCCACCGCTGTTAACTTTTCTACTAGCTTTGGAGGGGAAAAGATACGACGCCATCGGGGTAAAACAGCTTCTGTTTGTGTTAAGACACTTATAGGTTCGGCAAATCCATCTTCTCGCCCTATTAATTGTGTTAATGGATGGATGGTGGGAGGGAAGACGTTTTAAAAATGTTAAAGACAAGACCTTTTTAGTGGTGGCGCTCAGCTTGTGAAATGGATTTTTGCAGGGAGATTGGTATACTTTATTTTCAGCGTCAAAGTAAACCTCTTGTCATTTACCCGCTTTGATCCTTCAGGGAGAAGTGGGCTATAAATAACCAGATGATGATGATGATGATGATGATGATTATTATTATTATTATTATTATTATTATTATTATTTCCCCCAAACCTTTAGTAGCTTCACTTTCTGCAATCACTTACGCCCACGATTTTATGCTTCTGTTATTTATTATGTAGCATCTTGTTGTTGTATTTTTGTATGGGATGCATTGCATTGATATTTATAAGTTGGGTAAGGGGTTAAGTAAGAGTTTATTATTCCATTGATTAATTACATCCCGTTTTTCTTTTCCTGGCGCAGGTGAGTTTACATTTCACCTGTCCTTCCGCGTTTGCAGCTTTGACTTTTGCGGATATGATTATTGACTGATTTTATTAATATGTTCTCTCTAGGAATACCTAGGCCCTCCAGTTCAACTCTATGCTCAACTTTAACTAAACGTTGCACTGAAAGACCTAGTGATTCCTAGAGAGGATACTCTACTAGGCCTTTGTAGCTCCTCCAGTGCAGTTCTATGGTCAGTGTCTGTTGGACATTGAGCATAGAGTTGCCCTGGAGGACCTAGATATTCCTAGAGAGGACACTCTACTAGGCCTTTGTAGCTCCTCCAATGCAGTTCTATGGCCGTGTCTTTTGGACGTTGAACATAGAGTTGCCCTGGAGGACCTAGAGATTCCTAAAGAGAATACTCTACTAGGCCTTTGTAGCTCCTCCAGCGCAGTTCTATGGTCAGTGTCTGTTGGATGTTGACCACAGAGTTGCACCGGAGCACCTAGAGATTCCTAGAGAGGTGTCCTCTCTGGTAAAAACATCGTGTTTTTGTTATTTGTGGTTTTCCCACATTCACGGAGGTATAGTGCAACGTAGATGAAAAACAAAAGAGCTTTTTGAAGGGCATGGCATCCATTTTATTACAAATACATAAATACCACGAAGGCCAAAGAAAAGGCGGAGAGGGTTATCCGATTTTCTTAACAATTATATGGCCAACTTTTCATTTGTGGTATCTTTGATTAAATATTGTGCACATTTCTTTCCCCCCAACAACCCGCAACCCCATTTTAAAGAAGGAAACCTCTGTTCGCCTTTGGCACCGGTCTTACAAGTTGAACATCTCTGAGAGGTTATTTCAACATACTGTATTACTTTCTGGGCCTTTTTCTTTTAAAGAGGCTGGTCTTAAGAGAGGGGAGGAGAGTTAGTCGAGAGACTCCCATGATGTAGCAGAGAAACCTCCTAAGACTTGTTAGAGGAATGTGTATTCTCCAGTTACCCTCCAATCCTCTCAGACCAAGGCAGGATCTGTAGGGATTAAGACAGCAACTTGAAACTTTTGTTTTGATCCCTCTGGTTCTCATCCAGACTCTCTCTGTTTGGTGCTTGCTTTGCAGTCGCCCTTGGAAAGCCGCCTTACAGAATGGCCTCCTCTCAGGTTCTCCAACACGCTCCCATACGGCGGGTGGCCATCTTCGGAGGGACCCACGGCAATGAGATGTCGGGTGTGTTTCTGGTCAAACACTGGCAGCGGCAGGACAGCACTGAGATCCAAAGGCCAGGGCTAGAGGTGAGGCCCTTCCTGGCTAATCCGAAAGCTGCGGAGAAGTGTCGCCGATACATCGATTGCGACCTGAATCGGACTTTTGATCCTGAAAAGCTTGGGTAAGCCTAACACGTGCCTTGTGTTGTGGATGTGTGTGAATGCATGCATCTAGTCACATATGGTTCAGCGTAGTGTATAGTTCCACCTCGACACTGAGCCATTTATGGCCACCATAATACCACTGAAGCCTAGTGGGGATCGAAGGATGAATTGCAGAAGCACCATAAAACCAGGCGTGACAATCTTACATACATTTCTTACATTGCACTGAGGACTGCTTGGTCCTCTGGAGGCCACAGCATCTCAGGTCATCTCTTTGCACCTGGCTAGGAACAGTACTTTGGTATCAAAGGAGAGCAGGGGACGTTGGAAAGGTTTCCCCCCCATCTGAAACTATACCTCCCAGAATCCCATAACTCAGTAAACTTTCCTACGCTTGGGTTTGGGTCTAGCACATTTAGTGGAACTAGAACCTGGATCTAGAACCTGGATTTCCCAAGCTCTAGTCCAGCACTCTCACCCACTGTGCCATACTGCCTCTCTGTAGGGAATAAGCCAAGATAAGAGTTGGGATACTTGGATATTTCATCTGTTTTATAACTTAGGAATCAGCATAAACGTTGTATGCGTTACACCAAGTGCTGGGTTTGCTGCACTTGTGTGTAAAATTCAAAGTGTCACTTTCAATCTGAGCTGCCAGTGTCATTTCCCTCCCTCTCCCATGTCCTGGAATGAACTTGCTAAGCAATTTGAGCTCCGTGGGACTCGCTGCACAGGCAGCGGCAACCACAACAACAACGCATCGCCAAACGTTAAGACACAAACCCATTTAAATGTAGACAGTGTAGACTCAGTGTAGCTTGATCATAAAATGGACTTTGGCACATGAGTTACTTTACTTTTTCTGAGTAGGGAGTGTGACTTCCCCCTTTAACGTCTCTTTTATGGGGACTGGCTTCTTTGATGGCTGCAAGTTCTCGCCTCCATCGCAAGAGCGAGGCGCCAAGCGTGTTTCCTCCCCCTCCTATTGTGCTTTGTGCAATCTGTACAAAACTGCCTGTCGTGTCTTTTATTTTTGTCAATCTCAGCAGCAACAAGAGGAACAATCTGCTCACAAAAAGAAACCCAACAACCCGCCCGACGCTTCTGCTTTCAAACAGCCTGGGCAACAAAGCCGCTGCCTTAAATTCAGCTCATTTGTGGGAACGTGCAAAACTTTGGTTTACGCATGCACAGATTTTTTCTCTGAACACAACAAGGAGAGGCTTTTCTAGGCTTTGCTGCCCAGTGGGTGAGGCTGAACTCGGTCACAATTAAACCTCAGATTTCTAGATGATAAGGAAATACTTCCGCGTGTATTTTAATGGCTTTATGGTCAGAGAGCCAGCATGATGTAGTGGTTTGAGTACCGGACTGGGACTCTGGGAGACCAGGGTTTGAATCCTCACTCAGCCATAGAAACCTTGTGAAAGTCACACTCTCTCATCCTCAGAGGCAGGTCAAGGGGAACCACCTCTGAATAAATCTTTACCAAAACAAAAAACCCCAAGGGGAAGGTAACTATTATGGGAGCTAGGATGGTTGGAGTGTTGGACTAGGACTCAGGGAAACCAGGGTTTAACTTCCTATTACACCTTGGAGACCTAACTGGGTGATCCTGGCAAGTCACGCTCTCTCAGCCTCAGAAGAAAGGAACAGCAAATTACTTCTGAGTACAAACATTTCTGGCTCATATGTTAAATGTTAAGAATGAAGTGGTGCATGGCCAAGAGTCCATTCTTTACACACCCTCAACCACATATATGTTCACAACAGGAATGGCCCAGTGTCATGTTTGTGCTCTCTCTCCACAGGAAGCAGCTTGAGGACAACGCTCCCTACGAAGTCAAAAGGGCTCAAGAAATAAACCAGATCTTTGGCCCCAAAGGCAGCCCCGACGCCTACGACCTCATCTTCGACCTGCACAATACGACGGCCAACATGGGAGGCACCCTCATCCTCGAAAGCTCCGGAGATGAGTTGACCATTCAGATGTGTCGCTACATTAAGGTAAATGGCGACAGTCCCAGGTGAGCTGCACGTGCGTTACAGAATCGACAGTGAATTCTCACATTGGGTGGAAAACATGCGGCTGATAGTCGCAGTTCAGTTTGGGTCGAGACTTACCCAGATTTGCAAACGTTCATTACATTCATATATAGAATCATAGAGTTGGAAGAGACCGCAAGGGCCATCCAGTCCAACCTCCGCCATGCAGGAAAGAGAGACACACACTGAGGGATTGGTCCCTCCACACCCAACACTTGGAGTATTTAACTCTTAGGAGTCAGGGTTTGAATCAATGAGTACTCATTTATGTTTCTAGTGCTGTTTCATTGGTGCTCTTGAAAGCTCTTCACCCTTAACATCTATATTGCAGGTAGGTTCAATAGGATCATCTCCCCAGGCTGGTGATAGCTGTACCTATTGAATTTGAGTATAGGCTGATGCCAGGGCCAGTCCTACTACCATTAAATGGAGTGAAGGCATTGCCTTAGGCAGCAGATGCTATGTGAGTTGCCAGTTCAGGATTGTCCAAGGCCCAAGGATTAGTGATGTCCCCCTGAGGATCTCAGTTATGTATGAAGTGCTAACCTCAGTTGCTCATAGCTTATCTATGAAACACAGGCACACACACAAAGAGAACTTATTTCCCTGTTTGGGAATTGGGAGAGAAATCCTAGCTAAAGGGGCCGTTCTGCTAGGTGAGCTGGACATACTTTTCGAGCGGAGGCCCCCAAAACTGGGGAATCTGGACCCTTGTCTCCCAGATTGCTCTCACATTTGAGACATTTAGACCAGACTCCTCTGTCCTGATATGCTTCTCAAGGTTATTCCTTCTGCTGTTGAACATTTTTGGTGTATAGCTAAGCTGGAAATTCATTAGTGGGTTTCTCCAAGAGATCCAGATTAGCCTGGAAGGAGGAATGAGAGCTTGGGAAGGGGGAGGGAAAGCACCCTAAAGGCAGCTTTAACGCTTGATCTGGAAGAACGCTTTCTTAATTTCCCCTTCTTGATGAATTAACGCTGGGGTTGTGCTCACTTACGTTAGTGAGCAGCAAAGTTTAGTGAAGCGTGGTCGAAGGGCACCAACAAACGCAGCTTTGTACGGTTTCAAAAGATGCCCTACTTCTCTGTTTTTAAGCCCCACAATATCCCCGCTGACTGTGAAAGACAATGCGGAAACCGCCTCCACGTCAGTCGAGCTTTTGTTAGTTCAGCCTTAATATCTGCATCATAAGAACATTAAACAAATATTTTTCCACAGGATGCTTTGGCACCAGATGGCTGTCCCGTTTTCCTTATTGAGCATCCCAACCTGAAATATGCAACGACGCGGTCTATAGCCAAGCATCCTGTGGGTAAATATGAACGTTCATGTGCGTTGTCCAGTCCTCCAAAATTAGCTTGTGTCTAAGTAGACCAGGAGCATGGGAATCTCTGGGTTCCAGATGTTTTGGCGTACAACTCCCATGATCCATTAACATTGGCTGTTCTGGATGATGGTCATTGTAGGCCAAAACATCTGGAAGGTTCCCCATTCCCAAACTAGGCAATACTTTGAATACTTTTCATCTTGCTTGCTTTCCTACTCAAGGGCAAAGGACTTGATCTGGGTCAAGACCATACATGTCTTGAGGGGATGGAGGAGTTAAATTGCCCAACCTGGTGTTTTCATTTCCATAAAACTGATCTGTTTATATTAATAGTCCACTTTGGGGTGAAAATATTAACAATGAACAGGAGCATATTGGTTTCCATTGGCTCCAGCTGTTTCTAGTAGCCATTTCAATGGCTTGCAGTTGGGCACCAGTCCATGGACCACCATTTTGAATAGCACTGGTTGGAAATGTGTAGCTGAAACGGAGGTGGGGAAAGGGGCATGTTACTAGCCTTCAGCTGTTCAGGTGGTTTAACAAAAGCGGAAGGACACTAACTTTGCAAAGATCCTACACAGGCATCGAAATTGGTCCTCAGCCCCAAGGAGTCCTCAGAGCCGACATTTTGGAGAAGATGAGGAGGATCATCAAACACGGGCTTGACTTTATTGAGCTTTTCAATTCAGGTACAGCACCTGTTACTATTAAAGCAAATGTTTAAGTGATTTGGTGATGGAGATTATTGCAATCCCAAACCACTACACCGCACTGGGTTTCTGTTGGATAAATGCAGTTCCTAAAAATCCATAGGATGCTGACAGAAAGGAAGAGGTTCTAAAAGAAACGTTGCCATCCACAGAATATATGTCATGTATTCAACAATGTGATTAAGGCCCCTGGTTTTTCCCCGTTCTGATAAAATTTAGATCGGAGCAAACATGCATCACCGCACAACTGGGTCATCTTTCAGTAATTCAACTTTCTAAAGGCAGATGATTGAAAGAGAGAGACGTTTCCCTCTTCCCAGAGCCAACAGCAATCCTAAGTGAAGACAAATAGTGACTAGCCACCTTAACGGTTTCAAATGTTTTTCAGTAAATCATACAACGTAGGAACGGAATTAATGTTCCCGATTATTCATTTCCAGGTGGAAAAACAGGTTCCTTAGCAGATGGGAACCCTCATTAAATAGTTGAACAAAAGTGAGCACAACATCACCCTGCGGTGACGATACTAGCGGAGCTATTAGCTCTCCATCTCAGGGTTTCTTTTCTTAGGGTTTGACATTAATAGAGGCGTGTTTTCATTTTGCCTTCCAGGGAAAGAGTTCCCGCCTTGCACCGTCGAGGTTTACAGAATAATGGAGAAAGTCGACTACCCTAGAAACAAGAATAATGAGATCACAGCCATCATCCACCCCAATCTTCAGGTAAGGATATGCCATTGGTTCCTGGGTTGTCTAGTCCTTCGACCGGTTTCTGAAGAATGGTGTGAACATACATTTCATAGAATCATAGAACTATAGAGTTGGAAGAGACCGCAAGGGCCATCTAGTACATTTCCTTGTTTTGAAAGGGCTCCTCAGATCCCATGGGTGCAGGATGTGAGTCCCATGCGCACTTGTTTTGTGCACACCTTTCTCTCATTGGAAATGAATGTGCAACTTTACATGTCTTCTTGCTTTGGATGTGATGAAAGGATTGAGTGTGCTTTGAAGGTATAAAGAGCAGCGTACATTCAACTTGTGATGTGAGAACATTTTTAAAAACCGTTTTTCTTCTCTCATAAAGGATCAAGACTGGCAGCCTCTCAAACCCGGGGATCCTATGTTTTTAACGCTCAGTGGAAAGACCATCCCGTACGAAGGAGACGTCACAGTGTACCCGGCGTTTGTGAACGAGGCGGCCTACTACGAAAAGCAACAAGCGTTTGTTAAGACGGTAAAAGTAAAATTGGGTGCGCGAGGTCTCAGAGCCTCTTAGAACTAGAATGACTTTTTAATTACTTAAGTTTCAGTCGGAGGGCCAAATCCACGACAGATGTATCAGGCTAACCCAAGATGGCCAGACCGTGAAAGCCATTCATTCAGACTTGGACTTGAATATTAAATAGTCCTTGCAATTAAAAATGGTATTCTGGGCACTTTAGAAGAGATATGCACCGTCATAAAAGCTTTATTAGGATGAATGTAATTTAGTGTTGTTTATACAACGAGCTTTTTATTAATCGTATTTTTAATATGATTATATTTTTAATAATAGTAATATGTTTTGTATTTAACGTGTTCTGGACCAAGGAACTGAAAAGGATGATACTGAGGAGAGAGAAAGAGACAATATAATTAAACCTTGTAAAGATTTTACCTTAATACCAGCAAGAACAGCTTTCACTCCATAAGGAGCCCTCCAGAGAATGCTGGACAACAAAACCCATCAGTCCCAACCAAAGAGTCTTTAGTTAGAAGGGGGGAAAAGGAACGTTGATGGGTGCTATTTTTCATTCTACTGTGAAATTCCTGGTAACAGAGACTGTGAGATAACTCATGTTTGTATAAAACTACTGATTTTATTCATCTCACTTTGCAATAAATAATTCTTTAACACAATTAAAAAAAAAGCACATTTGTCGTGACATTCAAAATAACAACAACATAACGTCATATTTTCTCCAAAGTGGCCTTTCGGCTCTAAAGTGCTGGTCAGAAAGCGGAAGGAACAGCTACAGAGGCGTACCCTTTTTACAGCCCTCTTCGAAAACCCGCAGGTACAGCAGCGTCTAGGTTTGTGTCTAAGAAAAGCAAATTGTCAATGCACTTTCTGGTGCCAGGCAAACCAAAACCTGAAATATTCCTTGGAGTTTCAGTGAACAATAAGGCACATTCTGCAGGATGCTCTGTGTAAATATTGAGCGTGGAAAAGTTCTTTTGGACCGGCACACGTTCAAGAAAAGGTTGAGGTAGCCATGTTTTCTGTATCCCGTTTCCTCCACAGTTCTAGAGCGGATGCGGTGCGGAGGTAATAATGCCAATTTGAGACCTTAGAGATCCAAGGTTCCTGGTCCTCATCGAGCCATGAATCTTGCCTTAGGCTAGTAACTTTCTCAGCTTGAGCTACTTCACAGGGTTGTTATGAGGTTAAAAGGGGAACAAGGGCAGTCATATGCACCACCTTGAGCTCTTTGGAAGGAAGGCGGGATATAAATGGAGACATACATCTGGGACTCCCACCTGCGACTTCCAGGGCAGACAGGTATCCAGGTGAAAACCAGTGTCCAGAACATCCAGTCCTGACAATTGCGTACTCAGGTTTTGCTTCAGATTTGAAATGTGTTTACTTTTTGGAACCTCCTTGTTCCCCAAGATACGCATGATATGGCAAGTACTACGCAGGTCAATGGACTGAAGACATTTCAGGGCTTCGCAAGGAGTAAACCTGTTTTAAAAAGAGGTCCATTCTCCCAACTGGAAGGAGAAGGATTCTGTCTCACCTTTCCAAACATATTTGGACATGAGGTTTCCTTTGAAAGCTCTTAATGATAAAGACTGGGGGCCATCCCTTGCAAGGTGGAGAAGTGCCCCTCCATTTCAAAGTCATTTCCAGCTATCCAGTGTTGCAATGTCGAGGCTTCCTGTGCCAAATGTTTAAATATCCCCAAGTCCAGGGGATTTATTACCAGCTGGCTTCCAAAGACCCAACACGTTCTTAATTCACGGACCACCAAAAAACCTGGGCTGATGATGGTGACTCCACTTTGCTTAAACTCCGCAACTGGCCAAGCTCAGGAAGCAAAAGCTGGACCGTGAACCCAGTGACAGAGGTGTCACAATATCTTCCTCTCTGTCACACTCCTCTCATGATGCCAACAGGCTTTTAGGATCAAGCTTGCCACTGCTACACTGTAGTTTCCGGCAAGTCGTAAACTTCCTCATAGGTATTCAGGGTGGTTTTGCTGTTACTCCGTGATGCGTCTTGTATTCTGTTGTAATCTGGGGAGGAAACAGTGGAAATAGAGTTTCAATGCATTAAGTTCTTTCTTTCTTTAATAATTTCTATTTAAAGTCATCCCTTAAAAACACACATCCATCTCACTCAGAAGTTTAAGGTTGCTATCTATCTGTGACATGTGGGTCTTCAAGTTTATATGGATTATATGGATGATGGTGTTTCTGTCACTGTGCAGCTTCCTTGCGAACAAGAACAAAAGATGAAACGCAGGGGCTTTGCTCGAGAATTGGATGTGTCTGGTAAGAGAAAGACCGACCTGGAAAAGGGGTTCCATGTTTGGTGGCAGCCGTGGGATCGGCAGACTACCTCCCAATTGGTGGCCAAGGTAGGATAGTGTGAGTAAGTCTGTCTGGTTAAAAGAAAGCTAAAGCTAAAGGGAAGTCTTTGGCAGAGTTTTGCCAAAACGGGTCTACTAAGGAGAAGCGTAAGGAGCCGAAGTACCTGAGAAAGAGATGCTAGACAAAATTAGAGAATTACAAAAGGCATCCAGTAAAAGGCAACAGGTTGGCAGGAAACCCGAACTCATAAAGGTGATTTCTGGGATAAAACGTATAGGTAAAGTATAGGTAAAGTAAAAAAGAAAACAGAGTTTAAAAGTAAAAAGCAGTCTAATAGTATATTGCTCAAAATGCGATGTTACTATTACCTGTTGGACCTGGATCTTCGTTGATAAACGAAACATGCGTTTTCCATTCGGTCCACTTCACTTCATTTATCCTATTTGCAAGCATACAGACTTTGTCAATGTCATGCCATATCCACCCTGACACAGTTTCTTAACCACAACCAAGCGTTCGTTCAACACTGGTGCATGTTTTGTCTTTATGCGAACAAAAGTAGCGTGCTGCTCGGTCTCTGAACCTAAGTGTACGGTCCACTGGTCGTTTCGTTTTGTAAAAGCAAGACTCAGTGAGTTTCAGTGGTTCTCCCAAGAGTTTAGATTCGTAGGGATGGAAACATTTGAATCCCTCTACCCCGCAGAATGCCCTACATTTACATTTGCAAAACCTTCCTACCTACTCATTTTTAAATGTTGAACCCAAGCAAAATATCGCTGGAAAAATGAATAGGCCGCGTTCTGCCTAAACAGCTTTAAAAGCAGCCTAGGAACATGTTTCACAGTTGCATCTGAGTCCAAATGTTTTATCCTTACCTTAAACAGAGCCGCGTGTCGTTGTCAGCCACTTTGCACCATTCCCCGAGTTGGAATTTCTTCCGCACGAATTTGGGCAGAAGCTTTTCCGTTTCCACGATGGTCCTGGCTCTCTAGTGGCGAAGGGAAAATCAATGGATGACCATTAAAAAGAAGGTGTTTCCCACATTCAAATGCTTTCTGCGGTCGACAGTTATCAGCCTTGAATCAAGGGGTGCATTTGGATGTCTATTTTGGAGGCGAATGCATATGAAATGAGAGGATGTAAACTAAGAGCCATCCATTGCTTCATATTTCCTTCTCATCCCCAAGAAATAGGGTTAAGGAATTCTGCCAGTTTGGCCAATTCAGCATTAGCATGGCTAGTTGCACCAGTGTTTTAAGCATAAGGCTGGGTTAATGAATCTCTTTTTTATGATCTCTGCCATGTACATGTTGATATTTTCTGGGGGGTGCTCCTCACAATAAAGCAGTCTAGTCTTCCGCAGTTGCTAAATCTCCAACCCTACCTGCAGCCTCCAGATGTGTTCGCTCTCCTTGGAGATGTCCTCCACCGTCTCTCCCATCAAAGCGATCAACATGTTCAGCAGCAGCACGAAGGTCAGGACGACGTAAGAGATGAGGAGGAGCAGGAAGAGGATGGGGTACTTGGCGTTCTCGTGGATGTCCATGTCGCCCAGGCCTAAGGTCAAGCGGAAGAGCTCGATCTCCACGCTCCCCAAAGTGCTGTAGTTGCTGCACTTGCTGTCATCGGGGCATGTGTCGACCAGCGCAGCCAGGGCTGGGTTTCAAAGGCAGACAGACGGAGAGATAAAAGGTTAGATTTTTGAGTCTCATAATATAGCCAACGTTTCAAGACTATCGCGATATACTTCCCTGGAAGCCAGCTTGGCCTTACCATTGGGCAAAGTGATAGTGGAGAGGATGGCCCTCCAAGGGTTCCTCCTGAGCTCTCTTCCCTTGTCTTGCAGCTGAGTTTGCCCTTTTTATACCCAAACTTTGGTCCTCCAGGTATTTTGGACAAACTCCCAGAAGCCCCAACCTGCTTGGACAACACTCAGGGATTCTGGGAGCTGAAGTCCAAAACGGCTGGAGGACCAAAGCTTGGGAATCCCTGCCCTACACTTTTCTGCTGCCCTTAGTTGTGGTGGAAGATGCTAACCCCATCAGTAGCATGTAATTCCTGGGTTGGTTTATGGATGCATAATGGAGGTGCCATGTTGTCTTTTGCCTTGGGCAGCAAAATCTCAGGGGTTGCTCCTCCCTGAAGGCTTCTCAGTAAGTTCTATCACGGCTGTCAAGCTCCCTAAAAACCCACAGTGTTTTTTCTTATGCGCTGTCAAGGTCCAGAGCTTGATTAAAACCTGCTGAGAATGCTGTTGCTGAAGCGCTTTAAGGCAGAACTGATGCCTCTGGGAGAGATGAAGTTCACCCATCTCTACGCTGAATTGGATGCAAAATGTACTTCTCGTAAATCTGGGAGATCTGTTTCCATTAGAGGACAGGGAGGTACAACTTTGATTTAAATTCTGTCTTGGGAGCTGGATAAGACTTAGTATAAGAGGACGTAAGGCTGCATATTTCACAAAACGCTCCACCAGGCAGCGGTCAGAAAAGGGTCCTTGGGTTGAAATTCAAGATCGCCGGTGGTATCACTATGGCTGCCATGGGATACCACCGTCTTCCATGAATTAGGACCTGAATGAATGGCCTAACACAGGGACATGGCTTGTGACCAACTACAGTCCATAAATCTCCCCCCACCTTGATTTTATCCAGCCGGGACTACATTTTCAGCAGGCCTTTCAAGGCAAATACAGCATGTTTGCATTGACAAGACTACAAGTTCTTTAGTCTTAACGTTAGAAGTTGTGTCATCTTAACTAGGCAACACCAACCGCCACCCTCCTAAGCCAGGGAAGTGTGTTTACCTACGCCAAATCCAAACAGGAAGACAAGATACACCGCGATGAACTTGATCACGTCATTCAAGATGACCTAAAAAGTAGAAAGTAGTTAAGACCAAGTTTGGCAAGGTGAGAGCCACAGGTTACATGTGGGCTCCCAGGGCCATCATCATCATCATCATCATTATTGGTCCTCAGATGCTCCCTAAGAGACATTTCCACCATGTTTTTGCTCCCTTGGGCCAACTTAGCTCCAGGAGAGGGTTAAAAAGCAAATAAGATGTGCTTCTTCTCAAACAGGGACCCCATTTCTGGAGTATCCTTCCCAGCGAGGCCTGCCAGGTTTCAAGAAACGTAGGAAGCAAATCTACTTGGTGACCAATTAAAGTCTGTGAGTATCTTACGTGTATTAACCCTACTGAGAATAATTCCTGATCAGTCACCATCACCACACTACTTTCCTCATTTAAGATGGCTTGCAACCATTGAAAGCACACATAGCTCATTCTGAAGCATTCAGAATAATGACTCCTGCTTCTACCACAAAAATGCATACTGCACTATGCTTAATATAGGTACCAAATCTTTCTGCGTAAACGTCAGTTCTCCCACGGAAACATAGAAGGCGCTTTGGAGGAAAGGCACCTCACCTGCTGGATCATGACGCTGTAGATCCCCATGGACTGCAACCCCCGGGTGAAGTAGAGCATGTTGGCCCAGCCTAAGGACATGGCCAGGACGAGGGAGACCAGGTGCTCCTTGTAGGAAAGCAGGTACAAGCAGACCGAGAAGATCACCAGCACCGCTTGGATGAAACTGTCAGTTGCAGCAGGAAAGAGAAATCAATCAAAAAGTGAGCCATGGTTTTGGGGTTTTAAATATAACTCAGGTTTCTCTGAAAAGCCTGGAGCTAAGGGTGAGGGCCATATTTAATCCCAGAGAAGTTCTGGCAATGGTTGGCCCAAAGGCAAAAGTGATGGAGCCAAACTGCCAGCATATGTTTAGTTTGAATCTCTTGCCATTAAGCATTTCCATCTTGGATAATGGGGGAAGTCATACAAAGCCTGGGACCCCAATCCTTGGTGACCCTGGGCAAGTCACACTCAGTTAGACTCAGAGGAACGCAATGGCGAGCCTCCTCTCAATGACCGTTGCCAAGAAAACCCTGTGACCGCTTCGCTTGAAGGTTTGCATAAGTCAGAAAGAACTTGAAGGCACACCGCAACAGTGAAGAGCAAGCGAACGTGTCTCAAAGATGTTAGAAATTAACCTGGCCTTTACCTGTACGTAAATTCATATTACAACTCTATCCTTACATTAGACAGATGACGTTGGAAGGGGAGAGAGAGGCTAAAGAATAGCATTTCAAGTGTGCAAAGAGACCAGAGGATATTTCAAACACGTGTCAGCGTTTGCCCTGTGCAACTTACAACGCAAAATGGAACCAGGCGTCTGAGAGAATCGACTGGAGGTCCGAAGGCCTGAGCAAGAAGATGGCGACGCTCTGCAGGTACAAACAGAGAGAGACCGGATGAAGATACACACACAACACACACTAAAAGTAGCAGCAAAGACAACCTAGTAGTAATAGCAGCCAGTGTATCTTCTGGGATTTGCTGGTTAAGGATTAGCCAAACAGATCTCAGAGTCATCCATTTCGTATTTTAAGTCTCTTAAAATATGAGAGGTCGAACCTTCTTGCCTTTAACAGCTGCAAAGATTATAGCTGGGACCCAACACTGTATTTCTTCCGGATCTCACTGGTTCCTCCAGAATCATGGATCCGTCTTCCCCCCTAAAAACATGTTCACTACAACCTTTGCAAAGTAACAGAGCAGAACATGACCCCAACTAGTTACAGGTAACCAAATTACTTGAGACGCATGGCTTCCATGCTCTGTTTCAGAGCAAGTGGAGAGCTCAACGAATTGAGCAGAGGAGTGCTGGATAGAGACTAAAGGGAGATAGCAACTATCTCCATGGCCATCCCAAGACATTTTGCTGCCTGAGGGCAAACAGGACACAGCACCGCCACCAGTCAAATTATTTAGGCCTCTGAGACAGTAAAGACCCAAAAGAAGAAAGGAGAGATAGCCATCCTCTGTCCTTCCATGATATCCTGAACCCAGGAGCCAAAAAGGCAGAGCAGAATAGGCATGATCTCTTTCTCTCACCTCTTTGATGGCGATGAATACGGCCCCCAGCATCACGATGGCTTGGCCTGTCAACTGCAGCCAGCCGAGGTTGTCGGTCATTGCGAGCGGATAAGGAGGCGGCTGTGGAAATGAAGAGAAGGATGGAGAAGAAGGTTGTTACTGACTGGCAAAATATTGCTTTCCTGCTATGTATTTAAATCCCTTGCTTTCGAAGCTGGTTGCTCCCAAGCGAGTTTGGGATCCCTCTCCAAAGATTGCGCTGTGCCGATACTGTACTCTTTAGGTGTTTTAATAGGATAACCATTAGCTATAGTGGTTTACTAGGACAACATGGTGAATTTTAAAAAAGCTTTCTACAACAAGGTGCTTCGTTTCCGTCAGCGTTGCAAGCCACCGTTGTGTTCTGTGTCAGGAGGAAAGTGGGATCTACGTTAATTCATTTCCAAATAACTAAATGAGCTTCTTCACTCAATCCTCCCTTCCCAACACAGGCCCAAAATTTGGCACATTGCTAGGAACAAAGAAAATGGGCAAGTTTCTTCTTGTCCTGACCATAAAGAAGTTGGCGAAGTTGGATAAATTCATCAAGAATAAACCGAAATGAATGTCTCCCTCACATACATTAATCCTGCTGGGTGTTAAAGATGAGGAATCCATATCCACCCAATGGTGATACCTTTATCGAACCAACCCAAATGCTCAAAATACACAATGCAAGCTTTCAAAGCTCCCCTGGCTTCTTCATCAGGCAATGGGTTTAACCATAAAGAAACACATTAATATCCATTTACTCATCATGCTAAGGCTCAGTTTCTACTCCTCACTCAAAACTTCCCAAAGCAAACATTGTTCGGGCGCCCCTTACCATGTCTGCGTGAGGCCGGTAGTAGGAGATCACCGTCAATATGACGTTGTAAAGGAAGTAAAAGCAGCACGACAGGAAGAACATGTGACTGGCGAACCTTTTCCACTTCATCCGGAGCAAGGAATTCAGCGGCTCTAAAGCCAACATTTCGTGGCGATTCTGCAGCGGCGAGAAGACAGGTCAGCGTTGGATAAGCAACTACCAGATAGAAACAAATCATCATAACTGATACTACTTGGACACGGCACATTCAAGCTCCAAGCATGGCTTTTTGCACGGAATCCATTACAGTGGGTTGTTACACTGAGGAGGCCTATAGGGTCTAATGGATAGATTCATCGACTAGAGCTTTAGCTGGTTAATGGAGAGGAAGAATATTTCATTACGGTTATTATTATTTCTTTCGTTCATATTTATAGAAAGAGGTTCCAAGAAAGTTCTCCCCTCTTCCTTTTCCCTCTTCTCCTTCTTTATCTTTCTCCTCCATCTTCCTTCCTCTTTCTCCTTCTCTTTTCTTCTTCATCTCCTTCTTCCTTCTCCTTCAAAATCTCTTCTTCCTTCCATCTCCTCCTCCTTGATAATGATAACAATACTCCAATCCTATGGCTAATTCCAACTCGAGAAGAACAACTGAAGCAATGGGCTTTACGCAAGTGTCGACCCATCAAGGATGAACTCAATGGATCCAACTTGGAATGGGAATGACCAATAATGTTCAGGTGATTTAGATGTACTACAGCAAATAGCTCTCAGGGCAACAGCTGTATCAATTATTATTATTATTGATTTTTCAAGATCTGTTAATAAATTACAATTAATGGCATTCACTAATGAATGTTCAAGGATACAAAAAGAGCCTCAGTCAGATACTGGGACTTTTGGAGGAACAGGGATGGCAGTGGATTGTTGTTGTAAACCTGTTGTAAACTATAATACCAAAATGGTTCGGAGTACTGTAGTTTGGTCTTTAACAATCAACCAAGAGTTGTTAGCTTTATCGAAGACCTGTTCCTGGTGAAGATGAAAAGGGCCACAACTGGTTTATTGACACACATCCAATACCTTCTGCCTGAATTTGAGGAGATGAGGCTCTGGGGACTCACTCACCGCAAATGTGGACTTACCCCAATATTGGTATTATAGACAATGATGTCCAGCAGTGAGTTTTCGGAGGTGGTGTCCAGTTCCGTCAGGTCATAAAGGTTCGACTGCACAGGGCCGTACGCCCAGTCGGTGAATTTCCGGGAAAGGCTCCTGATGGGCTTTTCTTTGATTTCTCGGCTCAGAATGTATCTCAGGATCTAAAAGACGTCGACACAGAGAGCAATCAGAAGATTAAAAATCTGGTTTGTAAAAAAGGAGCCGATAGGATCCCAAGGCACCAGGGAAGAGAAGAGTAATCATAGAATCGTAGCATTGGAAGAGACTCCAAGGGACATGTAGTCCAACCCTCTGCCATGCAGGAACTCTCAATAAAGCATACTTAACAGATGGCCATCCAGCCTCTGTTTAAAGACCACTACCATTCTTCCAGTATTGAACAGCTCTTACTGTCAGCAAGTTCCTCCTAATGTTGAGCTAGACTCTCTTTTCCTGTAGTTTGAGTCCATTGCTTTGCGTCCTAGTCTCTGGAGCAGCGGAAAGAAAGCTTGCGCCATCCTCAACGTGACTCCCCTTCAAATACTTAAACAGGGCTGTCATGTCACCTCTTAACCGTCTCTTCTCCAGGCTAACCATACCCAGCTCCCGAAGCCTTTCCTCAAAAGGTATGGTTTCCAGACTATTCCTTGCGAGGAGGACTAGCCTCAATGCACAGCACTCTCCAGCCAACTTGCGGGGGCCTTTATCCCTTTTGCAAAGGCCACCATTTTGCAAGGCTCTGCTTAAAAACAAAATCTGGCCCCAGTGCTCCAAGCAGCGAAAGGTGCCTAGAAGACCACCAAAGGGTTGCCAGAAGTGGATGCAGTGACATTTGCTCCATCAACCTGCTTTTGGCAAGATCTCAGTGTACCTTGTCTGCCGCCTGCTGGTTAAAAGGGATGTTGGAAGCCAGATATGCAGCAAGGCCCTATTTGTTCAAACAACTGGGCCGCCCTTGGCTCTAAGTTGACACCGGGCAGCTTGGTTTAGTTGCTATTTTAAACTTCCCACAATAACCCTAACAGAATGATAGACTTCTACAGGCGAATTTTGCATGTGATAAGTCCTGAAATACGAAAGCCCAGGATTCTTCCCATTAAGAAACATGTCTTTTCAACCGTTTTCTGAATACTTTCAGATAGTCTTTCCATGCCCCTTCTTGACCGTGCCTTTTTTTGGCCGAGGAGTAGAAAGAAAATGGTTCAACGCTAAGAAAAAACCACGCTGAAGTTTGGACTACCACTCATTACTACTCAATAGCCAACTGTGGAAAAGGACATTAAGAAGAACCCAAATGGATAGCTGATGGCTATCCTGGGAAGTGCTGTCCAAAAAAGTAACTTCCCCAGCCTCAGCGGCTAACCAACCAGCCGACTCTCTCCCTCTTTCAGCCTTTTTTATGGCTTACCTCTAACTTCCCGGTTTTCGCGGCCAGCTGGACAGGCGTCAACCCGTCCTTGTTCTTCATCATCTCCAAATCCCGGCTCCTGCTTTTCAGGAGGATGGCGTCGTACATCCGCCTCACGAAATCGTTTTGCGTCTTGAAGTCTTCCGCTACCGTCACCAAGGCGTGCAAGATGTTGTTCCCTCGGGAATCCTGGGACATGATGTCTGTCTTGCTGTTCTCCATCAGCAGCTGGACGATGTCTGGCTGGTTGGTGCAAGCGGCTAACGCCAACGGGGTTTCGCCTAAGGAATGGGGCAGATTTTAGAGGGGGAACAACGTAATTGTAACTATGGGGGTACCTACCTTGGTGCAAAATAAGGACACTGTCCCCACCATATAAGTCTGAACCCATAACAAAGATCTTTGAGTGAAGCTGGAAGTTGTAGCTCAATAAAGTAAGTAACTCTTCCAAGCTTTGTTCAGAAGTGTGGCCCATGATTGCATTTATCTGTCTCTGTTTAAAGTCACTTTCTTTCTCCTGCAACCTCTTTGCTCCCACAGCCCCAGAACATCGCTTGGACTCCTGGGTCCCCTTACCGAAATAAAAGCCCTCGTATTTGTGCTTCGGATTGAAGAAGATGCCCTGCGCCCGCGCATTGACGTCTGCGCCTTTCTCGATCAGGACCTGGGTGATGTCGTACTGCCGCCTCTCGATGGCGATGTTCAGCGCCGTCTGCCCTGCGGGTGAGAGCAACACAATTATGTCAGCGCACCACGCAAACACAATACCAAACACTCATACGATGAAAAACCTGGCTTTCTTTTGAACGCTTAATAAGCGACAGCAGGGCGTGGGGCTTCTCTAATGAAGGCAATTTGCACCTTTGAAGGAAACCATCTTTCGGTGACAAAGCTTCAGCCAAAGCCCTTTATGCTTCACAGTTCGGTGTCCTTTGACAAGTTGAAGTGTGGCGTAATTGCACTATCTCTGTCCTCTGCCATTTAGTCTTGTGTTTACTAGACATTCGGCAATTATTTTGTCCTCCTAGTTTTGAAGCAAACCATGGGGTTGGGAGTGTCTAGCCTTCCAGATCTTGTCACACAACAACTCTGACTAGCTAGCCATCATAGAGGAATAATGGAGGTTGCAGGCCAACCTTGTGTTATTATAGGCAAATAAGTACAGTGGGCCTTCCACGCTATTATATTTAACCTGAGAGAACTCTCTTCTAGGAATCTCTAGGTCCTCCAGCACAACTTTATGTCAACATCTAGTAGGAATGGACACAGAATTGCACTGGAAGACCTACGGATGCATAGAAAAGTGTTTTCTCTAGGAATCTCTAGCATGACTCAATGGCCAACTTCTGGCAGAGTCGCGCCGGAGGGCCTAGAGATTCCTAGAGAGAACATATTCATCATATCCGCCAATAATCAGACCGGCAAAAGTCAAATGCCACAAGCGTGGAGAGCCAAGTGTATTGCAATAGTCATCTAAATGCCCTTGACGCTTTAATAGATACCTTTGTATGCCTCCTCGGTGTAAGCTGCATTAATAAGTCTTTCTAGGATAAGATTTTCTTCGGCAAATGAGAGTAGCATATTCACGATTTCCTTGGTGTTCTGGTTGATGTTTAACAAGGCTTTCATGAGGCAGGTCTTGCCGGTGTCGGAAGAGGTCATCTTTTTCATCAGATACTCTGTTGGAAACAGAACAAAGCAAGGGGAAAGGAATGGGGGCACATTAGAAAAGAGTGTTTCCAGACGCGGCTTGTGCTAGACAGACTCGCAGAACGTTTCCCCCGAAGCGTTCCAAAGTCACATTTTGAAAATGATTTGGAGAGTATCAAGCAATATGTCTCATTGCTCTATATTACTGTCTCCTTCCATTATATGGGTGATCCCAATGCTGAATAGGATGCTGAGGTCCCCATTCATTGCCCCTATGAATGGAACTGCTCCGGGAAACATTGCTCCCATTCTCCACTATTCCCTGGTTATATCAGGTAGCCACATACAATTGGATTTAAGACGGTAAAAAGGTGCCTTATAGCAGGCCAGGTTATTTAGTCTCTAGTCCAGGCTGCAACTATCAATAAGCTCCACTCCAAGAGCCCAAACAGAGGTGGATGTGTCTTATGATCAAAGATGAAGTGCTGGAGGTGGATCCTAGGATCTTCTAAATAGCTCCAGCCCCTTGGACAAACCCCTTATAGTTCAGACTAAAGGGCCTGGTACGGACACCAGTGCGGCCGCCGTGCCAAACTTTGACCAACCTTGGACCGTCAGGTTCCTGCAGGCGTGTGAGCGTTCCCTCAGTTCTTCGAGAAGGCCCTGGAGTTCTTCTCCATTGCCTTCGGACACCGCCCGGAACAGATACTTCTTCAGTTTTCTCCTGCGGTTGCTTTGCCGAGCGCACTGGGAAGAGTTTGTGCTGGATTGAAAGACAGAGACAGCGTTGTGGTGGTGATGCAGGGAGAAACGGAACCACAATTCAGCCACAATTTATGTTGATCCATGGGTAGAAAACACCCTGATATGATTCACAATAGTATGCAATTACAGCATGCGAGCTTTTGGGTTCTACAGAACTCTTCATCAGGTTGTGATTTTATTTCTTTTTAAAGGGTGCGGAAAGAAGCAACAGAATGCAACCGTTTGCCTCGGAGCCATTGCCATGAAACCTGATGTTATACCGATACCCAAAGATGGAGACTTAAGGTAGATGAATATTGGTAATTTCTGGCAGAATTGCCATCCTAGGATCTTGTTCAACCGCAGACCCCACAGTCAAAACATCTAGCCATCTTTCCAGACTTTTGTGGGTTAGCGTCAAAAGGTAGTGAAGTCTCTACCCTTTCTCTCTCTCATTCATGTGCAATATAGCCTTAAATGAATGTATTACCTGGCAATCTATTCCTGCAAAATCATACCAAGAGACTTTACTTTTGAGACCTGGCACCCCTTTCCCCAAAGTCTTTTGACACCACCCAGGTGTAGGAAACTATCCCTATTTGATCTCCATGTTATTTCTAGCAAGGTTTTCATTAAAGAAGATACGCTCAGGAACACATCTTCTTTGTTGACGGAGATAGACCCTTACCAATAGCTCTCTGCGTTTGGGGTATATTCAGTCATGTCATCCTGGAGAGACTGTGGAGAATCCATATCTTCGCAGTTGGCAGACGTGCTGGAAAATACATTTAGGCATGCAATTTATTCATTTAGCTGCTTTTACAATGTCCCACTTCCTCCCTCTATCCCGCATTTACTCCAGTTGTTGAAATTTTCAAATGTAGTTTGAGCATAGTTAACCCAAAGTAGAAGGAGGAAGCATGCCCTTCCCTGAAGCCTTAGGCCAAAGCAAACCGCTGCAGCCTCTCTTAGCATGTGTCTTCTTCCTCATTAATACTTTTTGCCATCTAGACACACATATCTTGGTTTTTATCTGTGAAACGTTTGTGATAAGTATGCTACAACCCACCTGCCTGGTGACAAGGGGTTGAATGCTCAATGCGAACCGAGCCTATTGTGGTTGTGCCTTTCCTTGGCAATGCAAAGAGAGGGGGAAAGCCCTGTGAAGCGTACATACCACTGGCGGATGTTGGAGTCCATGGGCTTGGAGAAGACGGGCGGCGAGGTCCGGCTGGGCTCCACATTGCTGTTGTCGAAGGCTTCAATCTCGAGAAAAAAGTGGGAACTGTTGAATACATTGGGTTGAAGCCGTGATTAGTCGGGGAGCATAAACATGGAACATCTATCGGAGCATTGATTGATCGCCTCCCTGTATATCTTCTACTGTGCCCACGCTGGCACCGGACGGAAGAGGTTAGAAAGGCTCCCTTCTGGGCCGCAACTCCCAGAATCCTCCGCACTGAGGCTGGCTGAGGATGCTGCGAGTTGGAGTCCGAAAAGTTAGAAATGGTAACCTCCTATACAAAAAGCTCCCTTGATCGGTGGTGCAGTGATAGCAAAAGGCTGGACTGTTTTATCGCTTTGGTTATTCACCTTCTTCCTCTCCTCCAAGGGAACACATACGGCTCTCCTCGTCCTCCCCACACTTTCCCATCACAACAACCCTGCAAAATGAAATGGCTTCTTCCCCGGCTTGTTCTGAACCCATTGAAAAAGGGTGGGAAACTCTTCCATTCCCAGGCTCAGGATTTCCCCGGCGTGAGACGCTTCTCTTTGCTTACCCAGCCAACACAAAAGCGAGTCTGTCTGTAGCAAAAGGGGACAGAAAGGGGTGGGAAAAGGACAACATCGACCCAAGCATCCTACTAGAAGAAGGCAGAAAGAGAGCCGCACATGGCGACTTTTCAAAAGCAAGCATCCCCCTCTCCATCCAAGGAAGTGGGGTGGAATAAAGTCTTGGATTTATGTTAGGACCCATTTCAAAGAATGGCAGAGCAAGATAGGAAGAAGAGGCCCTGTGTATTCTCTGCTTTTGTCGAATTTGCAATGGACGTTTGTATCCTGGGCTGCTCTTGGCACAAAAGGTCAGAGCATGGGAAGAAAACCGTTCGGGGCCACGATTCTTTACTCCATACTCTCTCCAACATTTCACAGAGGAAAACTGGGATGCGTGTGGTCAAGCGACCTCCGAGTATGTGGTCAAGGTGGCCAGAGTTAATAAGGAAAGGCTGTAGTAGGTTGCTTTTGCCATATAGCTGGGCCAGCTTTCTCAGTTTTCATTTGTGAAATGTTGGAGGAGATGCCACCTCCTCCTTCAACCCAACACTCCCTGCGCTCTGGGTTGTGTTGCCGAAATGCCTTATCTTTCAAGGATGAGCTTTGGAAGGCCTTCTTTCCTCAGGTCAGATCATCCAAGGACAACAGAGGACACACCTTTGGAGGAATCCACTAATACAACTTGGGCCATCCAAGGATAATATACTTCTTTAGATGAAAAGACACAGCGCATCCCGTCCAGGAACAGCGAAGGCCTGGCTTCAGAAATCTCCCAGAGGTTGGAAAGGTACAAGAGCAGGTGCCGAGAAGTGTAATTTAAAGGGAGCGAGGGATTGCACTTTTTGCATTTAAACATGCTCTGGGTGCAGTTTGCGCCCGAGGAATGTTGCACGCCACACCCTCCCAAGATTGGGAACATTATCCCGAACCGCCCGCCTTCTTGTGCCAACACTGGAGGCTTCGGCTTGGCAAAGGCATTCAGTTACCAAGAGGGGAAAGAAGAAGAGCTGGGAAAGTAAAAATATCTAAGGAAGATCAAAAGTTACTTTGATCCAGTGTGGTTTGAGCATTGGACTGTGACTCTGGAAACCAGGGTTCGAATCCTTGCTAGCCATGGAAACCCACTGGGCAAGTCCCGCTCTCCCAGCCTTAGAGGAAGACCATGGTGAACCTGTCAATAAATCGGCTGAAAAAACAACTATCTGGGTCCCAGAGCAAAGCAGGCCTAGATGCAAAAATGACTGGAGGATGTCATGCTTTGAACGTATCACAAGACGCTGTGACTCAGAGTAATGCTGGGAAAAGCAGGAGGTAATAGGAAAAGAGAGAGATTGCATTAGAGACGCATTGATTCAGGGAAGGAAGCCAGGGCTGCGTTGAGTTTGCAAGACCTGAGCAAGGCAGTGGATGAGCAGGGATTTTGGAGAGAGATTGCATTATAGATGGGTTGATTCAGGGAAGGAAGCCAGGGCTGCCCCGAGTTTGAAAGATCTGAAGAGGGCCAGGTCTCTCATAGGGTTGCCATACGTCAAAGTCCACTCGATGGCAAACAACAACAACATCAACAACAACAAGCGAGGTATTAGAGTTCTCTGGCTGAGAATTCTAGTGGTTTCTAACTTGCCCAAAGTGAACTTCCATGGCTGAGTGTGGATTTATCTCTTGGCTTCCCAGACTTCTAGTCCATTTGGCTTGCTGAGTTATCCCCTAAACCATTCATTTCTCCCTTCTTTTCTCTCTCAGGCAGCATGTCCTACCTCACTGGATTGGGGTTTTTAAAGGATGAAACAGGATGAACACTTTATGTCATGCTCCAACAGCTGGGTGGTTTACATATAAGTAAGTAAGACTAGTTACCATGTGACTACTTGGTTCGACATCTTTCCGGTGTGGAGCTGCCCCTGGGTGGGAGTTGCGGGGTTCCTCACGGTGGTCCGCGTTCCTTCTGAATACATGGAACCACTTCCGCTGAAAAAACATAGCGCCTTTTTGAGGTAAAGAGGGACACAGAGCGCCTTTCCATCCGGGTCAGTTTGCACTCAGGTCATTTTGCGGTTCGGTGCATCACTGCTTGGTCCATATCAGCAGGCTGTTTATCTCGGACCCTGCAGTGCCAGCAAAGTGCGCAGGTAGTGGACCGTAGTCCTTTACCTGCTTTGAGTCAAACTACACAACGCACAAATAGGAGACTGAATCCCCTGCTTACACACACGGCACAATTTTTTGGAAGCATCCACATTAGAAGGATGACAAAGAAGGGGTCTGGAGAAGCGGAGACCTCCAGCGTTGCAACTGCGCATCTGCACTAAACGATGCCACAAACTTTGAGCTGGAAAAGAGCACAACTGTAGCCATGCGTGTCTGTCTACAACAAGTGAGGGAAAGAAAAGCTGCCTCCAGAATCCTTCGCGGAGCATGCGGGGACAGCGATAGAGAAAAGGGAACAGTAGATAAAACCACTTCACTAGCAACATGTTTCAAAAAGCATAGATCTAGCCACCAAAGTAGAAATCATTAGAAAAGCAGAGACTGGTGGAAATGTTTTTCGATTCAAAGGTTCAAAATCTTTTTTTGTCTACTTAGGCAGGGCTTCCCTGACCGAGTTGTTTCATTTCACATGAACATATTAGTTTTGGATTTAAAAAGTGTGCTGAAATGTGTTGAGATGCTCCTTATTTGTGGCGCATGAGCCAATGTTATTTCTGAGACCCAATTGTCTGCTATACATAACCGATGTGCCCCTGGCCTACCTTTTCTTGGTGGAGGTGCTTTCGGCTGGCCTCTTCTCCTGCGGCCTCCCTGGCGGAGCGTCCGGCGGGTTTGCTTTCTTGCCGCCCATGAGGGGCACCATCTCCTTGATGTCCTTCAGCATCGTCCTAAAAGAGAGGAGACTTCCGTCAGCGGACTTGGGAACGTTAGGCAGGAGGAAAAGAGAGCATGCCCTGCGTTTGCAAGGCCTCCTCCTCCAGCAAATGTTCAATGTCACGGTACTCAGTTTTTACCCAAACCACGCTCACCAGTGCCAAGATGCCAACCCCGGTCTTCTATAAACTTCCCACCCAAAAAACCCCACACTTTTCTGCCACGAGAACCAGAAACTTGGGGTCCGATTCTCCAAGCGGTTCAAGCTACTCAGGGGTGATTTGGAACGAGTTACACAACAAATCCCTTTCTAAGAAGTTACTTTCTGAGCTCTGCATCCTCCCCATGCGCACACCTACCATTGTCGGTGCTTGAAATCTTCTCTTTGCCGATTTCAAACCGGCGGCCAACGCCAACGCTCAGAAGTTGTATTGGGGCGAAACGGGACGTTGCCCACGAGTTGCACTGAGATCTCTTAGGCAAAAAGGTGAGGGTTGGGGAGGGAAGTCCTATGAAAGGCCACCCCCTTTTTTCTCCCAAAGAGTGGGGCAAGAGGTGTGCAATCTTTGGGTCTTGCCTCAAGGATCCTGGCACGGTTTTCCGGCTGGGTTGTGTCATATCCTCCTTCGATATCTCACTCTTCAGGCTGCAACACGATCTCTCTCTGTCTCTCTTTTGTACATTCAAGTACAAAGAGACATCACATGTTGCTTTATGTAACTTCCCTCCTGGTTATTCTGATTCGCTTTAAACTAAAAAGATGCACCACTAGATTGCAAAGGTATTGGAAGAGGGTCCGCCAGGTGAAGTGGTTTGAAGGCTGAGATTTGGGAGACGCGGGTTCAAGTCCAAGGCAAATGTACAGCTGCAACAACAACGTGAAAGGAGAGGCCAACTCTTGTTATCTGTTCTCAATATTAGGGGTAGACTGCTCTTGCAGATGGGAGCCCCATTGAGCGTATGGCCAAGGGCCCCCAACTTCTCCTGCACGCATTTGCTTAACTCCTTCCTTCCGCACTTCTCAACACAGTCAACCAGTTATGAAATGCACAAAGTACTTCCTTACTGATTTATTCGTCACTTACAAATAATCTCTTTCTTATTCCAGAGAGCCGAAGGTGTCTTCCGCGGCTATGAGGGCGGCCAGAGGGAAATCTGAGCAAGCGGCGCTTGTTACCTGGTTGTGTGTCAAAGCAACAAGGGTTGACATCCCTTCTTCTACACAACGATTGAAGGTTTCTCTCCGATTTTCATGCCAGAAAGCCTCACAACTGAGCTCCTCTTCGAGCCTCGAAATGCTAAAGGCACTGGATCCAGTCCGATCTCGGAAGCTGAGAAGGGCCAGCCCTAGTAAGTACTTGGAGGGCAGTGGTTTGAGCACAGGATTATGCCTCTGGAGACCGGGGTTCGAATCCCCGCTCAGCAAGTCACACACTCTCAGCCTCAGCGGATGGCCGTGGCAAAGCTCTTCTGTACAAACCTTGCCAAGAAAACCCCACAATAGGGTCGCCGACGTATCGAAGGCACACAACGACAATGAATATGAAATCCAGAAATACGATTAAAATGCAGTTGTGTTGAAAACACACTTAGAACAGAATAAACATCCTCCCTTAAAGGTCGCATCTGCCACAGCAAGGTAAAACCCAAAGTCTTGATGGCAGAAAGATGGAGATCGACCGGACCTCCCTGGGAAAGGGGTTTCACAACGTGGGAAACCTGCCTCTTGCGTCTTCACCGAACGTGGTTGTGATGTTGGTAGGACTATGAGAAATCCTTCCTCTGAAGATCTTAAGATCCACGGAGATGTGGCCTTTCAAAATAGTCTGGACCCGATGACGTTGCAACAACAGGTGGAAGGCCTGTGCTAACATGATAAAATCAACAAAACCATCCTATTCCACATTTGTGGGATGCTAATGAAACCAATTAAAATAATCAGGACAAAAACCTTGGCCACCGCCACCTGGCTAAAGTATGTTTTGTCTCAAATGGCTGTGTATATGAGAAGCCTTTGCCATTTTAGTGTTCGTGTTATAAATAGATCACAATAAAAGGCAGCGCAGCATCCACCAAAGGCTGCCTATTGACTCTGGCTTTCGTAAAGCAATCCCGGCGTGTGTCAACAGCTTCTCTCTTCCTGTTTTGAACCCATCTCACATTGTCAAAACATCTGATGGCCTCGCGTTCCCTTTGAGATCAGGACTAAACTCTCCTTTTCGAAACGATCGTTCATGAACGTTTATCCGTGCCGTCGCCTAACAAGAACGTCCCAATGAACTAATTTTCAAAGAGTCGTAATGTTCAAACATCATCTCAAAGTAGGTTTCCAAGTTCAGGGAACGGTGCCATTATATTCGGTGCTGGATAAGTTTCATCCGAACATTAAGTTCTGGATACATCTTTTGAAGAAGGGCATAGACAAATGAATTAAAAAGAGAAGAGAAAAGGGAGAGTGAATAAAAGAAAACAAAGAGAAAATTAAGAAAAGGAAAAACGAGGAAAGAAAAGACCAACTACTAACGAATAAAAGTGAATATGTTCTAAATAATTATGTTTATCTCGCAAAGGCCTACCTGGATTAAAGAGCTCCCCTCGACGGAGGACGAAATCCTGACGTTTCGGCCGCGGCGGAGGCTGTCATGACATCCCCGCAGGTGTGAAGCCACCCCATAAATACGCCATCCCTTGCCGCTCAAAACAATCCCAGAAATGCTCGGCAATGCTGCTGCCGCCGCTGCTGGTGTTGATGCTGTCGTGTCCCTCGCCTGACTTGGGCGCAGTTTCCCTGGCTAAGTATAGCTTTGGAGGTGCTCTCAGGCTTTCGGAGGGTTACACCTGAACCACGGGGCTGGCACTGGGAGAGGAGAGGACAAACTCGCTCGACCGCAAATTTCGGGACTGCTCACCGCCGGGGAAGATGCTGCCGTCGACAATTATCCATGCAAAGGAGGCTGAGTCACCGCCATTACCAGTCGAGGAGCACACCTGAACAGCACCCCAAA
The DNA here is from genome assembly GCF_019175285.1 of Sceloporus undulatus. Taxonomy (NCBI): domain Eukaryota; kingdom Metazoa; phylum Chordata; class Lepidosauria; order Squamata; family Phrynosomatidae; genus Sceloporus; species Sceloporus undulatus. The sequence continues at coordinate 7,157,800 of NC_056532.1, read as the reverse complement.
AGCAGGGAGCGCTTGTGTCACATCCCTTGGCTGCCTTCCTTCCCTTCCCTTCCCTTTTATCGGTGAACCTTGGCAAGAAAACAAGAGCATCTGGTTCCATTTCTTAGGATCGGCCAGGTAGCTAATGCAGGCATATCTCAGTTAACAAAACCTCTTGCTAAAGCAGGTGCTTTTTACGCTTGCTAAGCCCCAGTTGTCCTCCTTGTCCTCTGTCCTGAGTGTTTTTAGCAGCATTAGCATTTGGACAATGAATCATAGAATCGTAGAGTTGGAAGAGACCGCAAGGGCCATTCAGTCCAACCCCATTCTGCCATGCAGGAACTCACAACCAAAGCATCCCCATTGACATTGCCATCGCCATCCAGCCTCTGTTTAAAAGACCTCCAAAGAAGGAGACCCCATCAAACTCTCCAAAGGAGTGTCTTCCTCTGTCGAACAGCCCTTACTGTCAAGAAGTTCCTCCTAATGCTGAGCTGGAATCTCTTTCCTGGAGCTTGCATCCATTGCTCCGTGTTGTAGTCTCTGGAGCAGCAGAAAACAAGCTTGCTGCATCCTCAGATACTTAAACAGGGCTTGGAGAAACACAGAGAAAAGGAGAGCAGTGGAATAGACCAAAGAGAAATACAGGTAACCACTGCCACTAGCGCAAATCTCGGCTATGCCTTCCCTGACGCAACACTTCTATGGGGTACCGCCAACAACACCCCACCTTTACCAGTCGTAATCGGTGGTCCTGGATTTGGACATACAGTAGTCCCCCCATTATCCACGGAATACATTCAAAGACCCACAGCGGATGCCTGAAACCACAGACAGTGCTGAACCCTATGCCCTAAGCATAGTAGGGTTTATGTTGGCACAGACAGTGCCAAACTCTAAGCATAGTAATGTTTTTGGACCATGATTGACCGCCGGCAACTGAAACTGCAGAGAGCAAAATCGTAGATAAGGGGGGACTGCTTTTGGACCACGGTTGACCACAGGTAACCGAAACCACAGAAAGCACAACAAAACGCTATACTATTCACAAATACAGCCAGCCCTCCTTATCCACTGACTTTTTATCCATGGATTCAAGCATCCACGGCTTGGAAATGTTTTCTAAAAATATAAATTCTAAGAAGAAAACCACAATTTTGCCGTCTTATGTGAGGGACACCATTTTAACTATGCCGTTGTATTTAATGGGATTTGAGCATCCGTGGATTTTGGGTCCTGGAACCAAACCCCAGCGGATACCAAGGACCCACTGTACCTCTGTTTTCCTTTACTGTCCTTCTCAAAATGGTGACAGGAGGAAGGGAAAAGGAGTATTTTAGGCTCGCTTGGGGGACGGAGGGGCAAATAGACCCTGGTTCCCTTCAGTTGCCAACCTCAGCCTCATTCAAAGACCTAATCCCAGCAAACGCCACAAACACGTGGGTCGGTCGTGAATCCCCAGGTTCTGGCCACATGCCTTTAGCCTGTAGAGAGGAACATATCATGTGCGGGGAAGGATTTATGTTCCACTCTTTGGCGGAGAGCGTCTGATGAGTCAAAGAGGAAAAGTGTGTTCCTTTGGCGCACGAGAATCTCTGGCAGCATCCTTTGCAAAAACACGCGAGGGACTAGGTGGGGACCCAGACATCCGGATGACACTTCGACAAGCCAGAAGGTGATGCGAAATCTGGTCCTTCGGGTCCGGTCGGGTGGGAGACTGTTTTAGACTCATTCCTTTTGTAGTTGTCAAGAGATGGTTGAGCATAGTCATTCGGGGTTGGTTTCTCGCTGCCGCATCAGGCCTGGTCCTCGCCTCCCATTAACAACTTTTTAAAAGCTAAAGTTGTAATGCGGATCGTTCTTTTCTGCAACTGGGTGCAGTTCAAGACTTTGTTTGGTACAAAACACTGAGACGTTACTGGGAACGGATGCAAACCTATGATTTTTGAGGACTGTGTGTGTATGTTTTCAACCACTGCCCCTTCCCAAAATCTAGGCTTCAAAGAATGAGAGAATCTTAGACTTGGAAGGAACCACAAGAGTCATATGGGTGGGATACAGACCTCTCAAAAAGGGCTGTCTCCCGCCGCCCTGGTTTGCTGTGCGAGGGAGCCATAGTGGATAAACCGCGCGGCTCCCTCGTGCAGCAAAAAGAACCTGCAAAGAGTGGGTTCTTTCTGTGGCGCGGTTGTGACACCGCAGTGTACCAATGGTGCACTAGCAGCATCACAATGACGCCGGGACGTGTGGACGCTAGGCGTCCGTCATGTCAAAATGTACAGGGCACCGCCATTTTGACGCCCTTGTCACATGCGAGGGACGAGTCGCATCTGGAAGCACTGCTCCTCACACGTAACAACGGCGCCCTGTAGGACCTGTCTGTACAGCGCCATAGGCTTCATTCCTACTTACAAATAAATCGCTTTGCGATCTGAATCGATGCATCGGTTGGGCAGCGGAGCGCGGTTCACAATACATTTGCCCCGGTCGCATTTTCTTGCTGCAAAATAAAACAACCCACTTGTGGTTCACGCTGACGAATGAATGGGTTCGAAAAGGATCTGCTCCAGCCGTCCAAAGGGCAAATTTAGATCGATTCCAATCCGCATCTGGTTCACACTTGCGCGGAATCGATTTATCCAAAAAGACATGGGGGGAAACAGCGTCAAAAAAGACGCGGGTTAAATGGGTCTAGTGCAGTGGTGGTGAGCCTTTTTGAGGCTGAGTGCCCAAACTGCAACCCAAAACCCACTTATTTATTGCAAAGTGCCATGTCCCTCTGGCTTTCTAGTAACAAAGTCTGGCAAACTCTGTGCTGGGATGATGGCACATGTGCCCACAAAGAGGGCTCTGAGTGCCACCTCTGGCACGTGTGCCATAGGTTCGCCATCACTGGTCTAGTGCATGGCCCCTCTCTCCGAACCGTTTCAGCTATTCCCTTCAAGTGTGAACCAGGTTCATTTAAACCAAATTTGGGAACCGGTTTAAAACGTAGTGGGAATGAAACCCTGGTTCATTCTGGGAACGGTCATTTTGTGAAACATTGAGCCTTCTCTGTTAGAGGGAGCTGTGGTGCCACAATAAACTACAATTCCCAGGATTCCCTAGCCCTGAGCCAGGGCAGCTAAAGCGGTCTCAAACTGGATGGTTTCTGCAGTGTGTTTTGGACCAAAGTGGGGTCAACTCGGATTATTTCTGCAGCGCAGATGCAACCTTATGGAACTCAAGCAAGCTCCTTTTAAATATGTGTTGGCCATTTAACAAATGCAAACCAAAACCCAAATCCTTTTAAATAGTTAACGGAGCAGTGCTGCCTCTAACCAGAAGATGTCGTTGTCGTGCCATAAAACGACCAAACCCAAGTGTGGGTTTGAAAACATTGTGCATGGCTCCTCTGCAAGAATGCTTCTGCCTTTTTGGTCCAATTGCAGAAATAATCCACTTTGAGACTGCTTTAACTGCCCTGGTTCAGTTCTAGGGAATCCTGGGAACCGTAGTTTATTGTGACTTTGGAGCTCTCTGGCAGAGAAGGCTCAGTGCCTTTGGGAGCGGCACACTTTGGACTCCATTTTGATTTGCCTTAGGAAGCCAAAGGATGTAGGCCCTGCCGTGTCACGGTCTAGAACCATTTAAAAGCCCATTTGTGTATTGTTTTAATTTCTTGACATCATCTTGCATTTCTCCAACACAAAAAGAAACATCACAACAATCTAGGTAACGTTGCTGTGGCATCCGTTTGCATCTGTGACGTGAACGGAGCCATTAACACTGGCGGCTGTGGTTGTTTCCCGGAAAGGGATAATGGGCATCTTGGAAAGAACGACAGCCGGGAAAGCCATTACTCAGGATATCGAACCATCTCTAAATGAAGATGGAAAATGAGTGTGTGTCTTTTTCTGTGGTGGGAAAAGGTCTTGGAAAGCAGTTGAATTTGTGCTGCCGTTCGCCAAAGATGTGAACCATTCGAAAGAATGCCAACACAAATTAGATTATGAGGATGAGTCTCCGTTATCCAAAATAAAGGACACCTCTTTAACTGGGTTCAACCTTTAGCTACAGCACTTAAAGCAGTATCAAACTGTAATATTTGTACAGTGTGGATGTATACACTTTATCACCCAGAATGTTGTTTTAATTCCATCCTAGAAGTGACTTAAATGTTATGTGAAGCTCCATTTAGTCTTCTCCTGAATCTGGATTCGGGAGCGATGTATTTATTTCTTGTCTTCTCTTTGCAGAATCGCATTGGCTGCAGAAATAATGCAGTTGGGCACCGCTTTAACCATCATGGCTCCATCCTATGGAAAGCTGGGACCTTTAGTTTGTTGTGGCACCACAGAAGGCTAAATATCTCCGAAAACTACACATCCCAGCGTTCCTTAGCATTGGGTCACGGCATTTACAGCGGTGCCAAACTGCATTAATTCTGCAGTGCAGATGCAGCCAAAGCTTCCATGCCTTTGGGAACTAGACCCTTTTGCCAATGTGTGTTTTGGGCCCAAATACATTCATGTAGCGTTATAATAAAATAGCTGATTTTTCTGGGCTTTCGGATGCCACACGCTCTGCTTTTTGCCAACATGGCGGTTTGGGTTTCGTAACTGTCGCTGGGTTTCCTCTTTCATCTCGGCGCGTCGGAGGGTGAGAAACAAGGCTTGTCATTCGTAAGAAAACAGTTTGGACAAGGGGCATTTCTGTTTGGCCGGGGCCCTTTTCCGCCTGACTCTGAGTTTTCCTTGCCGTCTTGTGACAAAAGGCATGGGGCAAAACCACAAAGGCAGAGGAAAAGAAATGTTGTGTTTAAAGACAAGCCTATTAGTCTCGTTGCATCGCATTTCCTCCATCGCAGCCAAGCAGAGGTTAAAACAAGACAGATGTTAGCAATATTGTGCCGTCTCCGAAGGGTGGGACCAGGCCAGCAACGTCCATTGGGCCTCTCTTAGAAGTACAATTCTCTCCGCAACAACGCTGCGTGTGATCCTTTCCTTTTGGTTTCTCATTTTTATTTCATTGTTTCACGAACAGCATCCCAAAACCTACGCCGTCGGGTCTGTTGTCGTTTTAGGAACCGGATTGGGTCGTGCGGATGCCGACGGAACCCGGGTTTGGAAGCTGGGTGCGGTTGCTGGTCGCTTCGTCCGTTTCAAACGCATTGGGAAGGTCCAGATAAGAAAAAAGAAAGCCTCGCATTCTTTGGCTCTTTCTGCAAGCTGTTGCAGTTGTTGGATGGGTTTTGGCTCGGCTGAGTAGCGGAGGCCTCGGCATTAAGACAGGACGAAAGTCTGTTGTAAAGTAAGTGCATCGCCAGCTATAAATACCTTTCTCTTTTCTTCACTCAACACAGCTAAACTGTAAGGAGAAGGGCTAATTTAAGCAAGAAAAAGGCAACGGTGGGCCAAATACGGCTACTCATATTGCTCTTTTTAACAGCCAAAGAAGGAAGGAAGGAAGGAAGGAAAGAAAGAAAGATTAAATACATTGCCTGCCTTAGAAACCTCTAGGAGTAGCAATATTTTACATATGTATATGTGTATATGTAGGTCTATCTATCTATCTATCTATCTATCTATCTACCTATCTATCTATATGTAGCTTTTCAGCCTCTGCCATGCAATACCAAATATCAAAACCAACACATTTTCAGGTTTGAGAATACCATTTTTACTACCTTTTTGAGCCTCCCTTATCCAAAATGCTTGGGACCAGAAGCGTTTTCGATTTCGGAACGCCTATCTTGGCATATATGTATATAATATATGTACTTATATGTACCTCTTAAAGGTGGGACCCAAGTCCAAACATGCAGTTCATTTATGGTTTGCATACAACTTATACCCACAACTTGGAGGTAACGTTATACAATATTTTGTGCACAAAACCAATTTTGTTCTACGGCTGAACATTGGGGGATTTAAAATAGGTTGCGGGGCCCAAAGAAGCAAAGGCTTAGGTTAAAATCCCACTGTTTCATAGCACATTTTCCCACAAGCTGCAGGCGGTGGGTTCCATATTAGTGAGGGGCCGAATCCGCTCTGGCTTCTGGTGTGAAGTTTAAAGTTGAACCTTTCTCGGAGGCAAGGAACGTATAGGGTTCTTGCAACTTCAGCTCAAACTAAAGCATTGGACTATGACTCTGGAGACCGGGGTTCGAATCCCTGTTTATCCATGGATGACTTTGGGCAAGTCACATCCTCTCAGCCTCAGAGGGAGGCACTGGCAAAGCCCCTTCTGAACAAAACTCTGTGATAGAGTTGCCATAAATCAGATGCCACTATGTGTGTGTGTGTGTGTGTGTGTGTGTGTGTGTGTATATATATATATATATTTGTAATTCCATTAGCCACCGCTTCTAACTGGATGCTTATCTTCTGCTCCATCCCCTTTGCCTCATTTCTCATGCTCTGTCTGTATGACGCTGGCCGTATCAGACAGCTCTGGAGTCTTCCAAGTGGATTTTATCTACAAGGAGGACGACTGGATCATCCCACGCCCAGATTGAGAGACGAATCCATACCCGGCTCCTTGATATTCGGCTGATGGACCCGGCTTGCAAGGTATGTGTTTGCAAACTAAGGGTTTATGTGCTCCAGGGCTGGGACTGTATGGCAGGCGGGGCGGATAGGGAGAAGCCGAACAATGGAATAGGGATGTGCGAGGGGATAAAGTAGATGTATTGAACATTTATTGGGAGAATGTACCCGCCAGCCGTCAAGCGACTTCATGGATGGCAACAGTTAGCTGATTTATTTATTAGCTGCTTTAAGATGGTGCCTTTTCTCCAAGAAGCTCATGACGTGGTATGATGCATCCCAAGGTATTTGGCATTTGCCTGGCATTGGTACCTTCTTTATGCTTACCACTGTTTCTTTCTTTCCTGGAAAGCCCCCATAGATCCAGCGCCGGTTCGTGGGCCACCATTTTGAATCGCTGTGGTATAAATGACTGTCTTCTTTCTCCCAACAACAATCACTCTTTTGCAAAGAGATCTTGTAGCATCTTGGAGACGAACTGGATGAAGGAAGTTGGCAGCATGAGCTTTCCTAGACTTAAATCTACTCCGTCAGATACATTTATTGAACATTTATTGGGAGAATATATAGGGCAACTGTCAAATTTAAAATCTTTCCAGGGTGGATGGTGACAGTTAGTTGACAAATGCATCCAAGGAAGTAGACTTAAGGCTACAAAGGTACATACTGCATCTCAAAGGTGTTACAAGATCTCTTTGCGTACTGATATTACTAACCCAACTATATCTTTGAATTCAAACAATAACACTGTGAGGTAGGCCAGGTTGAGAGAGAGAGTGGCGGTTTATATCAATGGGGCGATGATTCTGCTCCAGGCTTTAGCCTGAACTGTAAAGGAGGTATTCAATAGTCCCCCGCTATTGAATACCTCCTCTTGAGCTGCTATGGGATTTGTAGCATTGTGAGATAGTCATCCTTCTCTGTCAGAGAGCCCTGGTGCCACAATGAACTACACATTCCAGGATTCCATCGCATGAAGCCATGGCTGTGAGGATAAAGCCTGGAAAGTGGGAATGAAAGACACATATGCAAAGTACAAACACGTGTCATGATTTGTTTCTAACAGAGCTCTATTTCCTTGCCAGGATCTCTGACTGACTACAAGATGCAGGCGAACCCGCTGGTATTAGAGACGGACGATGGCACTGCCACGGGGGCAGAGGCTGCCGAGAAGTGGGACGGTGGGTCGGACGAAGCCCCCCGGCCCCTGGAGACCCCCTTCCAGAAGGAGACCCCCGCTTCCCCAAGGATCAGAGTCAACCTCAATTATCGGCCAGGGCTTGTGAAGTAAGGAGCTGGTTTAAACTTTGAGATCTTCAGGGGATGGCTTTCTTTCAGCCCTACTCTCCGTAACAAAGGGATGGTATGTGGATCTGGCTCATTTTGGGTCTCTTCCCCAGCCCAAAAGACCCAAATCGCTTTGACCGAGACCGTCTCTTCAGCGCCATTGTGAGAGGAAGGCCAGAGGAGTTGGAAGGCCTTAAGGAATATCTGCAAAAAACCTGCAAGTTTCTCACTAACTCTGAATATACCGGTGAGTTCGTCCTTTCTCAATGAGGATATTGATTGCTGCTTTTCAATGGGGCTGCACTAGATATATTCCTTGTGTTCCCATCCATCTGTAAGATTATGGGATTCTATGTGTCCTCACCAAACATACCTGTGATAGGACCAAGGTCTAATTTGCACAACAGAAATCATGCCGTTTGACACCGTTTTAACTGCTGTGGATCAGTGCTATTGAATTCGGATCCCAGGATTCTATAGTACTGAGCCATTGCAGTTAAAGCAGTGTCAAACTGCATTATTTTCGCACCGCAGGTTAGAACCAAGAGAAGACCCTTAGGCTATCTGAAGTTCTCTGTCTGGGTATCCTTAGTGTTTGTTGTCTTTATATTATTATTGCTAACCAGCCTTGTGGTTGACACTGCTCTGAGCACTATGCGCTTTCCGCTGGCAGAGTGGGACTTGAGGCGGCAAAATGTCCCGGTCCATCTCTGGCGCAGCAAAAGGCAGCCATGAAGGTAATGCTGCATCTCTGCTCGAACCCTTCCCTTCCAGATGGAAGAACAGGCAAGACCTGCCTCATGAAGGCCCTGCTGAATTTAAAAGACGGGGCCAACCCCACCATCCCTTTGCTGTTGAAGATCGACAAGGAGACGGAGAACCCGAGGCCACTGATCAACACCGCTTGCAGTGACAGCTACTACAAAGGTAAGAGTGTGTGACAGCAGTGTGACAGCAGTCTCTTTCATGTGTGCGTGGAGAAGTATATTTGGGTTTGTTGCAAAAATAGGAAGGAATCAGTCCTAGTATATTCAAGTTTTATCCTTGATATCTATTGTTTATTTCCTCAATCAAGTTGCTGTGTCAAAGGAATCCATCTCCCATTGCCTCTTGTTTTCAATCAATAATCTATGGACTTTATTGCACACGTTTTAACATCTTGCGATAGGTGCCTTCTGGTGCAGTTCCATTTCTGATGTGTGCGAATGGGCATGGTTTTGCTCCTCTCCTCCTCACCCACAGCGACCGTGGCTGCCAACAACTTCCCCAAGCCGGCTGCTGTGTGCGTATTCACACTGCAGTTCGCTTCGAGAGGCGGTTGGCAGCCCATATCCAGTATTCCTCCCAGTCCACCCAGTTGATAGCGTTTGGTAGTGCAGGAAACCATGTGACCATGGATTGCCAAAGCACTGTTGTGGGGGGAAATGTGGTGATGCCAAAGTGACATGCCTCCATTCTTAAAGTAACACTGGCTGTTGTGATGAAGTCTTATATGTCTTATTTTTTTGGAAGGCTTTGAAGAAGGTGTCTTGATAAGCCATTGATAAAAGCATAACACTGAAGAAGTTTAGGCATATGTACACTTGCATGCTTGGGGGAGGCAGAGGGGAAAAACCCTGGGGTGGCCATGATATATTGTGATTTATCAGACCAGGATGCGTTTGAAAGGGAGAACTGTGTGGACCGTTCTGTAGTCATTTTGGTGTGTGTAGATAAGCCCAGAGTTGTTGCAGATTGGTGCCACCCAAAGGTAAGCTGGATTTTCCTGTCAATGTGCCCGTAACCACAATAAAGGGTATCATGTGCCAATGTCATCTTCTTCCAGGCCATACACCTCTCCACATTGCCATTGAGAAGAGGAACCTTGATTTAGTCGAGCTGCTGGTGGCCAACGGTGTGGATGTCCATGCTAAAGCCTGTGGCAAGTTCTTCCACCAGAAGAAGAAAGGAGCCTGTTTCTACTTTGGTATGTTGCCTTGACAAGCGTGAGACCCTGAGACTGTAATAGCTGGGGATGGCAACGATGCTTGCATTTATCCTTCCTCCTGGAGATGCTTATTATAGAGTGCCTACAGTTTATATTGTAAGGAACCACACAAAAGGAAAAAGTGAAGGGGAGGGAAGAGGAAAAGTCAAAAGTCATTCAGCGAGGATGCTGTTCTTCCCCATTTCGGATCGTATTCTCCCAAACTTGAGCCCTCTTTCTCTCCTTCCCATCCAGGCGAGCTCCCACTCTCTTTAGCCGCTTGCACCAACCAGATGGACGTGATCCAGTACCTCCTGCATAACTCTCACCAAAAGGCCAGGCTGACCGAACAGGATTCTCTGGGCAACACGGTCTTGCACGCCTTGGTGATGGTGGCCAACGACACGGAGAAGAACACGGAGATGGTGGTCGAGATGTACGACGAGATTCTGATGGAAGGCGCCCGGATCAACCCCACCTGGAAACTGGAGGAGATTGTCAACAAGCAAGGGCTGACCCCTTTGAAACTGGCCGTCAAGACTGGCAAAGTCGAGGTAAAGCTGCCGCGGGCATCGCCCCTTTACTACTTCCGCTGTTGCTTTTGGGTCGGGACTGGCCTTAATGTTTGGCAGAGTGAGAAGGTTGCCTCAAGGAACATTTACTAGGAGTAAAATGTTAGAAGAGAGAGCTGGATTTGCCTTTACCTTCTTCTGGGGCTAATAGTGGGCGATTTGGCCATGAGCTTCCATAGCTGAGCGTGAATTCGAACCCTTGTCTCCTAGAGTCCTAGTCCAACCGTCAGATCTCTACATCCCACTGGATATTTACAGGCTACACTGCATTATTTCATATTAACACGCACTCCATCTTTGTTTTGGCTTAGATTTTTAAGCACATTCTTCAGCGGGAGATCCAAGACCCCGAATACCGCCACCTTTCCCGCAAGTTCACCGAATGGACCTACGGCCCGGTCCAAATTTCCCTCTACGATTTGTCTTCCATCGATAGCTTTGAAGAAAACTCTGTGCTGGAAATCCTCGCCTATAGCAGCGACACACCTGTGAGTGAAGACCTTGGAGTGTTCCTCCTTTAATATATATAGGCCTGTTCCAGACTGCCAAAATAAAGCTGCTTCGGGTCTCTTTGGAGGTATGCTGTTTGATTGATGCATGCATCCTAAGAATCCGGAAGCTGCACCAAAGCTGCCCTCCAGTGCTTAGGAATGGAGCGTGGCTTTGGCGCGACCTCTGGACTCTTAGGACCCATGCGTCATTTAAATAGCATACCTCCAAAGAGACCCCAAGCAGCTTTATTTTGGCAGTCTGTAACAGGCCTCTATATATATATATATATATATATATATATATATATCACCGTTATCTTTCCAGAACATTTTGCAGGTCCTCATCGGGACAGGCTTCATAACTATGAGCGAATGACTCTTAATGACACATTCATTCATAAGTTAATGGCTTCTAAAGGCCCACTCCAGCCCCAGATGCTCTAAAATATTTTTGCATCATGACAAGGAGTTCTCTAAACGACTACTGTAGTTCTGAATTGAGGATACTGGATGTTGCAGTTCCACCAAACTAATTTCTAAGGCCCCGAACCCCTCAAATGCGTTCCCAGGGACCTTTGGGTTTCACCCTTAAGTTTGATTCATATTGATTTTTATGGCCAGAATAAATCTTTGCTTGCCTGGCTGACTTTTAGAGGTATGCGCTCAGAAAAAATGTACCCTGAATATGTTTAAAGGGATGTTTTCTCTGTCTCATGTTGCAGAATCGGTACAAAATGGTGGTTCTGGAGCCTGTGAACCGGCTGCTCCAACACAAATGGGATACTTTCGCTAGCTGGAGGTTTTACCTCAGTTTTGTCTCCTATATGATGTTCATGGCTGTCTTCTCCGCTGTTGGTTATCATCGGCCTCTGGATGGGAAGGTAACCGTTGTTTTATGGGGCTGAAACCTCAGTGGGTTTCCATGGCTGAGCAAGGATTCGAACACTGGTCTCCAAAGTCGTAGTCCAACACCAAAACCACTATGCATCACCCTGACTCTCTTCTCGCCAGGATTTGTAGTTTGGTGAGGTATTCAGCTTGGTTTGTCAAATGGTTCTGGTGCCTCACCAAACAACAAATCCCAGGATTCTGGAGATTAGAGTCATGACAATCAAAAGTGGTGCCAAACGGCTTTAGTTCTACAATGTGGATGCACCCACAACCCTTGTATTTCCGCAGCCTCCGTTTCCAGTGACGCTGAACGCCGGCGATATTTGGAGGTTCCTTGGACAGTTGGTTGTTCTCTTCGGAGGCATTTACCTCTTCTTGGCTCAGGTACTGTATATCTCTATGGTACCTACCTCTTTTCCTTTTCCCCTTAGCATGTGTTTGATGTGATCCTCACCTTTTTTGGGTCATGGGGGGTGGATCTTGGGGGATGCCATGTTTTTATCCTGCTCACCCCAGTAACGTCAGGCCCAAGAAAAGTAATTTTTGAAAGCAGGCGGAGGTGGCCCAAGAAGGTCATCTCTGTCCAGATGGTCAAGCATCTGTTTCTCCATCGCTTTCTTGGGTTACGTCTTACATCCCTATACATTCCCTTCCAGAGTCTTTACCTGTGGAGAAGGCGCCTGTTATGGAAAAGCCTGCTCATGGATGGCTGCATTGACATTTTTCTGTGAGTTAAACAAGCCATGTGTGTCTCTATTGGGAAAGAGACAAGGGTATTCACACTAAAATTGGAATGCTCTCTGGTTGAGTTCACATGTTACGGCAAAACCCTGGGGCGGTTTGTTGAAACCTGGCCTGTTGTGACGCATGAGTCTGCCTCTGCTAACAACCCATGCGTTCTTAAGCAGCCACGGACCACACTGGACCTATGGTTTGCTGGTGGCTTATTAAATCTAGCTTGTTGAAATAATAGCTTGTTGTGGTGTTCTGAGTTGCTTACATGGCTCATCCCTGGCTTTTGTTTTGGCTACAACTCGCAGAGCTCTAGAAGAACGTGTTCCCTCCTTGCTCTTTCAGGTTGGTGCAATCGCTTGCCCTGCTCCTTTCGGCGATCACGTATCTTGCAGGGTTGGAAGAATACATCCCTCTGATGGTTTTCTCTCTGCTGTTGGGCTGGGTGAACATGCTCTACTATACGCGAGGTTTCCAGCAGACGGGGATCTACATTGTTATGATACAGAAGGTTGGTTAGTGAGATAAATTGAACACTTACATTTCCAAAAGCATGCGCTTCGGACCAGAGCGTCTTCTTCCCCACAAGATAGCCCACTTGTGTCTATTTTCCCTCTTTCTGATGAATGTATTCCAACCTAGTTTACAGGGAAATTTCACCATTAGGTGAACCATGGCGTCTTCTACTTAAACATGTGCATCCATTGAGGTCCTCTTTTAAATAATGATTTGCGCAGTGATGCTATTACACAAATCTGTCCCGCAAGTCCCACTACTTTACTGCACAGAATTGATTGTTTAAAAAGCATTGCCAAGTGCTATAGAAATGCAAAGAAATGAAGGTTGGGGGGGTACCCTGTAAAGAGAAATGTTATAGTCAGAGGCTTCACTGAGGCATACCTGATTCCGCTCTCTCTTCCAGGCCATCCTCAGGGATCTTCTACATTTCCTCATGGTTTATGTCATTTTCCTTTTTGGCTTCTCAACAGGTGAGTTACTAGTCGTTTTAGCATCGTCCGTTGTTTGTTGCTATTAGCCATCAACGCATAAATGTGAGACTTCCTCCAAGAGCACCGATCAGTTGCAAACTCAGGTCTTGCAGACCCAGGACCATGCTTTCCTTTGACCATGCCTGGCCAACCAGATGGCCTTATCTACCTATGGCCAAATTAACCCATAGGCTGAGCATACACTGATCCACTTCTAGTGCGGTCTTCTTCTTGGCCCTCCCTTGCACATGTCTTCTTTTCCCATTGCAGCCCTTGTCATCCTCACTGGGACGGCTCCCCAGTCAGTCCAGAACGGCTCTCTCCCTGCCGGCGACGCCAGCGAAGGCCAGGTTAGGTACACTGGTCTGCTGAAGACCTCCTTGGAGCTCTTCAAGTTCACCATTGGGATGGGAGAGCTGGAGTTCCACGAGAACGTCAAGTTCAAGTACTTTGTGATGCTGCTGCTCCTCCTCTTTGTCGTCTTGACGTACATCCTCCTGCTCAACATGCTCATCGCCCTCATGAGCGAGACGGTCACCAATGTCTCTGGAGACAGCCAAAGCGTCTGGAAGCTCCAGGTGAGTCTGGTCAACTCGATGGCCTTATCTACCTATGGCCAGATAAACCCATAGGCTGAGCATACTCTAAGCATACTCTGGGGAATGTAGGGCCTGTGGGCCACATGTGGCCCCCAAACTCCATTTACAGTCCCAAGACCCCAGAGCTACCAAAGACTCAGTATGAACCCAAATACTCATAAACGTCTCAGTTTTACATTTCCCGTCCCACAAACCATCCAATATTGAGGATGCATCTTGTTGTTGTTGTGTGCCTTCAAGTTGTTTTTGACTTATGGCAACCCGATCATGGGGTTTTCTTGGCAAGTTTCTTCGGAGTGGGGTTGCCATGGCCATCCTCTAAGGCTGAGAGAGTGCGACTTGTCCAAAGTCAACCAGTAGGTTTACAAGACCAAGCTGGCGTTCAAATGATCAATTACATGCGCTAAAAGAAAGCAGTCGGTCTTAATACCTTCGCCATCTTGACCACACTTGGCCGCACGTGTCCCAGTTGTCATCTCTGAAACGCTGGAGGATCAGACGTCTATATTTTGCTTCCTTCTCTTGTATTTGCAGAGAGCCATTGCTATCCTGGAGATAGAGAAAAACTGGTTCTGGTGCTGGAAGAAGACGCCGAGAGCCGGGTGCCTTCTCTCTGTCGGCTTGGAAGGAAAGAAAGATGAGAGATGGTGCTTCCGGTGAGTTCAACTCTGTTGCGTCTAGTAGCTCCAATGCAAATAGGGTCCGTTTAAATCCACTGCGGGTGGATTCCAGACGTTTTGGAAATCAACATGACCAGTGATAGTCCAGGTCTAAGACTGCCATCTAAACTGTACATATTGCCTTTCTATTAACATGCAGCTGAGCGGCAGCATTTGCTTAAAGGTTTGTTTCTGTGTTTCAGAGTGGAGGAGCTGAACTGGGCCGACTGGAAGAGAGAGCTAGGAGCCCTGAAGGAAGACCCTATGGATTCTGGGTTTCCAAGTGAAAAAAGTATGTAAAACTGTTCTCCATAGTCTTTATTCAGAGCAGATTAATGCTCTGAAGCATCTGGGTTATTGTTTGATGAGACATTTAGCCTTCTGTGGCTCTGGTGCCACAACAAACTTCAAATCCTAGGCTTCCATGGGATGGAGCCCTGACAGATAAAGCAGTGTCAGTGCATTAATTTGGCACTGTGGCCTTAGTCTCCTTTCCTTTGGGTGCTTAGACTGTCTTTATAAAGTCTGAACTCAACTTTGAAGTTACTCCAAGGATGGATATTATTGCAACTAAAATTAGCTTCCATTAGAGGGCAGCACACTACACCCTTTTGCCATGCTTCTTGTTGTTATGCGCCTACAACTCATTTTCGACTGATGGGGACCCGGAGGCTTTCATGAGGTTTTCTTTGTTCGGAGGAGGTTTGCCATTGCCGTCCCCTGAGGCTGAGAGTGTGTGACTTCTTGCCCAAGTGGGTTTCGTGGCCAAGCAGGACTCAAACCCTGGTCTACAGAGCCATAGTCCAACGCTCAAACCACTATGCCATGCATGTCAGGGTATTTACTACTAAGCTATGGAAGAGTAAGGTTCTGATCCTCATGGTTGTTTGCATAAAGACGCATGTTTGCCAAAGTTTCTCTGCTTGTCCAACGCCAAGCTTTTCCTTGTGTGATGTTTTCCATGTTGTGTCTCCCAGAGGAGAGTGTCTGGAGCTGGGTGTCCAACCTGACCGAGGCACATCTCGCCACGCCAGAGGAGATGGAGGAGCAGGTGCCATTGCACGCTATCAGCCACTGAGACAGAAACCACAAGGGAGACGTGACGTTGACTAACAGTATGGCCAACCTTTAAGGCGACGCAGTTTGACTTCCCACGCGACAATGATCCGACCACAACGGGGGGGAAACAATCACTCTGAAGATGCCGTCTGCGATAAGACTGTGCAGCAGAGGACCTCTCAGAGAAGAGGTCAGCTTTGGAGAGCATTGCGTTGAGCATGAGAGTGTCGAGTGCAAAATTACTTCAAGCATTTAGTATTTTGTTTCAGAGTATGAGAATCCGAAAACGTCGCTTACTGTCCTGCCATTGTGTACACATCGAGTATTTAACTCCAGGTCTGAGATCAAGTTTCGAGTCTTTGCAAGAGGCTTTCGAGATGAGTCTCAAGTCTGAGAGCCAACTTGAACAGAAATGTGGTGCGTGGGTTGGAGTTAAAATCGCTAGAGAATGAAGAAGATGTGCACAGAGTTAGCTAAAAGAAACTGAAACGATTGTAGGGAGTTTGTCAAGATTGTGTTTTAGTAAAATAAGGTTTATTCAGCTACAGAAGAGTGCAGAACTACAAATTGTGGGGTTTGTCATTGTGTGAGATAGGATTTTCCTAAAAGCAGCAAACAAGACATAGTGTATATGTCCAGTGTCAAACCCAGCATTTCTGTTGTGCGACCAGGAGGGGAAAAGCAGTGAGACAGAAGCAATGTTCAAAGGAGGAGAACCTTTTTTACCATTCCATAATGTTTCTGGATGATGTTAGGCCAGCTAAAAACATACAAGTCGCAAGTCAGTGCGCCGAATCGAGTCCAAGTCGAGATATTGAATATGAGTCAATGGTTTTAAAGATGAGAAATGTGCAGGATTTCTGACTGTCTTTCCTCTTTTGGGAATATAAGGTCCTATATACAGACAGGCCAAAATAAAGCTGCTTGGAGTCACTTTGGAGGTATGCTCTTTCAATGATGCATGCGTCCTAAGAGTCTGGAAGCTGCACCAATTTCCGGACTCTTAGGACACATGTATCATTTAAACAGCACACCTCCAAAGTGACTCCAAGCAGCTTTATTTTGGCCTGTCTGTATCAGGCCACAAAAGCGATGAAGAGGTACGTCCCTTTGAGATTCTAGGAGGCAATTGTATCCGTGAAAGTGTGCTTCACAAATAAAACCAAACTTCTGTCTCTCTCTTTTTGCCTGTTTCTTTGTTGTCACATCCCCTGAAAAGACTTGGATGAACTTTACGAAGGATGAGGAGGGAAAAGGGGAGCCGGGCAGACATTAAACGGCTTTGTAATAAAGAAATTTCACTCCTAGGGGAATCTTAAAACAAAGGTATAGCTTGCCATAGTGCTGAGGGTTGCATAAGGAATCTTTACTTTGTTGTTTCCATTGCCGTGGATGATAACAACCTTTGCTCTGGGTGCAAACAGATAGAGTCTGGAGCATGGATTTAAACCAGCCTTTGGACCTTATCTGCTTCCGTTTCCAGCCGTAAGATAACGTCCCAGTTCTTCCCGCTAGACTAAACTAAACGTATCGCTGTAAAAATTCCCCCCAGAAGGAAAGTCAACATGGCTCTTGCCTCCAAACCTCTCCAAATCTGGTGAGAATCCATTACCCTCCAATGGTCCCAGTTTGGCAAGGACAGTCCCAGTCGATCCTTCGCCATCCTGTCTTTGTATCTGCTCTTGCAATATCTGTTTCTCCCACCGTTTCCCGCTTTGTCCTCGGCCTGCTTCCATCGCCGCAAACCGAATTCAAAGTGCCCTTATTTTGCCATCTTGACCATGCTCCGGTGTTGACACATTGGTGAAATGTTGGGGGGTATGCAAGTATGTGTGGTGCCCCTTTTAAAATGAATGTATTGCACATCCTGAATGTTGTATCAGACCACCTCAAGCTCTCCAAATCCAATGAAAACCCCAATGAAATAATAACAACCATCCCAGGTCCCCATCAGAGCGCATTTCTTGTTCAGCTTAAGTCACACCGTTCTGAACATAAGGTTTTTAGCGCCATTGGGAGGCTAGGGAAACACAGGTTTTCAGGTGCAGCATTCAAAGACATAGCCGTGTTA
>NC_056532.1:7094174-7124975 GCF_019175285.1 Sceloporus undulatus | reverse complement strand
ACCCCTCTTCATTTATTAGCATTATATACCGTTTGCTAAGTTTGCATAAGAGTTTGTTAATCATAGAAAGGAGGGAAGATTTGGTACAAGACACCAGAGTTATAACCTCTAAGATCTGGAAAGACTCGGCTTAGTTCGCTCAACCTTTCCAAAACTGGGCGAGCCGCTCATCCTTTGTAGTCTTTGAGGACTAGAAACTTGCTTCACCTTTCTTGTTTTAAAATGCAATCCAGGGCCTTCGAGGTTCTGATTTAAACCTTGCTCAATGCAAGTCGCGTTGGATAACAAGCCCTATCAATCTCAACCATGCCAGCCAAGGCCGATGGGAGTTGTAGTCCGACCCAGCTCCAAGAAGACAGATACTGTATGTCCTTTTTTCCCCCTTCCGTTCCAGATCGGGTCCTATTTCGGTTCCGAACTCTGTCCGCTGGACCTGGATGGGGATGGTTTGACCAACTACCTCTTGGTGGGAGCGCCGTTTTTCCACGTCCGCGGCGAGGAAGGCAAGGTCTACCTGTATCGCTTGGACCGACAGGTAAAAACCTGGTTCAGGTGCGGATGGTGGCTGCTCCCATGTCGGAAGATGGGAGACGACTTTTAGCGCTGGAAATGTATGGGTTACATTTAAAAACAGGTACCGTATATACGCAACAACTATAAGTCAACCTCATGTTTAAGTCGAGGGCAGGTTTTGGGACCAAAAGGATGGATTTTGCTATGATCCGTGAATAAATCGAGGGTAAAACTTAGGGGCATATAGCAAAGGATCTGAAGGATGAAGCAAAGCAAAGCAATGTCAAAGAGCTTGGAAAATCCCAGCAGATTTAACACTTTGTGCTTACTCTTAAAATTGGACGGATGAGAGAGTAAAAAAGGTCGGTGCTTCCCATATTATACTCTTGCTTTTCACCAGGAGATGGTCCCGTCTTTTAAATAAGAGTTAAGATACAGTACTTCCATTGACCCATGGATAAGTCGACTCAGGTTTTTTGGGTCCATTTTTGACCTAAATTTCTAGACTAAGATCTATTAAAATTGTGAACCGCATTCATTGGGTTGGTATTGCAAAGTATTATTGGATAAGTTGCTTCTTGCAATTCCTTTTTTTAAAAGTCCTTTCCTTTCCCTTCTTTTCCAGACTGACCAGTTCGATCTGGCCGGACACCTAAGCGGTCACCCAGGCATTGCTTTTGCCCGGTTTGGGTTTGCGGTCGCCAGCGTCGGAGACGTGGACCAGGACGGATTTGGGGACGTCGCTGTCGGAGCGCCTTTGGAGGAAGAGGAATCGAACCCAAACGCTTTCGGCAGCGTTTACATCTTTAACGGCAAACAGGACGGGATCCGGAGGTCCTTCTCCCAGGTAAGAAAGCTTTGGACTGTCAAGGGTCCGAGAAAGAGAACTCGCCTCTCGCCTCTCTTGTGTTTCATATGAAGTGTTAGTCTTAATTCTTTGTGGGTTTTTCAGGCGATGTGGCCATGTTCTGGAAGAGTTTATCCCTGACGTTTCGCCGGCATCCGTGACTTTGGCGTCTTCAAAGGATTTCTCTGAAGATGTCAAAGCCACAGATGACATGGAAGCTCTAAACTCCTGGGTTCCACTGACATAGAAGCTCTAAGCTCCTGGGATCCTATGTTCTAAGTTCCAGGATTCCACTGACATGGAGGCTATAAGCTCCTGGGGTCTTACGTTCTAAGCTCCAGGATTCCACTGACATGGAAGCTCTAAGCTCCTGGGTTCCTATGTCCTAAGCTCCAGGGTTCCACTGACATGGAGGCTCTAAGCTCCTGGGTTCCTATGTCCTAAGCTCCTGGGTTCCACTGACATGGAAGCTCTAAGCTCCTGGGTTCCTATGTCCTAAGCTCCTGGGTTCCAGACATGTGGGATCTAAGCTCCTGGGTTCCTATGTCCTAAGTCCAGGGTTTCCACTGACATGGAAGCCTCTTAAGCTCCTGGGTTCCTACTGTCCTTA
Organism: Sceloporus undulatus; assembly: GCF_019175285.1. Taxonomy (NCBI): domain Eukaryota; kingdom Metazoa; phylum Chordata; class Lepidosauria; order Squamata; family Phrynosomatidae; genus Sceloporus; species Sceloporus undulatus. Next base: position 7,123,005 of record NC_056532.1, on the reverse strand, counting down.
ACCTCCAGGTTCCACGGACATGGGGGCTCTAGCTCCTGGGTTCCTATGTCCTAAGCTCCGGGTTCCACTGACATGGAGCTCCAAGCTCCTGGTTCTCTGTCCTAAGCTCCTGGGTTCCACTGCATGGGGGATCTAAGCTCCTGGGTTCCTATGTCTAAGCTCCAGGTTCCACTGACATGGGGGATCTAAGCTCCTGGGTTCCTATGTCCTAAGTCCTGGGTTCCACTGACATGGGGGACTAGCTCCTGGGTTCTATGTCCTAAGCTCCTAGGTTCCACTGACATGGAAGCTCTAAGCTCCTGGGTTCCTATGTCTTAACCTCCAGGGTTTCCACTGACATGGGGGCTCTAAGCTCCTGGGTTCCTATGTCCTAAGCTCCAGGGTTCCACTGACATGGAAGCTCTAAGCCCCTGGGATTTCCTATGTCTAGCTCCTGGGTTCCACTGACATGGGGCTCTAAGCTCCTGGGTCCTATGTCCTAAGCTCCAGGTTCTACTGACATGGGGCTCTAAGCTCCTGGGTTCCTGTCCTAAGCTCCAGGTTCCACTGACATGGAAGCTCTAAGCTCCTGGGTTCCTATGTCCTAAGCTCCTGGTTCCACTGACATGGGGGATCTAAGCTCCTGTGTCCTATGTTCCTAAGCTCCAGGGTTCCACTGACATGGGGGATCTAAGCTCCTGGGATTCCTATGTTCCTAAAGTCCTGGGTCGTCCTATGTCCTAAGCTCCTGGGTATCCACTGACCTGGGGGCTCTAAGCTCCTGGGTTCCTATGTCCTAAGTTCCAGGGTTCCCACTGACATGGAAGCTCTAAGCTCCTGGGTTCCTATGTCCTAAGCTCCTGGGTTCCTATGTCCTAAGCTCCTGGGTTCCACTGACATGGGGGCTCTAAGCTCCTGGGTTCCTATGTCCTAAGTTCCAGGTTCCACTGACATGGAAGCTCTAAGCTCCTGGGTTCTAGTCCTAAGCTCGCGGTTCCTATGTCCTAAGCTCCTGGGTTCCACTGACATGGGGGTCTAAGCTCCTGGGTTCCTATGTCCTAAGTTCCCGGGTTCCACTGACTGGAAGCTCTAAGTCCTGGGTTCTATGCTAAGCTCCTGGTTCCTATGTCCTAAGCTCCTGGGTTCCACTGACATGGGGGCTTAAGCTCCTGGGTTCTATGTCCTAAGTTCCAGGGTTCCACTGACATGGAGCTCTAAGCTCCTGGGTTCCTATGTCCTAAGTCCTGGGTTTCCACGACATGGGGGCTCTAAGCTCCTGGGTTCCTATGTCCTAAGCTCTTGGTTCCACTGACATGGAAGCTCTAAGATCCTATGTTTCTCCCTTCTGCTCACAGAGGATAACAGCTGCCCAAACTGGTCCTCTGGGCCTTGTCTATTTTGGACGGTCGGTGGCGGGGGGTCTGGATTTCACTGGAGACGGACTCCTGGATATTGCTGTCGGTTCGCTAGGACGCATGACTTTACTCCGGTGAGTTCGGACTACAGCCCAGATAGGGATCAATAACAGAACGCATGGATATGAACATCAGGCTCACATTTTTGAGTCAAAACCAGTGCAAAATATACCATAAAATTTATTATTATTATTATTATTATTATTATTATTATTAATTGCCTTTTGGCAATTGTTTTTATGCACAGGTTTTAATCTTTACCTGGAATTCTTGCAAGCTGCCTTGAGTCCAAGTTTTAGAAAAGCTTTAGCTACAAATCCGTTAATTATAATAATGATAATATTAGTTTCTTTTGATCGACATCCTTCCTTTCTCCTTAGATATAAAGGACCTAAGGCAGCATTCGAGAGATTGTAAAAATCATGGTGCAATGATTCATTTCTCTTTCTCCTTTGACTAGTTCCAGAGCTGTCATCCGACTGGAAGCCGCCGTGGATTTTACCCCAAGCGAAATAACCCATTATTACAATAGAAGTATCATAACCGCAAAACTGTGTTTCCAAAGAAAGCCCCCTCCAAGTACTAGGCAGCCAGGTAAGGAAAAAGCCCAGGTGAGAGAGAAGTATTTGGCAACCCCGAAATGCGAGGCCTTGGCACTAAAAGGTATCAAGGGATGGGAAATTATTCCTCCGGCGCAAAAACATTGCATCCCATGAAATGACATTCGAACCTGGATCTCCTGAGTGTCCGAGTCCAACCCTCTTACTCTACATCTGGATCTGTTTCCTTAGGGACAGATCACCTCGTCATTTACTACACGGTGGATCTAGACGTCGAGATGGAAAGGAAGAGAGCCCAGTTCGAAGACGGCACGGACACCGTCCGCGGCCAGGTTCCCTACGCTGTGGATTTGTGTCCAGAGTTGAAGCTCACAGTCCTGGTAAGTAAAGAAAAAGAGTTACAGTGTGCATCTACACTGTAGAAACAATGCAGTTTGGCACCACTCCAACTGCCATGGATGCATCCGACGCAATCGTGCGATTTGTCGTTTTGCGAGGCGCCAACGTTTTTCGGCAGCGGAGGCTGGAGACCTTGTAAGGCTATACATCCCAAGCTTCCATAGGAAGGAACTACAGCACTTAAAATGGCGTCCTACGGCTTCAGACTTTGAAGGCATCCATCTTAGCCACAGTCTTGGGACATGGATTCCTTGCAGGTTGCGCACAGTGTCCGAGGGCCATGTCACACTACGCAATTTGTAGTGCTACGGCCCCGCTTCAAATGCCATGGTTTAATCCTATGAAATCCCAGGGAAAGGTAGTTAGCATTGTCTGCCAGGGAGCTCTAGCGTATCATTAAACTACACATCCCCGTATTCAATAGGACGTCACTATGGCACAAGCTATAACTGAACATGGCACTATGCCTCTTAGAGATAATACAGTTTGTTGTCGCTCCATTCTTATGGAATCCTTATGGATATATTGCTTTTCTGTGGGTTTGGATTTTATTGCTGCTGCTGGATTTGGGTTTTTATTTCTCTGGCCTTGCGTTTTATTGCTGTTGTCTATATTACTTTTCTCTGCTTTTGCATTTGCAACCAGTCGTGCCAAGAGGACTGTTTCTCCAGCATCGCTCTCAGGCTCAGCTACCGGCTTCAGGACCCAAACGGTGATCCAAATGATCCTAGCCCTGTGCTTGATATATACCAGGAATCGGAGGTTCATTTCCAGGTAATACAATAAATTGGGGTGAGGGTCTTGAAATCATTTTTAGGAATTCAAACCTAAGGGGAGGGAAGACAAGATTTGGAGACGGTTGTCTTTGCATAGTTGGACTATAGGCCCCATCACCCCATAAAGATGCCACTTTTCATCCTCATGCAACACAGTTGTACAAACCTTTGAGATTGCTATCCTTGCCATATAATTTCAGCTGCCGTTCGTGGACGACTGCGGCAACGCGACAACCTGTGCGCCGCATTTGAGTTTGACCGTTCAAATGGAGTGAGTCTATTGTGGGCGGAAGAAAGCAAAACCGGCTCGCTGGGCTTTGTCATTGCCCTGCTTCATTTGCGGTTATCCCTGATCAGATATTGGAGATTAATATTTATTGATTCATTTGTTTGGAGTATTTTTCACTGAATTAAACATATATGGGAGCATGCCATGATCTATTCTTATGCCTTAATTCCAGGAAAGAGCTGGTGGTTGGCTCCACCAAAGAAGTAGCCATGAGGATCTACCTGGAGAACCGGGGCCACAACTCTCACATGACGACTTTGGTCCTGCAATTCCCGACCAACCTCCACTTTATTCAAGTCCGAGAGGTACAGTTTGTGAGGTTTCCCCTTGACTTTACCTTCTGCTACCCAGGTTCCTAAGATGTGGCCTCCTGCGCCATGGAGCAAATGCTGGGTTTTATCCCAAGCTTTAAAAGATGCTGAATGTCACTCCCCGAAATTGGATTAGCATCTTTAAAGTTTGGGCTAAAATCCCAATGTGTTTAGATGCCCTTTGGGGGTCCCAATCTACCCAGAAGATGGAGGAAGAAGGGTATAAAGGTACCCCTATGAAGGTTATTGTGTGTTCCTTATCATGTCTTTATAAAGAAAACTCTCGCCTTACCATCATCTAACCCCTTAAGATTTCTCTCCCAGGCCTCTTCCAGACTGCTAAAATAAAGCTGCTTCGGTCTCTTTGGAGGTATGCTGTTTAAATGATCCATGCATCCTAAGGATCCGGAAGCTGCACCAAAGCTGCACCCCAGTGCTTAGGAATGGAGTGTGGCTTTGGCGCAACCTCCAGACTCTTAGGACCCATGCATCATTTAAATAGCATACCTCCAAAGAGACCCCAAGCAGCTTTATTGTGGCAGTCTGGAACAGGCCCCCGTTTCCAAATAGGAACGTATGTTCTCTCTATGTGTGTGTTCCCTGGTTTTCAATGTCTCGGCAGGTTTCCCCATCTCTCGTTGACTGTGACCGCTCTGCGCCGCTCTCCGTTTCAGCCTCCGCTTTGCGCTGCAAGATTGGGCACCCGGTGTTCAAGGCGCTTGCGGTAAGTCCACACCGGAACCATTTTAACAAAATTGGTCCACTCCTGCTCTCTAAATAGACGTTGGCCTGTTACCTGCAATACTCCTAGCTGGACTGTTGTGTGACAACACAGCCGTGGGCATTGTGTGGCTCCTCAGCTGTTGCAGATGGCGGACTTCACTCCCCATCATTCCTCACCTGGCCAGAGCCGATAAGAGTTGCAGTCGCACAACATCCAACGTCCCTGAAATGGTTGCATTGACATTTCAAAGTGGAAAGGTTACACATTAAGACCAGGATTCCTTTGTTAATACTCCTTTTTCTAATCTTTTCCCTCTTGCGACGCAGGCCAATTTTAGTGTCACTTGGCAACTAGATGGGAAAAAGTTCCCCAACAGCTCCGCCAACATCATCCTAAGCGTCGCCAAGTAAGTAAATGGGTATTCTAGTCTGAAAGCCATTGTAACACAACATACAATTTCTCCAGTGAGCTATTGTTATGACAGCTCCCATCATCCCCAAACACAATGGTCCATGGATGAGGGACCTTGTAGTCCAAGACATACTTGAGGTTGCCTCCTTTTAGATCATGCCCCAAAGCATTGCAGGGAGGTTTAAAGAAAACCGCTGACCAAGTATCTCTTTACTGTATTTTGTGAAGCGCGAACAAAAACAGCCCAGCCTTGAGAGAAGAGGTTTCCCTCAATGTGAAATATGTCCTCAACGCCACCCTCAGCAGGTAAGAAAGGGCTTTTGGGAGCAGTCAGGACACCTGGGGAGATGGATCTGGTTTGAAACCAGATTGGATTGCTTGCCTTGACTGAGAAGCGTGAAGCGGGGCAGAAAGACATTGAAGGTTGGGAGGATTCGGTCAGTATTCTTTATCTGCTTACTGAGGTGGAAAGTATGCAAGGAATCTAGGAGGAAGAAAAACTCTTTCATACAGAGTGCTAAAAGTAGCCTTCATAGTTGACTGAATGGCAACTCATACTCAGCAGCCTGCTTAAAAGCTACGTTTCTTGGGGTTCAACAAAGAGTATCTTAATTCACTGTTATTAAAATCAGCAATGTGGGAAACATTGGCCCTTCTGAGGCTTTGGTTTATGGTTCCCATCATCCCCCACCCCACAAAGTGTAAGGGATCATGGAGGCGATAGCTCTTAGCTACCTGAGAGGGGCCAAGGTCTCCCAGTTGCCGGGCTTTTGCCATAATACATTTCACGCCATGGAAAAGCTTGGGACTACAAGTCCAAGCATCCCTAGGCCTTTCTGCCCCTTCTGGCAAGGCTTTGTATGGAACCCAAGGATAAAGCTCAGAGCAGCTTTGCTGACCATGCAGTCATCTTAACATTTAATATCTTCCCCCAGGGTCCTTCCCATCGTCTATGTGGTCAGCACAGGCGACCGATCGTCTCAGAACACGGATTTCACCTTTAACGTAAGCGCAAGCCTGCTGCGGACCCTTCCTATTTTTACCCAAAGCAGATCTCCTTCTTATCTGCTAGCAATTTTCTCTTTGCAGATCCAAGGGAAGAACCCATATGGGGCCAAACTTGAGTTGCAGATCTGGGTGCCGGTGATGCTAGAGGGCCACCCGCCGCTGGCGAGGGTCAAGGATGCGGCAGGGACACAGGTAACTGGTTTCTGGCTTTGTCTCTCTCAACTGAACAAAACACCCAAACCCTCTGTTATCTGTTTATCCCTCTCAAACACTCTCTAGAGCAGTGATGGTGAACCTTTTCAAGGCCGAGTGCCCAAACTGTAACTCAAAACCCACTTATTTATTGCAAATGCCATGTTCCTCTGGTTTTCTAATGGCAAACTCTGTGCTGGGGTGACAGCACATGTGCCCACAGAGAGGGCTCCGAGTGCCACCTCTGGCACTCGTGCCATAGGTTCGCCATCACTGCTCTAGAGGGTCATGGAGACATAAACATACACACAAAGCAAGTGTTAACTCCTCCAGGGTGGTATATTGTGGGTGCCTGAAGTCTCCCCATTGCAGCTTTCTCTAATGTACCTCCAGGAGGTTGAAGAAGGGCTTGTATGGAACGTGTCCATTGGCCTTAATGACAAACTGAATGCAAAGAGCTGCAGCTGGAGATGGGACACTAGATTCTGCTTCTCCTCCCTTGTCTAGCTGAGGGAACACACAGGCCCTGTATCCTCAGCTCCCAGGAGAGAAGGGAATTGCCCATTTACAGCGACAACGTTCCCTCCCCTGCAAACACATGCCAATTATAGAACCTGTTGTGCCTACATTCAGCCCCAAGAGAGCCCTGCTAAAGGGTTTTGGGCAGATGGCAAAGAGCGCAGGGATCGGATTAGCCAGAGCAATTACCAGTAAGTATCAGCTTTGTACAAGATTGTTCAGGAGTCGGGAGAAAAGCCGCACGCTCTTTAGTTTGCTGCACGGAAGCACAGCGCGAGTGCTTACAATCCCACTTTAGCCATAGCTGCCTCCTATGGAATCCCGGGGTTTGTTGTTGTTGTGATGTGCCTTCACATTGTGATGCTAGCATGGGGTTAGCTTCACAAATTTGTGTCCAGAGGGGTTTGCCCATGCCTTCCTCTGAGGCTGAGATGGTGTGGCTTGCCCAAGATCACCTAGTGGCTGAGCAGGGATTTGAACCCTAGTCTCCAGGGTCATACTCCAACACTGAAATGACTACTTGGCCCTACAAGTGGGTAAAGCCACAAAGTATTATCCTCTAGGATAAACAGGTGATTAGCATTTGCTATCCTTAGTATGACTAAGGACAGCCAACATGTCTTTGGGGGACCAGGGCTCAAATCCACACTCAGATATGAAACACTCACAGGAAGGCAGAGGCAAACCTAAATACATCTTGCCTGTTACACACTGCCAAAATAAAGCTGCTTTGGGTCTCTTTGGAGGTATGCTATTTAAATGACGCATGGGTCCTAAGAGTCTGGAGGTCGTGCCAAAGCCACACTCCATTCCTAAGCACCAGAGTCCAGCTTTGGTGCAGCTTCCGGATCCTTAGGATGCATGCATCATTTAAACAGCATACCTCCAAAGAGACCCAAAGCAGCTTTATTTTGGCAGTCTGGAACAGGCCTAAGAAAACCCTGAGCGAGTCACTATTAAGCCAGAATCGCCTTGAAGGCACACACAGGCAACAAGATTTTTGACTGCCCCTTGAAATGCTGAGTCCTGTTAACTCGCATGACTTTTAAACACAGGCTAAGAGAATGGGAACCATACAAATCTTTACTAATATATAAAAACACACAGCTGGTTGCTTGAACATTGCAAAAGTTAAAAGCTGCCAAGGGTGGCGTGTCACACCACTTGGGTTTTGCTATGTTAAAAAAGCCACCTAACCGCAATATTTGAAAGAACAAACCCTTTAAAATGTTTTGAAGGAGGGGAAAAAAAAGAGATTTTTGTTTTTGTAAAAGGGTGGCTTTACTTAAAACTTGTTAAAACCACAATTCTGAATGAAAATGTATTTGAATGACAGGTTGCCGGACTCCTATGTGACCATTGCGTGCCGCGTACCAGCGCAATGACATTCCTAGGTAGTGTATCCCAGCATGATTCCGGCACAGACCCCAGGTTACGGGAAGCAACTGCTTGGATAGCCAGGGATCCATTCCTGTCGACTTAAGAGGCAGCTGTTTGCCGTTTCTCAGACGGGAACAGATCCCTGTTGATCATAGTAGTTGCTCACCAGTAAGTGAGGTTCCTTTAGGGGACTTTCACAGTCCTTTGGTAGCCCCTAAAACAGGGGCTGCGTAGGCATTGTGGATACATAGCAATTGTGAATGCATAACGGTAGGTTACACGTTTGTAACTACCCAACCGGTCTCTGCCTATTGATTATATTCCCTCTGGGGGAAGGAGTGGAATTTACATTGAGGCTGAAAGTTAAATAAGACACAAGGTAAACCCATAAAACAGAACATGTGCTGCTATATTGTAAAAGTTGCTCTGGGTTTTAAAAGTGGGGGGGATTGGGGAAGCTGCGCGTTTCCACGGACTTCGAGACCGCCTCAAGTCCTCCGTCCGCAACCCGAAGTCACTGGAAAAAACTGCTGCCTTTGAGCAGATCCACGGCGGAAGCGAAGCCAAGGACCTCTTTGGAGAAGTGCTTCAGTTGCTTCTGCAAGGCTTTCAAAGAGGCAGTCGTCGGCTTGGCCTTGTAAGAGACCTCTTTCAAAAGTTTGTCCACTAAGTAGTGGAGCCACAAGATATTGCTGTGGGGAAAGTAGTCGGCCCAGTTGTTGAGGTTCTCCTCCCTCATCCGCCGGTAGATGTCAAACTGATAGTCCCCTCTCCCTTGGAAGACCTCCTCGTCCGTGGAGAGGTCGCAGTACACCGTCAGGCCGTCCCTCTCCAACCTGGAGAAGGTGTAGTCGATGACTTTGACCAGGATGCCGTGCGTGGGGAAGGCGTAGGTCTCCCCGTTCAGCCTCACGCTCGCCTCCTTGGCGTCGGTCCTCTTGACCAAAATGTTCCCCCAATGGAGGTCGCGGTGCTCGAACCGCAGCGACTCCTCGGCCACGGCCAGCGAGGCGGTGATTTGGTGGAGGATGCTCTTCGCCGCGGCCGCGGAGTTCAGCTGCCGCTTCCGCATGTTCTCCAAGTCCGTGCCGCCGTATTCGAACTCCAAGACCATGAAGAGCTGCTGGTCCCCGAAGAAGTCCGGCCGGTCATTTTCGGAGGTCCGCAGCCGGTGGTATTCGTCCCAGGCGTTCAGGAGGGGCTCGGGGTAAGCCCCTTGGACGCAGTGGACCGAATACAGCTGGATGAACCCCGAGGTTTGGTTTACCTTCTCGTCCGCCAAGAGGCTGAGCTCTTTGGAGATGATGATCTCGGGCAAAATCTCACTGAAGGTCTTCTGAGGTTCTCCGTTCACTCTCTCGCTCCCTTCGATGGGGATGATTTTCAAAGCGACAGGTCCCTGCTCGCCTTCGGTCCTGAAAACCTCCCCGAAGACCCCTTCTCCGATTTTCTCACACTTCCGCATCTTTTCCGGGGGGATGCATTCCCCGAAGGAGATGGGGCCCTTCTGGTGGCATTCGCCGTACACCTTTTCGGCATCCGTCAGGGTCGATTCCAAGGTGGAGAAAGACGTCGTGGAGAGCAGCAGCACCATGGAGGAAGAGGGGCAGATGGAATAGCCCAATGTCCGCGTGAAAGGGGTCTTGGGGGATCCGACTGTGTGGGAACTGACGGAGCTGCTGGTCCCAACGCTGCTGTTGGCGCTCTCGGACTCCGACAAGATCTTCTTTTTCTTATGGAGGGAGAAAGAGGCTCGGATCCTCCGCCATAAGGAGGAGTCCGGAGACAGAAACGAGGAAGCCATGTTGTCGTCCACCTCGTTCCTCAAGGTTTTCCGAAAGAGGGAGGTCTCCGCTTTGTACTTCCACCCCAAGTGCTTCTTGTACTTCGACTCCTCAGGTTTTCTCCGTCGGCCCCAACGGCTGGAACTGGAACCGCTGATGCATGCCTTCCTTCCAGTCGCTCCGGTGCCACAAACGGGGACCACCTGGTTATTACTCCTGATGCCAGAGATGGTGGAGAAGCTGCAATGAGTGCTTTCCGTCTTCTGGGTGCGGCGCCCTGTCCCTTGTTTTTTGGAACACTTACTAGCCAGCCAGCTGGGGACCACTTGGTTGTCTAAGAGCACGACCGGCTGGAGGTGCGGGTCCTTTAGGTCTATGCTGTCATGCTCTTCCAAGAGAGAACCATTTACGCTGGCTGACACCTTCGTCGGAGGGACGCCGACCCGCTGCCTCTTGTTGGCGTGAGGCTTGTGGCAATCTCTGGGCAAAGAGAGGATAAGCTTGTCATCGTTGATCGTGGCCTGGAGCTGGAGGACGCCCTTCAAGGGGGATGTGCCACTCGTTTGGTCAGAGTTGGTGCCTCCTTGGACCGGACTGGATGCCTCCCGGTGCTTTGAGGATGCTTTGCCCTTGTTTGAGGCGGCAGAGCGACTCCGAAACGGTGCTGCAGGAGTCTCTGGATGCGAATCCTTGTCTGAGGGGGTGGAGTGACTCCGAAATGGCGCCAAGTGAGCCTCCAGCCACGAATCCTTGTCTGAGGCGGCGGAGTGACTGCGTAATAGCGCCAAGGGAGTCTCTGGGTGCAAATCCTCAGGTGAGGCTGCGAAGCGACTCTGAAATGGCACCGAAGAAGCCTCCAGTCGCGAATCCTTGTCTGAGGCTGTGGAGCGACTCTGAAACAGTGCTGAGGGAGTCTCTGGATGCAAACCTTTGTCTGAGGCAGCGGAGCGACTCTGGAACGACGCTGAGGGAGTCTCTGGATGCAAACCTTTGTCTGAGGCAGCGGAGCGACTCCGGAACGGCGCTGAGGGAGTCTCTGGATGCAAACCTTTGTCTGAGGCAGCAGAGCGACTCCGGAACGGCGCTGAGGGAGTCTCTGGATGCGAATTCTTGTCTGAGGCGGCGGAGCGACTCTGGAACGGCGCTGAGGGAGTCTCTGGGTGCGAATCCTTGTCCAAGGTGACAGAGCGACTCCGGAATGGCGCCGAGGGAGGCTCCGGATGCGAATCCTCCCGCAAACAAGGCTCAGAGTCCTTCCGTCCGGAGCGCTCATCCTCCCAGTTCATCTTCAGCAAGCTTAGCTCCGGGAGGAGGTCATCCTCGCAGTCCCAGTGACCAGAGCCAAAGAGGAGGCCGGAGACGGGGGTGACCCCTTTCTTTCCGAGGGGGTCCCCTCCTTTGTCCCTGAGGGGGGTCAACGGCGTCGGTCCTGGCGTGCTGCAGAGCAGAGGGGCCGGCGCAAGCAGGCGGCGTTGGCGGCGCTGTGTGACGTTCCTGCACAGGGGCGTGGGGGGGACGCAGCTGTCGGAGGCGTTGCCGTTGTTCTGCGGGGGCTTGTTCTCCTTGACCCCGGTCTTTCTCTTCCTGGGCTTCCTTTTCGGGGGCTGCTTCGCTGGCTTCCTCTTCCGGGGCAGGAAGTCGGGGTCTTCGAAGGAGGACCCCGCTGCGGAGGAGCTGGAGCTGAAGAAGCGCTTGGGGTCCACCTGAGGGGAGAGCCAGGGGGCGGGGGCAGGGAGCACCCTCAGCCCCGGGCGCCTCCCTCGTCCTCCTGGGCCTGGCTTCCCTCCTCGCAGCCCAGAGTAGGTCTTCAGCAGCCGGGGACGGAGCTGCTCCATGCGAATGGCGCCCAGGCCGGCCTTCGAGGGAAAGGGGCCGGCCCCAAGCCGAAGGAAGGAGGAGGAGCAGCCCTTCGGCCTCCCTCGCTCGCTCGCTCTCTGCCTCAGAGGAGCGCGCCCGCCGCCATTTCAAACACAACTCTCGCGAGAGTTGGAAGGCGGCCCCTAATTTTCGACTCCTCTCGCGAGATTTGGCGGAGTGGGCCTCTCAGAGAAAGGCTCTTTAGAGGCCGTTCGTTTTCCTCTCGCTAGACTTGAAGGAGTAGGCCTCTCAGAGAAGTGCTCTTTAGAGGCCATTCGTTTTCCTCTCGCGAGATTTGGAGGAGTGGGCCTCTCAGAGAAAGGCTGTTTAGACACCATTCGTTTCCTCTCGCGAGATTTGGGGGAGTAGGCCTCTCACAGATGGGTTCTTTAGATGCCATTCATTCCCTCTCGCGAGAAATGGAGGAGTAGGCCTCTCAGAAAGAGGCTCCTGAGGGGGGGGGGCGTTCGTTTCCACTCGCGAGATTTGGAGGAATAGGCCTCGCAGAGAAATGGCTCCTTTCGGGCCCTCTCGCGAGATTTGGAGCCCCTGAGTTCTGTAAAGACTGTGATGGTTATTACTTTTCAAACGTTGCTAATTCACTTTTAACTGCTCCCCTTCCTCCTATTGAATTCTGGGACTTGTCGTTTAGGGAGGGGCGTTTAGAACTCAGCCAAGGAACTCTTAGGCCTCACTGAACTACAAGCCCCCAAATGCAACGGGAGGCTTAAAATAGCCACTCTGGTGGCTCCCGCGAGATTTGTAGGGTTATCGCGAGATTTGGTGAAAGGAGCCAATCAGAGCGTTTCATACCTCTTTAAGTGCCCAAGGCGCCATGCATTTGGAATTCTGGGAGTTGTAGTTTGTTGAGCTAGTCAACCTCTGTCAGAGAGCTCTGCTGTTCCCCCAACAAACTACAAATCCCAGAATTCCCATAGCATGGGAGTATAGCCAATACCAATGTAAAACTGCATTCATTCTGCAGCAGAGAGCAATTTAGCCCTCATTTAAGTGAAGCCTTGTCCACACACTGCGCAAATAAACCAGTTCTGACACTGCTTTAACTGCCCTAGGGAATCCTGGGATTTGTAGTTTTGCGAGAGAGTTAGCTTTGTGTATCAGAGAGTCCCCCAGCAAACTACAAATCCCAGGATTCCATAGCATTTTGCCATGACAAAGTGGAGTCAAACTGGATCATTTCTGCAGTGTGGATATTCAAATAACAACCAATCGATATCTTTATTCCGGTCATTTACTCTTATTATTTTACTTATTTAGTCTATTTATTCTAATTTCATTATTTTATTTTATACTGGTCAATGGCCGAAATAAAGATTGATTGATGGTTCCTTGATATCTTCTGAACAGCTATCAAACTAAGGCTCTTGCCTTCCTCTCACGGTATAAAAGACATCAATTCTGCATTATAATGCTGAGCAAGTCCTATTAGGCAATATCTTATTTCTAACCTTTTATTACACTTTAATGCATTGTTACATTTTCTCTTCTCCTGCCAGAATTCCACCGTCTGCAAAGCGGAGGATGGTTTCAGCGAGGAACCCTGGGCAGATTTGGGACACGACGGAGATGTTCAGGTAAACCATAAGGACGCAAAAAAAGTGTGAACATAATGCATTTCCTCATTGGTAGGGTTTGCACGCTTGGTCCGCTCTCAAGACGTCGCTTGGCTACACAAATTCTGCCATGCAGGAACTCTCAATCAAAGCACAACCGACAGATGGACATCCAGCCTCTTGTTTAAAGGCCTCCAAAGAAGGAGACTCCATCATCTTCCACTGTTGAGCAGCTCTTACTATCAGGAAGATCTTCCTAATGTTGAGGTGGAATCTCTTTTCCTGTAGTTTGCATCCATAATCCATTGCTCTGTGTCCTATTCCCTGGAGCATCAGAAAACAAGCTTCCTCCATCTTCAGTATGACATCTCTTCAGATATTGAAACAGGGCTATGTATCACCTCTTAACCTTCTCTTAGAATCATAGGATCGTAGAGTTGGAAGAGACCCCAAGGAGGGTCATCCAGTCCAAAACCCATTCTGCCATGCAGGAACTCTCAATCAAAGCACCCTCAACAGACAGCCATCCAGCCTCTGTTTAAAAATCTCTAAAGAAGAATACACTTCAGGGGAGTATGTTCCACCTTCGAGCAGCTCTTACTATGAGGAAGATCTTCCTAAAGTTGAGGTGGAATCTCTTTTCCTCTAGTTTGCCTCCATTGCTCTCTGTCCAATTCTCTGGAGCAGCAGAAATCAATCTTGCTCCCTCCTCAATATGACATCCCTTCAAGTATTTAAACAGGGCTATCATATCACCTCTTAACCGTCTCTTCTCCAGGCTAAACATCCCCAGATCCCTAAGTCTCTCCTCATGGGGCTTTATGGTTTCCAGACTCAGGAGTTTGCATCCATTGCTCCATCGTGTCCTATCCTCTGGAGCAGCAGAAAACAAGCTTGCTCTATTCTCATAACCTCTCAAATACTTAAACAGGGCTATCATATCACCCCTTAACCTTCTCTTCTCCAGGCTAAACAGACCCAGCCAATCTTTCCTCATAAGGTACGGTTTCCAGACCCTTCACCATTGGGAACATTGGGAAGAGCGAGGTATAAATACCATGGATTTGAAAGTGCTGTCGCATTGTGTGGCGTCCTGCCTTCCGATCTGGAATAACAATCTTGTCTTGTTTTCCCCTTCAGACTGTGGAAGGAGTCAAATACCGACTTGTGAGTTGTGTTGTCCTTTTGGAACGAGAGGCTGTGACGGTGACAACGGAAATGCCTTTAGCAGATGCTTTACAGGTATAGCTATGACTATGTTTGTGTTCTGCCTGAATACCAAATTAAAGTATTGATTTCAGTTCACTTAGCCATTCATTTCCCTGCAAAAGTAACACATTGCCCACATTCATAAATTACATGTTTGTTGTCTTTATGGAGGGCTCACAGTCCAAAATATGGGATAGTGGCATCTCAGGAGGCATTTTCCTCCTCTCAAATCAGGGGCATGTGGCAACCCTGTGAGCCATGATTCATCTTTGATAGAGTTTAAAAAGATGGCCAAATAGACCAGACAAGGCTCGAACTGAATATTAAACGTGGGCGATGCAAAGTTCACCTTGCTGAGCTTTGTTTCTGTCGTCTCCCACTTTGGTTTAGACATTTTCCAAACAGGGAGAGATGTTCTGGGGGTTGATTCTCTCCTCCTCGCCTCTCTTTTAGTTCTTGAAACCCAGGACCGACTTGGTGATTCGAGGGGAACTTTCTTTCGACAGAAACCTATTTGTGGGCCTGAATGCCGAAACCCACAAAACAGAGGTAAGCGGAAGTACAAAGTGGAAGCTGGGGTATGTGTGTGCCACAGAAATGGAGGAACAACGCTTAGAGATGCAAACTTTTATAGTGAGATTGTTCCATTAGAGGAAGGTACTGAGGTCACAGATCGTGGACAAGATGCAGGGAGTGCTTTCTTAAAGCCTATGGCTTTCCATAAGTCCCATCATCCTCACCTTGGGCCTTGCTTTCTGCAGCTGAAGGGGAACCCAACCTGGCATTCTTTAAACATTTTGGACAACAGATCCCATCATGATTCCATTGGACAGTGCTGGCTGGAGATGATGGGATCTGCATCGCTGGGTGAAGGGTTTCAGGGGGAATATTCCCATTCATCTCTTGCTGTTTTCTCTGTCTGATAGATTCAAGTTATCCTCCTGAAGGAGGATGCCTTCGACTTCTTCCCTGTCGTTGTCGGAAGCTCGGTTGGCGGCTTTATCCTTTTGCTTCTCATCACTGTCGCTCTCTGTAAGGTCAGTATTCCATATCCAGCCTCCCATTCACATTCTCATGCGCATAATGTTTTGGACAGTCAGGCGACAGCATTGTAGAAAACAGTCACTTAAAGCCCTGCCAAAGTCTTTGGTTTCAAAACCTTGCTTTGTGAGTCTCGGTTCGGAGAGACGGCCAGAGCCTGGAGGGGATTTTTTAGGACCACAACTCCCAGAATTGGTGGAGAACTCTGGGAAGTGTAGTCCAAAAGAGATTACTTTTTGCAGCTCTTTGTAACAACAAAGTTCCATTATTCAGCGGTGGAGTAGTCACTTAGCATGCCAATGTTTTCAGGTGTTGCTACCTCCATGATGGGTTATGAAGTTGTGAAATAAACTCCATATTAATGGGACTATCAGGTCCAGACTTCACCAGGAACTCAGGGCAGGGTCCTATGTACATCTCAGTTGCTTTATTTTGAAGGAACTGGAGAAAGAAATGCATATATTGCCACACATATGGTCCTCTGGGATGTGAAAGCATTCAAATTGGAACCCATCGCTAGCACTGAAAGTATCCAAGTTCTTACGCAAACACATCCCTCCCATAAAATTATTTCGCTCTTAAAATGGATAGATAAATAAACGATTGCTGTTCCTTTGAAAATACAACAAGACTCGGTTTTATTTGCAATTGGTTTGTTTTGCAGTGTGGCTTTTTCAAGAGGAATTACCAAAACATGAGGAAACACGGTGAGGTTCCAGAGAGATGCGAAGCGGAGAGTGATTCGGAAGTGGAATGACGGTCAATCGTACGAGACGAAATCGGACACATGAGGGTCCACCCCGATTTCTTTCTTTTTAAAATTGATTTGTTTAGAAATAAAAAATGAGATTAAGACGAGACTATAAATAGAGATGAACAGAGATTGTAAACTGAGATTAAACGACATTCGCAAACCGAGATTAAGTCGGGACTGTAAACTGAGATTGTAAACTGAGAGCGATCCAAGACTGAGATAAAGCCAGAATTGTAATCTGAGACAGGGTTGTAAACCAAGATTAAACCAAGACTGCAAACTGAGATTAAATTGAGACTGTAAAAGGTGATTAGGGTCTATTTTCTGATTTGTAGAGCCATAAACAAAGCTGGTTTCAGACAACTGTGCCCAAGACAGGCCTGTGCAGAATTAAATGCTCGAAATGAGAACTTCTCTGTCTTATTTGGCCGGAGGACCCAGCGCCTCTTGGACACATTGTTCGCACAACGCAGCGCTTGTCATGCTTCCCCAAGCCAAGCATCCAAATGAGGTCTCCAAAATTAGATCTCTTTAGTCACTTGACGCGCCAGCTTGAAAACCTGTTTTGTCACTGGCCAACGCAGGTCTACTAGTGACAACAAGGCCAGCATCCACAATGCTCAAATTGGCAAAGGTTCCCACAAGAGACGTCAAACCTCTACCAAAAAATATGGCTTTTTTAAGGGGGTGGAATTGCTATTCTAGGATGAGAAAGCTGCCAGGATTCCCAAATTTGTCTGCTGTCAGTTTCTAGGCCAATTCTGGAAGAAGCCTATGTCCTTCTGAAGGTCCTTATATTATTGCTACAATCGTAAATGCCCCTATAATCCATTTTAAACTCGAGGAAGCCGCTCCAAGAGATGGAGATCTGTAATGTGAGAGAATGGGGCACTTCAGGATGATGTGGCGAGCCCCTGCCACACTTCTGGGGGTCATTTCCCTTGGCCGCACATAATGTTTAATGTAGCTACAAATGCTATGTATAATCTCCATCTTATTTTGTTATCATGGCAGCAGAGCCATAGGTCTCAGGTTCCCAGGTTCAGACTTTGGGATACGCAGGTCAAAGGATCCAATAGCATGTGTTTCTGAGTTTGAAGGGCACATTAAGCGCCACGAAAACATTTAAAAGGGGCTTTTAATTGCCAGTTGCGTCCTAAACTCTGGAGCATTTTGTGTTTGGATTGATTTCAGGTTGGAGGAAACGCAGCCAAAGCCAGGCAGGAGAACATAGATCTGCAGTTAGATCATCCTTGGCAAAGGCTGGCATAAAACTGCCGTCCTTTGGCCCTTTGCCCTCTCAAAGAAGGTTATTTGCAAAGAAATGCCTCCGAGAAACTGGGAGGCAGGCCAGGTGGAGGTTAGTAAGGTCCCAAAGAAGGCTCTCGGTTGGCATGTTAATCCATTGCGCTCCGCCGCACTCCATTTAATCCTTTTAAGTGGCTGGCGAAGGAGATTTATCCTTTACAAAGGACGGCGCTTCTGAATGGATGAGGTCTCGCAAGGCTGGCGGCTGGTTCGTGCTCAGCATCGCTGGCTCTGTTCGCACCGTTTGGGAGCATTAATTCTTTTGGACCACAGCTCTCACCATGGCCACAGTTTCTCTAGTCAGCATTTCAAATCAGTAAACCGTAGATGCATTGATCTGCAGCTATGTACATATCATGTATGCTTGTTTCCACATTTATGTTGTTGTTGTGTGCCTTCAAGTCATTTCTGACTTATGGCGACTCTAAGGCGGACCTGTCACAGGGTTTGCTTGGGCTGAGAGTGTGTGACTTGCCCAAGGGTCACCCAGTGGGGTTTCCATGGCCAGGCAGGGAATCAAACCCTATGGCGACACTAATGTGAGCCTATAATGTTTTGGGGGGAGCTGAGAGTGTGCGATTCATCTAATGGGGTTTCCGTGGTTGAATGGTGAATCAAACCTTGGTCTCCAGAGTTGTAGTCCAGTGCTCAAACCACTACTCCATGCTTCCATCTGCTTTGTTGTTGTGCGCCTTCTTAAAGCGACCCTTTAATGGGTTTTTTCACAGCCAGATTTGTTCAGAGGAGGTTTGCCATTGCCTTCCTCTAAGGCTGAGAGTGTGTGACTTGCGTAAGGTCACCCAATGGGTTTCATGGCCCAGCTGAACATCAAACCCTGGTCTCCAACACTCAAACCACTATGCACCATTGGATATATCAACTTTAACAGAATATCAGTTTACCTCCTTGCAAGGCTAGCCATAGTTGTTGGCCGAAGAGAGATGTGCAACATCCTCCTTGAACCTGTGGAAAGCACCCACTGGATAATACCTGTGACCTCACAAACCCTTCCTCTGCCTCCCAGCCGTAAGTGCAACTCTTTACCCAACTTCTTTCGTGCGCATTTCTTTTTAATGTCGGTCTGTTTGTGACTGATGGGTGTTGTTAAGTAAAAGCAGGGCCAGTGGGTGGGAAAAAGAACTAATCAATGTTTAGCAAAGCAAGTTTGCCACTGGTCATCAAAGAAGGATTGATTCAGTTCCTGGCATGGCTGCCAAGAAAGAAACTAAAGCTGCACAATAGATAAATGCCCGCCGTCTGGGAGATTGGAGACATAAAAAGCCACCAAGAACAGAGCCATTGGGTGGGAAATGGGAAATGGATAAGCAATAATCGTGAAAGAAAATGGATTTTGAGTGTACGGGGCTAAGAAATAACATTTTTGGAGTAGCGGGACTAGGAGAAATGGCTTTTTTAGTACTATAAATCTCAGAATCCTGCACCTGAGAAAATGTGATGCTGGTCCAGGGCTTTGAATTGGCCCCTTTTTTATACCACAGTGCCCATGTTCCCCTGCCCAGCATGGCCAGTGGGCTTTGTAGTGGAGAAAGTGCAGCACCAAGATAAAAGCATGTTCCTCGTTTCACCTGACTTTGTCCTTATGGCTTTGTGATTTATGTTTGCAGTAAGTCCAAGGGGAGATAACAACCTCATCACACTAAAAACGGGTCTTGTCTTTTCTTTTCCCAGCGGTGCTTTCACATCCTGGTGGCGCAGCGCATTTTTCAGCAGCATGCTCTTGACGGATTGATTTGGGAGAAATAATGGAGTGTCTAGAGCCAGAGGGTTGCTGACCCAGCGGAAGCATCAATCTGGATGTTTCTATTTCCAGTTGCTATCCCTGGTTATGATTTATGAGCCGAAGGATGGAACCGGTGAGTATTCTTGGTTGATTTATATCTCAGATGGGGAGATTACTACAGTAGTTCTTTTCTGGGTTACAACTCAATTCCTCCTCCCAGGCTGCATCCGCACTGCAGAAATAATGCAGTTTGGCACCACTTTAACTGCCAAAGCTCCGTCCTACAGAACCCTGGGATTTGTGGTTTTGTGGCGCACCAAAAAATGAACCTTTCCATCATGGGTTTTTTCTTTGTTCGGAGAAGGTTTGCCATTACCTTCCCTTGGGGTTGAGAGCATTTGACTTGCCGTAGTGGGCTTCATAACCGAACCCTGGACTCCAGACTACGGTCATCAATCATAGTCTCATAGTCTCATCAATCATACCTAAACCCAACGAATCAATGAAGGAAGGAAGTATCTTTCTTTTGCCATCTTGGGTAATGTATTTTGGGTCGGGAGGTGTAACGCATGTCTTCCCAGGCTATTGTCAACACTGCATAGGATTGCAACTTTAGAGGGTTAAAAGCTCTCTGACTCAGAGACCGGCGCATGCACATGCTGCTGAGGAAGGTGGTTCTTCCACATGCCTGAACTAGCTTGGTGTGTTTCCTCGGCTGTGTGCGCCGCAGTGGTTTTCTGAGTGCACCGGGAGCCTTGCCTGAAAGTGGCAAAGCAGAAAGGTGGCGGGTGGGAGGGAAACGATGGAGCAACGTGGTGCGACGAGAGACAGATTTTCATGCTGAGCACGCGAGAGGCTTATTTCTCCTGCCGGGATGGCAGTGTCATTCAATTTCTGAAATTTTAATGTCCCTCTTTCTCTCCTCCTTCTTCCTTCAGATGCGCAGCTGATGCTGAGCCAGCCAGAAGGATGGGGCAGATCGCCTGGAAAGCCCTCTGCGTCTCGCTGTTCGATTACAAAACGGAGAAGTATGTCATCGCCAAAAACAAGAAAGTGGGCATCCTCTACCGGGTGGTCCAGCTCTCCATCATGGCCTACATTGTGGGGTAAGACACGAGCATCCTTCACCTAGGAATGCCAGGCAGAGATGCCGTGGGAGAGCATCCTTCTCCCACCAGGTTGGCAGTTTGAATGATGTTTCCGCCTTGAGCTAAACCTGATAAGTGAGTCAAGGTTGGAGCGATTGACTAGTGAGAAGTGGGTGATGTGCCCATCTAGGGCAATGTGTTGTATGCATCTCTTTAGGGTCTTTTTATCCGCCGGATCCTTTTAACTGGAGATGCCAGGGAATCAAGACTGGCATCCCTTGCCTGCAAAAAGGAAAAGGGGGCCAGATGCTGTGCTTTTAATATCTTGTTTCTGGGATTCCCAGGGGTGTGGTGATGTTCAGGTGATGCTCTTAGGATGCTCAGGTTCATGTGACCAGGTCCTTATCATTCAGGGATGGTGCTTTTTTAAATGCCATGGGTAATCGGGTTTTGCCACGTGCCTGTTGTTTGCTGGTTGCCAATGGGCTATCGTGCCGAGGAGAAGAGGGTACACAAAGTGGGTGCCATTGCAGTTGCACATTGCACATGCCCAAGTGTGCCAACACCTCTCGTCGCTCTGGCTTGCTGGATCTAAGCTTAGGGTATTTCCCCTCTTTTATCCTGTGGTTCCAGGACAATTTGTGCTCAGACAACATTTCGATCCAGAGTTTGCCTGGTGTGATGCTCTGTCGCATTGCACCCAGCAGGGGACTCTCGGAAGGTGATGGTGGACCATGAAGTATTATTTAAAAAGGAAGTGACACAAGTTCATTAAAAAGCACCCTTCGGCCTGTCTTGCCCAGTGGGCATCTGTCATGCGCGGTTAAAATTACGCTCCCTATCTGCTTTGGGAATGTGCGCAGCCGACTTGAAGAAAATGCTCAAATGGCAGGGACAGGTAAATTGCCCCCGGTGCTGGAAGCTCAGTAACTCATTTTTACCTGTCATGACTGATAGCTGTTGATGTGCTCAATCCTAGAGGAAAAGGTTTCTTTCTGTGTGCATCTAAATTAAGTGATAAGCCATAGCAGCTAAGCAGAGCATCTATGTTGAGATGCAGTCTACCATGTGCCATGTGATTTGGGGGACTACAAAGTGTAGTATGACAGCACTTGGAGCGCTGTAATATATTTTCCCCAATAGCAAATAGGATTATATTGGAATTATATAGGATTCCTAGGAGAAAAGACATGAGGCCTGAAGTTATCTTTGGGATAGGAACGATGGGGCAAGGGAAATGTACTCTGCACATGCTCTGGGGCACTGTCATCTGTTCTTTATCCAGCACCACATTTTAAGAAGGAACATTGATATTTTATGAACCCAGAGTTGTGAGATCTGAGGTTAAACCCATCCTAGACATGTGTGATGTAGGACATTTTCAAAAGGACGTGGAAATAAAATGGGATGTGATTGGAAGATGGTGACAAGGGTGCGCATATGTCGGCTGGGGATTCTGGGTCTTGGAGTCTAAAAAAGAGGGGAGATTGGTTTGTATTTACAGGACAAGGCTGCCTCCATCCTCTCCTTCTTTTGTTCCTTGCGATCATCGCAAACCAGACCATGCGCTGCAAATAACATCACGCAGAACACAACCTAAATTTGCATCCTGCGGGATTAAAAAATGAGCTTGTGCAAAATCAAATCAATTAGAAATTATAGTTTACTTAGTTATTGGAAGGATGTGAGGCTTTCTCACCAAGGGAGTGATGTTTGGAATATATAGGATTGCGGAATCAGGATAAGAGAGGCTCGACCTGTGTTCCTATAGTTTTAAACGCTTTCAATACATATGCATTGACGGGAATGAAGTAAAGGGTTTTCTATTCTGTGAAAGCAAACTTTGGGGGCCTCCGCGAGTTCCTTTAAAATTCAGACTAAGCGCTGGAGCGGATTTGTCTGCCTGTTGCTCTCAGAGAGGAGGAAGATGGCACCGTGGCCATATTCCAGAGGCCACATCTTTTTACTGAGGGCCGCACTTTTCAGACCGAGCCGGAAGCAAAAGACTTTAATTACCCAACGCATTAATTCCCTTGCTCCGTTTCGGCCGGTCAGGTGCGCAGCCAGGTATGTCTGGAATTTCAAACAGGGAAGAGAGAGAGACACGTCACAGGTGCGTCGGGAAGAACAGATACTGAGGCTGCATCTACACTGCGGAATTAATGCAGTTTGGCACCACTTTAACAGCCATGGCTCATTGATGTGGGATTCAGGGGTTCATAGTTTTGTGAGATGTTTCGTCTTCTCTGTCGGAGAGCTCTTTTGCCGCAACAGATTACAAATCCCAGGATTCTGTAGGATGGAGCCATGCATTATGTCTTTTTAATCCTGTATTGTAACCCGCCTCGATCCGTAGGAAGAGGTGGCCTAGAAATAATAGACTGGGGATGTATCTACACTGTTGAAATAATAACTTTAACCGCCATAATAATAATAATTATCATTATTATTATGGCAGTTAAAGTTATTATTTCTACAGCGTAGATACACCCCCAGTCTATTTGGTGTTTCCAATGAGTTAAAATGGTTTAAACCGGGTTACTTGTACCTCGCATAGTGATCCTTGGACACAGGGCAGAATTGGTGATGTGTGCCTTCAAGTAGTTTCCAACTTGCGGCAACCCTATCACCTGGAAAGGTTTCTTCAGAGGGGTTTTGCAATGGTCTTCCTCTGAAGCCAAGACAGTGTGACTTGCCCAAGGTCCTTTCCAAGACCAAGTAGGGGTTCGAACCCTTGTCTCCAAAGCCATAATCCAATGCTCAGTCATTAGACAACACTGGCTCTATAGGGCAGAATATACACACTTTAATTCAAACTAAATTTTAAGCTTCCCTTTAGGAATGTGTTGCTCCTCTCCCTGTCCAGTGCGCTCACCTCTGTCCATCCTTTCCCAGGTGGGTCTTTGTGGTCAAGAAAGGGTACCAAGATGTGGACACCTCCATCCAGAGCTCCGTCATCACCAAGGTCAAAGGAGTGGCTTTCACCAACACCTCGGAGCTGGGCGAGAGGCTGTGGGATGTCGCGGACTACGTCATTCCCCCGCAGGTACCAACCCTATTCGTTTATGTTTAGCAGGAAAGGTATTTCTGCACATCTGTTTCAAGGGGAATGCATCTGCCATGGGTCTCATCCACTCTACGGTGGACCATGCCCATGCCAAGCAACCAGTGGGACAGCGATAAGAAGCAGCATGCGCGCCGAGGCTGTGCCACAAGGATGTTTTTAAAACGGCAGCAACGAACCGGAGACTTAAAAAGTCCTTTTAAAGAAAGAGCTTGTGGACTGAAGCAAGGAAGGCCACATGGGAAATAAACAGGGGGATAATAACCTCTGCCGTCGCGATTCTCCGTGTCAGCAAATGTTCATGATGTGCCATTAGTACAGGTCATGCGGAGAGAAGGTTCTCAAAAGCCATGTTGTACTGCAGCCAGGGCTAATAGAATCAAAGCACTGGGAGATTTGGATGCGATGGGATGGTGGCATCATCATCCGCCGGCACCTTTTTTCTCTGTTCCCTCTGAGCTGTAGTCTTTGTAGTATGTGGTTTGGGGACTGAGTTTTTTCCTGGCCACAATATATTGTTCTCAGCTTTTGCAATGCAAAGTATTTGGAAATGGCTTGGTCCTGACTGGGCCACTAAGAGTCACTAGCTTCACAAACACCTGCTCCTGGTGCAATAAGGACAGCATCGGACTTTTCCTCTGAGTTTAGAGCTGCAGACACAAAGTGGTGGCAATGCAAAGCGTTTGGCGATGGCTTGGACCCAAATGGGCAAACTAAGCGCCGTTGGCTTTACAAAAGACCCTCTCCAGGAGGAAATTGGTCCTGCCCTGATACGGATCAAGGCAGCTTCTTGTATTTTGAGCTCTGTACTGGAGCTTAGCACTCTTCCTTCAGAATATACCATTTCACTGCAAAGAACTGGAGCGTTGGAGGATGGCAGATGATAGCACGCATTCCCAATGGCCCAGGGCTAAATTTGGAAGTGCAGATGCTCAGGGTGATGGTTGCCATAGAAATTCCTGAAGGGGAGCATGAAATGCAAGCTGTTGTGTCGGAGGGTACCAACACGTTGCAGCAGTTTTGCTTTCCAAGGGTAGGTCTGTGGTTAGGCCAACGAATCTCACTTGTCTCTTGCCTAACAAAAGACTTGCTCCTGGAGAGAAACACTGCAAGAGGAAGAGGGCTTTTCCTGTGTTTCCTTTCGTTTATATTCCAGCCTTCCTCAAAGAAACTCAAGGAGGACTATGATCCGCAGGGTTAAAAAATCTCAACACTACACCATTAAAACTGGTTATTGGTTTCCGCTGCAGTTAGTTTTCCTGCTGGTTCTTTGGCCGGTCGGATTCGCTGCTGAGAGATCATCTTTTATTTATCAGGATGGGAGCAAAGAGTCCCCACAACTCCCTCCGTCCCTCTTTCTAGCATCCCCTTGGGAGCTTTGAAAATGACCATAAAACCGACTTAGGACGGCACAATTCAGAATTGCAGCCTTGCATAAGGAAAGGGAGTGTTGTTGTAACTGCACCACGGGGACCCCACTGCGAAACCAGGGCTGGTTATGCAACAATTACAACGCACAACAGCATGGCACTTCGTAACGACAAGACGGAAGAAATGGGCACTCTGCGTCCGGCTAGGAAAAGTGCCCCTTTTCCCAGTGCCCTGTGGGGTGGCAAGAGCCAAGAAAGACCAAGAAAGGGGCAAACCCTCAGCTCAGCTTCTCACCAGAGGTTTTGCGCCAGATGCGGACAAATCTCTGCCACATAGTTGGATACAGAAAAATAACTGGACTAGTTAAGAGCCAGTGTAGTGTAGCAGTTTGAGTGTTGGACTGAGACTCTGGAGGATAGGGGTTGGTTCCCCGCTTGGCCAGGAAACCCACTGGGTGAACCTGGGCAAGTCACACTCTCTCAGCTTCAGGGGAAGGCCATGGAAAGCTTCCTTGGAACAAATCTTGCCCAAGAAAACCCCATGATAGGGTGGCTTTAGGGTCACGGTAAGACAGAAATGACTTGAAGACATGCAACAACAACAACAAAATATTAATACAGTATAGTATTACTATTACTGATCTATTGTATGCTGTTTTGCCATCTCCCTTGTGGCTTGGTTTGGTGTGGTGAGAGTCCCCATTGCCCATTTTGTTCTGCTGCATATTGTCACAGTTCTCTAACATGGTTGTTTATTGTGCCAGCAATGTAAATCTGCCAGCTTAGAGTTACACATTGCAGCCTGCGATGGAAGATCACGGATACGTATGCACTATGTTTCTTTTGGTTCCTTCTGGCCCCTTCCCTTAGGGCGAAAGCGTCTTCTTCATCATGACCAACCTGATCGTCACGCTGAACCAGCGGCAAGACACCTGCGCGGAGGTAAAGATGGAGGGAAACGGATACGGTGTGCACTTACCTGGGGAGGTATAGGGCAAGGCTGTCTATACATTGCAGAATTAATGCCGTTTGGCACCACTTTAACTGCCATGATTCCATGCTGTGGGATTCCAGGATTTGTAGTTTGCTGTGACCCCAGAGCTCTTGGGCAGGGAAGGCTGGCTGTCTCACAGAACTCCAAATCCCAGTTTGCCATAGCCATTGAGCCAAGCCACATTTCTGAGCTCCTGGCAAGAACTCTCTCCATTTTTCACTCTGACTGACTATGTATTTTCCATCCCCTGACAGAGCATTGGCATTCCAGATGCCCTGTGTTACCACAACAGCGATTGCCCGCGCGGGGAAGCCGTAGTCGCCGGCAATGGTAAGCTGCCTTCTTGAAAAGCCCGGTCCCTGTGTTAGAACAAATTGTGGCAGGGAAGAGTTTGCTGGAAAACAGACGCACTAAGCTGGAAGTGGTTGCGATTCCCGGCCTCCCATTTGATACCCGCCTTACCTAAGGAAGCCCAACAAAACTCATGGGGGTCACCATACATTGGCAGGTGACTTGAACTCACAAGTTCCAACTCTGAAACATTAAAGGGTGCGGTAAAAACAACTCTATATTTTCCCTACTCTTCCAGGATATCTGCAAACCCTTGCGACAGGTAACCTTTTCTCCATCCTCTTTGCATTTTAGGGGTGAAGACGGGGCGCTGTTTGAAAGATGGCATCGGCCGGAGCGGGACATGCGAAATATTAGCCTGGTGCCCTGTGGAGAAGAAAGGCAAACCCAAGTAGGTCCCACATTCTTGCATAACCTTAACATAAAACACATCTCTCCAAAGTTGTCACACAGACCACGGTTCGTAGAAGCCACGCTTGAGGGCTTTTTTAGTTCGAAACCCTGCTTGGCCATGGAGACCCACTTTGGACGGTTTAAAGTGACACAACAACAGCAACAACAACTGACATTTTTCCTTTAGGAAACCTCTTCTGGCCCATGCCGAGAATTTCACTGTTTACATCAAGAACTCGATTCGCTTCCCACGGTTTAAATTCTCCAAGTAAGTATGGCTGCCCTTGCGTTGTCTTGCTTCACGCAGAGAAATGACTAGTTGGTAGCATTTGTAATCCCTCCTTTGCTTGGAAAGGTTTTCGGAACAGTTCATATATCGATGTGGGGAAAGGACACATACCCAAGAGTAAAGCTCACTTAGCACCTTCCAGGTGCACTGGACTGGGATACCCATGGCTAGGGGCAATGGGATTTGGAGTCCACTGCTTCTGAAGGGCATAAGGGTCAGGAACGCCAGACGGAGAGCTTTTTGTGTGTCCTGGGATCCCTCTGCCTCTTTGTGAACTTTTGGTTTCCTGACATTTTCCCAACACAGGACCAACGTCCTCGACACCAAAGACGACAACTACCTGAAAAGCTGCCGCTACGGACCCGAACATCCCTACTGCCCCATTTTCCCTCTGGGAACCCTGGTTCAGTGGGCTGGGAGCAACTTTCAGGAAATGGCGTCGGAGGTATGGAAGTGCCCGGTTTATCATGCCCAGGTTCATAGGGTTGCCCATTCAGAATCGCCCCAGGCCCTAAGGTTTCCAGGCCGTCCAAAACCTTGGAATGGACCCCGGCGATGTTACGTTGCACATTTGGTGCCAACCACATCCCCTTACAGCTTGTTGTTCCAACATGCGCAGACACAAAATGTACGTTTGGAAATGGAGAGAGACATTTTAGCTGGAGCACATGTTCCCAGATGAAGGTGAAGTGAGGAGATGCTTCTTCCTTCTCACTTATTTAGGGAGACGGGATAAGGAACCTTTAAATTATCCTCCTGGAGATGGACACAGAGGGTTGGGGAATCACACAAAGCTGTTTTGTTAAATCCTAAAACTGAAAAGCACCCGCTAACTCTCGCCTCGTCTCTCTTTCCTTCAGGGCGGTGTAATCGGAATCCAGATCGAGTGGAACTGCGACCTCGATAAAGCGCCCTCCGAATGCAACCCGCACTATTCTTTTAGCCGCCTGGATAACAGGTTTGCGACGAAATCCATCTCGTCTGGATACAACTTTAGGTAAGGCAGGTGGGAGGGAAGCAACGGCCATCCTAAAAGGCAATTTTGGGGTGTAAACGGGGATGCATCTACACTGTAGATGTAACACAGTTGGATACCGCGTCCACTGCCATGGCTCCTGAGGATTGTTGTCTTGCGAGGCATCAGCGCTCTTTGGCAGAGAAGGCAAAACACCTTATAAAACCCAGGACTCCATATCATGGAGCCAAAGCAGTTAAAGCGGTATCAAAATGTCTGCAGTGTAGATGCAGCCAAAACGACACCACTTTGGGACTTAGCACTGAATTTAGCCAAGGATGGAACCATTACTAGGGATGCTGTCTTGACTCAGACGGGTCAGTATTTGGTAGGAAAGAGTAACCTTGTCCATGCAACGCTTTCCGGTTTTCAGGTTTGCCAAGTATTATCGGGACTCGGATGGAGTTGATTTCCGCACGCTGATCAAAGCCTACGGGATCCGCTTTGACGTCATGGTCAATGGGAAGGTGAGTCCCTAAAACGGACTCCATTTTATAGTTGGGAATGCTAGATGCGAGGTTCAGATGAGACCCTTTTAAAAACGCGTTGTTCTTTCAGGCGGGGAAATTTAACATCATCCCGACGATAATCAACGTGGGATCAGGCCTTGCCTTGATGGGGGCGGTAAGGCAGTTTTGCATTGTCCTATAATACATCCTTTAAACCAGGGCTGAGCACACAGAGGCCCAGTGGCCACATTTGGCCCTCCTAGAATCGCCTAACTCCATATTTTTGGTGGTTTCTCAGCTTTTGTATCGGTTCTTCCCAATTCTGAGTTGATGGCATGCTTCCCCAGTGAGGCAAAAGCTTCATCCGCACTGTAAGATTAATGCAGTTTGACACTGCTTTAACTGCCATGGCTGCATCTGGCAGAATCCTGGAATTTGTCGTTTCGGGAGGCACCAGCACTCTTTGGCAAAGAAAGCTAAAGACCTCGTAAAATTACAAATCTCAAGATTCCTATAGGATGGAGCCTATAGATGCCTATAGGATGGAGCCTACTTAAAGATTCCTATAGGATGGAGCCTACTTAAAG
>NC_056532.1:7088924-7091286 GCF_019175285.1 Sceloporus undulatus | reverse complement strand
TTCCAGAGACATTCATGAGCGGCCATTCACTGCAGCACCAAGGACACTGAATCCATCAATAAAGGGCTTCAAATGCCAATATGAGATATATTATATATATATGGATATTGTATATGAGTGAAGGAAGGTCCTTCCGTACAGCAACTGGGGTCGCCATCTTGGAACATGGGCGTCCATCTTGGTCAACGTACATCAGGTCAACCAATGGGTTTGTAGCGTGGTCTTTTCCCTTAACACAACAACCGAACCGCAAAGACACGTCTTTTTAGTCTTCTTGACCCACAATGTAGTACGTCTGCAAGAATATAACCGGGAAGATGTGGAGACTATTTCTCAGGTGGCAGGAAATCCCAATGAAATCTCCTAATTTCAATGGAGAGAATAGGATTGTTCTACCAATGCGACCGCATGCGAGATTTTTGCACTAAGTCTCCCATCGCGAATTGTCTTTTGAACATGGCGCAGCGTTGAAAAGGCTGAGAAATGAGTGACACAAATACTCATCTGTTTCTCTTGGGAAGAAAATTAGCGAGGGATTCCATCTCAGGAACAGTAGGAAGGCTCCGTTGTTTTCCCCCAATGTTTGAACGTAACCTTCGCTTACTGTGAAAAACAAACGTATAATGTAACATAAAGAAACGCTTTCGGGAAATTGAAATGGGCAGGTTGTCATTTGGGAGCGTTTTGCCCCAGCCCCGTTTATATTGCAGGGGAAAAGTAGAAATCTGATGATGCCAAGGGTGCGTCCCTTTCAATCCATTCGTTGGAAAGGTGCAAACCATTTGCGCTAGTTGTATTTTGTGGGATTGCATTAGCAAAAATCATATGGATGTATGTAACAAGTTAATTGGAGGTGGCAAGACGTGTGTCGAACTCTGCCGGTCTCCGAGTCACAGAGAACATTACCTAAAATCAAAGCAAAGGTAAGAGGGAAAGTGTCTTTGGGACCCAAGTTCCCAGAATCCCCCCAGGCATGGATTGCGCATCCACAACTGTAATGCCCACCGCTCAGCCTTTCATTGCTGAAGAAGGATGGATGTTCTCAGCAACCATGCGGCTGTCTGACCAGTTTGTATGGAAACGTGAGCATTTTTAATTCGGTCTTGGATGGGCCATTAAGACAATTAGCTTTACCGGGGAAGTGGGAAAGTGCCAAATGGGTCAAACTGTGCCTGCATTTCCCCCTGCCTATCCTTGGAGCAATGGGTATGACAGCTGTCACTCCAAGCACCCTGGCATTGCTATTAGACCAGTGTTAAAAAATAACATCCCATCAGTTGGCATCACATATTAGGACCTCACCAAGGCAGAAATATACCCCAACATGGGCTTGGGTTGCCCCCAATATGCTCTTCCCACGCCTTCCTACTAAAATGCTTGTGCATTGCCCAAATGTGTATTTATGAAAAGCAGCTGTATGTGTGTATGTTGCCAATCGAAAGGGCGTCCACGTCGCCGTGGCAAGTATGCCAGTCAAAACGTGGCGCCCGGACGCATCTGTAAAGCCATATACCTTGAATACAGAATTACTGTGAAACCAAAGAACAGTGTCGGCTGTGTTTCTTGTCTGGTTGACTGTGGCGCTTTGAACTCACTTTGCAGCAGTCTAAGGAAGCGGGGGACAAAAGCGGGAATGTGGGAGAAGAGAGAGAACAACAGGACATTAAAAAGCAGCCGAAAACACAAAGGAGAGGAGGAATTGGGACTGTCATGCCAAATTGGGACAGTTGGATGGCATGCAACGTCCCTCATTGTTGGCAAGGCGGATGGGAGTTGCACTCTGACAGCAGGGAAGCCGTGGGGTCACCCTGACCAGCCTTAAGACCAGGGTCTGGCAAAGTGGCTTGTCTTGTATGACAAGAATCTGCCATCATAGGTACCTATAGGAAGATTTCAGAGTCACTAAAGCCTCTCCAAGCTCTGTTTTCAAAAAGATGGGACGATACTCTCCTAGATATCTTCACACTCCACCAAATGCTCTGAGGAAGTAGACTGAAGTTTAGGAAAGCTCCTGCTGCCAACTCCTTCCTCAGTGCGCTCAAAGGTGCTGCAAGACATCTCTTTACATACGGATTCTATAAACAAGATGGCTGTATCTATGAATATGTATTAGTATTACCTATTCTCACCAAATACACCCGAGAGAGTAGACTTGAGTCTAGGAAAGCTCACATTGCCAACTCCTTTCTTTCAGTGAGTCTCAAAGGGCCTGCAAGACCTCTCTCCATACTGTTTCTACAGACTAACATGGCTATATCTTTGAATATGTATTACCTATTCTCACCAAATGCATCTGAGAAAGTAGACTTGAGTCTAGGAAAGCTCACATTGCCAACTCCTTTCTTTCAGTGAGTCTCAAAGG
>NC_056532.1:7044947-7088914 GCF_019175285.1 Sceloporus undulatus | reverse complement strand
AGGTACAAGACGCCTCTCTACATAGATATTTACACGCCAGGCACGGTTTTAATGACTCAAATCTCACATTGTGTTTAATGATTTTGCCACATAAGTTATAGACAGTGTTAACAGTGCAAGCGACGCATTGACGACGAAGCTCCCCAACGGTTGGGCCTAAAGGATGAGGCGACGGTTTCGGCGACAGTCCTCCCGCGCCGTCGAGACTACACCTTCTTTTCCTTCCTAATAAACATGGACCATGCCATAGAGGAAAGTCCAAAAGAGGACGTAGGTAAAGAGCCCGCCGATGAGGCCCCCGGTAAACAGGGGCCTCCGGGATTTAAAGTACTTGTTCCACCGCCTCCCGGCTTTGAGGACCAGCAGCGCAGAGAGGAGGACGGAGGCCAGGCAGTAGAAGACGAAGCCGTGGAGGCCGGTCAAGCCCAGGATCCCCGCCGTGGCCCCCGACAGGGCCGAGACCGACGTCCGGCAGTAATCCAAAATGGCCGCGTTCCCTCGGACGGCCGCTTCGCTGATGAATTGAGGGCCTTCCCGCTTGGACACCGCCGCCATGGCCATAGTCCTGGCTCTCCTTCAGGGAAGCTGTCGGGGAAAGTGCAAAAGTGAGAATGGTGCATCAATTCATAGAATCGTAGAGTTGGGAGAGACCCCAAGAAGGGCCATGCGGTCCAACCCCCTTCTGCCATGCAGGAACTCTCCATCAAAGCATCCCCAACAGATGGACATCCAGCCTCTTGTTTAAAGGCCTCCAAGGAGGGAGACTCCACTATAATCTTTGAGGATGCAGTGTGTTCCTCTGTCAAACAGCCCTTATTCTCAGTTGGTTCCTCCTAATGTTGAGCTGGGATCTCTTTTCCTGGAGCTTGCATCCATTGCTCCATTGTGTCCTATTCTCTGGAGCAGCAGAAAACAAGCTTGCTCCCTCCTCAATATGGCATCCCTTCAAGTATTGAAACAGGGCTATCATATCACCTCTTAACCTTCTCTTCTCCAGGCTAAACATCCCCAGCTCCCTAAGTCCTTCCTCATAGGTCTTCATGGTTTCCAGACCCTTCACCATTTTAGTCACCCTCCTTTGGACACATCATGGCTCCAGCTTCTCAATGTCCTTTTTGACTTGTGGTGCCCAGAACTGGACACAATATTATTCCAGGTGGGGCCTGACCAATGCAGAATAGAGTGGCACTATTACTTCCCTTGATCTAGAAACTAGATTTCTATTGATGCAGCCTAGAATCGCATTGGCCTTGTTAGCTGCTGCATCACACTAGATAGTGAATATGTGGATAGCATTAAGATATATATATATATATATATATGGAATGCTCCTCACCTTTTTAATTTATTTTCTCCTCGATGGTTATCTCCTCTTCAGCCGACCTCACCGGAAGTGAGCCAAAGGCGCCATCTTGGTAGGAGAAAAGAAAGGCTCCGCCCCGTGACGTCAGCAACCCCCTCCTCGTTTATTTTCCCTCAGAAAAGTTCACTTCCGCTCTTTTATTTAGAACTTCCGGTTTTCTCATGGGGACGCTCTAGCCCCTTTTCTTTCATCTCTATGGTGAGGTTAAAGACATCAATTCCGGCCTTTTGTTTAGAACTTCCGGTTTCCTCACATTGGGACGCTCTAGCCCTTTTTTAAACATCTCTATGGTGAAAGCCTGGTTGGGATTTTCACTCTCTCCACCATAGATATGGAAAGGGCTAGAGCGTCTCAAGAAAGCCCTATACTGTACTGTACCTTCCTTGTCCCTCGGACGGAAGGAACAAGGAGAGGCGTGGCTGACATGGGTGGAGGGGCGTGGCCGTGGGCGGGGCGGAGGTGAGCAGTGGGCGTGGCCGAGGTTTTAAAAGCTGCCCCCCTGGCGCTCGGCTTTTGTTCGCTCTGAGGCAGAGGAAGGAGGCGGATCGGAGGAAGGGAGGAAGCTGGGGGTCCCTGCTGGGGCGATGTCGCATATCCCAGGCCAGCCAGTCACGGCCGTCGTGGTAAGGGAGAGGCAGCCATCCTCAGAGGACTATAATAACAATAGGCTTATTCTTTTGCAAGTCTCTTCATACAGAGGAAGACAAGGAGGGATAGGGGAGGTTTAACAAAAGGAAAAGGACAATAGCCACCCTTGCACCCAATTGTTACATATATATATATATATATATATAGTATACAGACTAATTCTATTAGTATTCTTGGGTTGTGAAGAGAATGTGCATAGTTGTATGCTAGATATATGTGTATGTGTGTACATACATACATACATATATATATATAGTGAAATCTATATTAATGCATGTAGTCATGTCTCTTTGTGAACTGAATGTGTATAATTGCATTCTATATATGTATATATATATACACATACATATATATGTAGTAAAATCTATATTAGATCTTTGTGTCTTTGTGAACTGAATGTGTACAATTGCATTATATGTGTGTGTGTGTGTGTGTGTGTGTGTATGCACATATATATGTAGTAAAATCTATATTATTAGATCTTTGAGAACTGAATGCGTACAATTGCATTGTATCTATGTACACACACACACATATATATATATAAACACACACACAAAATATATATACAGTAGTCAGATCTATATTATTAGGTCTTTGTGAACCGAATGTGTATATAATTGCATCATATGTACACACACACACACACATATATATATATATTGTACAATCTATATTAATACAAGTAGCCCTGTGTCTTTGTGAACTGCGTGAGTATAATTACATTACATGTCGTTAAAATTAACTTCCGTTCCTGAGCGTCTTGAATGTTTCTAGCACTTCGTCGCTACAACTTCAGACTTCCTAAGTCTCCTTTTCCTCATAGTTGTAACTTCAGGGGCAGGGAGTCTTCTAATGGGATTAATTTCCCCATCCCTTTAGGAAGCATTATTATTTTGTCCTCTTTTGGGCGGGGTCTGCAATCTTAGGCTGAACCCGCATTAGTACTAGTAGTAGTAGTAGTATTTGTATTTGTCCCTTTTTCATCCGGGACGTTCGTAGCCCCAAGTCCATCCCCTTGTTCCCAATCCTATCCCAAACCTCTTGTGATTTTTGGGGTTCCTTTTGGGGTACACACCTCCAACGTCTTCTTCCTTGTCCATTCATGTACGTTTCTTCCTCTTGCGCTCATGCCAACCTTAAACTTTGTCCTTCTCTCTTTTCCTGGTTCTTCTTACCCCGCCTTCCGAAGCCAGCTCTTGCAGGACTAGATCCCTTTGAATCCGCCGGATCCCTTCGCCTCCCAAGGGAGGGGCTGCCATAGCAAATAGCCCCAGGGACTGAAAATGTATTTGGGGAGTGAGTAAGTGCAATGTGTGTGGATTTCGACAAGTGCAAGCAGCCCAGCCCAGAACCTCCTTTATTGATTTACTTTCAGTTTAATCCTTTGGTAAGCGGTGTATCTTGGTTCTGGGTTCGGACGCAAGAGTAACCCCTTTCCTTACTCAAAGGCGGAGTTCATCTTTATAGGAATACAACAGAGACATACACTTCTTAGGTCTTCGGCCATTATCGAAACGATGAAAGGAGTGGCCCAGCGAAGGTTTTGGGACACAGAACGGAGAGATAAGTAATGCGAATAGTAATACCTGTTTCTTGCCTGCCTTTCCTTTTAGATTGAGGTGGGGAACGCACGGTTTAACACATGGCGAGAGCGTGGCGCAGTGGTTTGAGCATTGGACTGCAAATCTGGGTTCGATTCCCGGCTCGGCCATGTGTCACATGTTCCCAGCCTCAGAGGATGGCCATGGCAAACCTCCTCTGAGCAAACCTCATGGATAGGGACAGCATTCCCCAGCCGTCATGGACACCATCATGCCCTAAAAGCGGTCGTCTGGCTTTGGTTCATGCGGCAAACACTGCGCGATTGTGCCCCGCGCCGTCCTTCCAGCCGCATCCAGTTTGGGAGGCGATGGCCCACTTGAGGCTGTCGGCCACATGCGCCTGTCCTCCGCCTGGTTTGGCTGTCCTCCCTCTCTTTTTATCTCTTTGTGTGAGGACTTGCTCATGAGCTCATCGCCGGCTTTAGCCTCCAGTGTTCACAAAAAGGCATAAAAGGGCACTTGTTTACATGAAGTCAATCTGATGCGTCCTTTCATTTAGAGCTTCCTTGCTCTGGGGGGGAATGGTCTCTCATGGAGAGGAGAAGGAACCAGAGCCCTCCAGTTTAAAACCAGTCCCTCGCTTCCCTTCGCTTGTCTTTTCCCAGCGGAGAAGGTTAGCTCCTCCTTAGACTTGGGTTGTTGCTTGCCATCTCTGTGGCTTATTCTTTCTTATGAGGGCCGGTGTGGTTTGAATGTTGCACCAGGAGACCAGGTTTTGCATCCCTGCTCAGCCGTGGGAACCCACTTTGACCAAGTCTCACTCTCTCAGCTTCAGAGGAAGGGTAAACCAAGGTATGGAGCAGCTGTCTTAGGCTCTTTTGAATCATAGGATCCTAGTCTTGGAAGAGGCCTCAAGGACGATTCAATCCAGCTCCCTTCTGCCATGAAAGAGGACACAATCCCAGCTCCAAAGAAAGAGACTTCACCGTACTCTGAGGCAGCATCTTCCACTGATGTTCTTCCTAATGTTGAGGTGGTTTGAAGCCATTGCTGCTGGTCCCGTTCTCTGGAGCAGCGGAAAACAAGCTTGCTCTATCCTCAATATGGCACCCCTTAAATATTTAAACATGGCTATCATATTACCTCTTAACCTTCTCTTCTCCAGGTTAAACATACCCAGATCCCTTAATCTTTCCTCATAGGGCTTCATGGTTTCCAGACCTAAAGGTTCCTCCTAATGTTGAGGAGTAATCTTTTCCTGGACCTTGCATCCATTGTCCCCTATTCTCTGGAGCAGCAGAAAACAAGCTTGCTCCTTCCTCAATATGGCATGCCTTCAAGTATTTAAACATGGCTCTCATATCACCTCTTAACCTTCTCTTCCCCAGGCTAAACATATACGGCTCCCTAAGCCGCTCCTCATAGGGCTTGGTGAGTTCTAGCCCTTTCCTAGTTTCCTTCTATCGCAAGAAGGGGATCCTATGTGATATTCACTGGTCTGATCCTTTAGGGCTCTCTTTGGAAAAGAGGAACCTGTCTCTCTCCGGACTCAAAGCCATCTTGTTAGTGATCCCCATTGGTCTGTTAGACAAGCGTTCTCTTTATTAGCAAAACCAGGACCAACATGGCCATATATATATTCATAGGGTGTAGCTGAGCCTGAAATTGATGCTTGCTTCTGATGTGCCTTTTTTTCCTCCTTGCCCCTCTCTTCCTTCCTCCTTTTCAGCAAAGAGTTGAAATCCACAAACTCCGCCAAGGAGAGAACCTGATCCTGGGCTTCAGCATCGGAGGCGGCATTGACCAAGACCCGGCTCAGAACCCCTTCTCCGAAGACAAGACCGACAAGGTTAGCATGCTAAAGCCTTTTTGACCATTTGGCCAGCCGTCTCCAGGCCCATGGTGTTTTCCCCAAACGCTGGCTAGATGTTGCATTTCTCTGCTGACAAATTCTCTTTCTGTCCCTCCTTTAGGGCATTTATGTCACCCGAGTGACCGAAGGCGGCCCAGCGGAAGTGGCAGGGCTTCAGGTTGGAGACAAGATCATGCAGGTAAGCCTCATGCTCTGGGCCTAAGGAGCTGCAGCTGGCTGGGTTTACTGGGTTTCTCTTGCGGTGCCTGGTTTTTTCAACCTAGAAGGGCAAATCTATAACAATATGAGTGCAATGGAAGTTGAATATGAACACTAGCTCCATGGGATTTACTTCAAGGCAAGTGTGTATATATAGCAGGAATGGAGCTGGATTTGTTCCCGGATTCAGTCCAAGGGTCCGAGTACTTTCTGGGAGGTTGGCATTGCTCTGATATTGCTTGGCACCTGAATTTGGGAGGATGGCTTCTCTTGGCACTTTCTGGACCAGCTTAGCATGGTGAGCAAAGGAGCAAAGCCATTCTTCTAGTGGGTTCAGATCATGGTCTTAGAGCTCATCTATGCTTAGAGAAGTTACTTCCAAGAGCTTCTAGAAAGGGGTGGGAGGAATGAAGCTAACAGACCCACAGCTTTCAAGACTGCTTCGGAGTTGCAGGCAGGCAATGCCAGCAACCTGTATGCCCTTTCTGCTTGATCCGCCGCCGCCCTGTTCAGTCTTGCTAAATCCTTGCAGGTGAATGGGTGGGACATGACCATGGTGACGCACGACCAAGCGCGCAAGAGGCTGACCAAGCGGAACGAGGAGGTGGTCCGGCTCCTGGTGACGAGGCACTCCCTCCAGAAGGCGGTGCAGCAGTCAATGATGTCCCCGCCGTGCCATTGAGGACGGCTTAGGAACGGGTGGGCGAGATATGGACGGCGCACGGCGGACCGGTCACCCGGGGCGAGACCAGGGCTCCCCCACTGCAGACCAAAACCTTTCAGCCAGAGCGGTGCTTGTGCTTGTGAGGCGGCACCATCTTTGTAGAAGCATCTGCCCTGTTGCCTCCACAAAGATGGCGCTGGTTGCGGTGGGCCCCTGTACTAACTAGCCGCACCAGGCAACTTGCGCAGAAGAACTCTCCCTATTCTCTTGTACAAGACATGGCTCAGATGGGTCGGATCCAGCTTTGCCGCTGGAGATGTTCCCGGTGGCTTGGTCCCAAAACCTTCCGCGAACGGAGAACTGTCGGCAGCAGGTAAACCTGCGGCATCGGCCTTTAAAGTACAAAGGAAACTTTCTGTGGCTAAAGCACCCAGAGCTCTTACAACCTGTTCTTTTTAAAACAGAAGACCTTATTTTCAATAGCCGTAAATAACTACTTCCCCCCCCCCCCTTGGTAAAAATTGCCCTGTCTGTCTCATTTCAGTATATTCCTGCTATTCCACTTGACTTCGGTGGCATTAATCCTCTGCCCGACAGGACGAAAACGAAGTTGCCAGTCTGCCAATACCACTAGATGCCTCTCTTATCACTGTGTGTTTTTTGTACTTCTGATTCCAAGATAGCTTTGGGACTGTCTCTTTTGATGAAATGTAGGATTTCTTGGTGTGTGTGTGTGTGTGTGGGTTTTTTATCTTTTACAAAGCCTTGTGGGTGTGCACAGAATGGTTGCCAATTCACCACACCAGCCTTGATTTTTGAGGGACGGGGGGAGTTGTCGACACATTTGCCACATGTTGTTTGACACACAATAAACTAAGCAGGACTTTCCGTCTGGTTGCCTGTGCGTTTTGTGAAGGGGTTGCAAGCCAAAAAGGCAAGAAGGGTCATATCTGGGAAACCACCTTGTTCCCTATAGGAAGGAATAACGGTGCTTCCTGGACACTGGGATTCATAGCCCTTGGATGAGGGTTCAAAGGAGATGTTGTCTGGAGATGCGTTTCTTTCTCTGTGGCACATGGCTGCATGTCACCATGAGAGCCTCACAGACTCAACTGTGAGAATGGCAGCTTGTGTCTTGTTCCAACAGCTCCCAAAACATAAGCAAGGTAAGGATATGCGTCTCTCTCTGTGTGTGTCTGTGTTGAGCACGGTCTCCAGATGGATCCGACGGCCGCTTGGTCTACTGTGAACAAGTTCAAGTAGAATGAGCAATGCTTCAAGTAGAATGAGCAATCCTTCGAGTAGAAAGAGCAATCCATCAGGAGGCTTCGTTCTTTCCTTCCTGACTCAAGAATGCAAGGACAGGTAAGACTTATCCTGAGCAGACGCAGCGCGACACGTTCGCCCTGCGCATTCCCCACATTTCTGGACATACTCAACACTAGCATTCCAAGCAGGGTGCGGTCTCAAAGTTTTGTAGACCATTCAAGCAGAGTTTTAAACCCGGTTAATATAAAGGGCTTTACCACAATTGGATCAAAGGTCTGCCATTTCTAGTCCACTCCAGCCCAGCTTGGGTTCTAGATGAGATTTAGGACTTCGGCAAATGTCTAAGTGGTTCAATGACTGGTTGTGTCAATGTGGGACCTTTCCTAGCTCTAACTGGGGATTCTGGGGCTTGAACCTGGCGCATACCTGGGGAAAGAAGCCCTGCCACCCAAAAGGTTTGCACTTCAGTCATAACCACAATGCTGAAAGTTTTATGCTAAGATTTAATTCACACTGACACTCACTCCGAAGTTGCTTCAGTCCCAGTTAATACAGGTTTACGCAGCCTAGTTCAGCAGCTCCTCAGTGCAAATGGAATGCTTCCATGGAAGAAAGGGTCGTCAGGTTTGGTCCAGTGATCTCTCTGTGCTTTGCCACAAGAGGGGAAGGCTGGAGTGCCCAGTCCACAGTTCACAGATCGGTTGGATGGAAGCCGTCTTCCTGACTGCCTTCTTTGAAGGCAATAACGTTTTGGGTGACACAGTGAAATCAGAACTACATCTTAGCAAAAGAGTAAGGCACCAGAAGGTAGTTAAATCGAGGAGGGCTGCCTTCCTCAGATGGGAACCAGAGTCACTGTCTTTCTGCAAGTCTTAGTGTCTGTGGCAGCTGACGCTGGCAAATTTAGACGGTGCACCCATGCGTTGTGGGAGATGGTTACGCAAAGAACTGGTACTCCTCAGACCGATACAAGCAGTAGTGCTGGACGATGAAGACGATGTCAAAGCAGATGGAGAAGAGGCCGAGGCCAAACTTGGTGGGGTCCCCAAAGATCAGTTTCCACTCATCTAAAAGGGTGAGATAAAACAAGAGGATGTTCTCCAACTGGCTTCAGGTCACGTTTGAAAAGACCAGAACCTGGGTCTTCCATGTCCCAATCCAACATCCTAACCCAGTGTAAGGCAAATGCAGGATTTGGGCTGATGGAATTCACTTTAATGGCTCTTAAGACCACCCCCAAATCCACAAACTCCTCAAGTCTTAAAAATTGTGGTTTGGGCACAATTTAGGGGCAATTTGCACCCCAAAACATAGGAAAAGTGTTCCCCGCACCAAATGCCTCAGTTTCACTTTGCAGGGATCTCAAAATGGCAATCGGAAGAGACGTTGCATCCTTTTCTGTTGTCATTTTGAGAACGACTGCAGAGGGAAAATAAGGTATTCAGGCTGGCTGGGGGATTCTGGGAGTCGTAATCTAAAAGGTCCTGGGGTCTGGTCCAACGAAGGACACTTACCGTTGTTATAGGACTGTAGAAACATCTGAAGCAAGCTGAAGCTGCCACCCACAAAGTCCAACAGGACGTTGCCAATGCTCCAGCCCTCGGTACTCTTGCGGCGAAAATTCATGTAGGCCTAAGAGGAAAAAGAGTGGATGAAAATAAGTCCAGAAAAAGGTCTCGTCCCCGAACTTCTTATGGCCTGGTTCCCCTGTGTCTTTTCCCCCTTGTGCTTTTGTGGCCACACCGGTCCTCTCAACCCCCCTAAACAATCCCACACTATCTCCCAATGCTACAAGACAAGAAAGCTTATCTTAAACCTTAAATGTGAAGGATGAGAAATGGAAATGGATTTAGTCTCTTGTGCTCTAGAATTTAAGGCAAAGGGATGTGCAGTCCATTCTGCTTACCTGTGGGAAGTATTTGAGGAGAGTGACGGCCAGCTTTACGTAGGAGAAATAAAACAAGAACTGAAGCCAGGTGATGACTCCGGCCGCGGCCACAAACAAGGTGGTGAAGATGAAAATCCAGCCGACAACCAGCAAGCCGATGGCGATCCGGGAGACCTTTTGGCTCCCTTTCTGCAGGGATACAAAGCAAGGAAGAAACGTGTCGTGAGGATGCCAAAGCAGCAGACGGTGCCCTTGGTACCCGCTGAGGGAGAATGCAAGGCTGCTTTCCAGCGCTCTGAGAGGGGAGGAATTTGGGATGCCTGGACTCAGGGATTTGGGGTACTGGGTACAGGATTGGGATCTTTAATTGTGGGAGAAGGAGGTGTAAAGTAGACCAGAACACATCTGTTGTTTAGACACCTCATATATAAGGCACTGCAGGATGATGACGAGGGTCACGGCAACGGCATGGAGGCTGAAGAAGACGTCGTTGCTGTCCACCGGGTTCACGCCGTTGGGATACTGCTGCAGGAACTGCTCCTGGGTAGGAAGAGACAGAAGCCAGTGGGGTCAGAGAGAGTACCTTTTGTGTGGGCTTCTGTCACCAAGCAGATGGGTTCTAGAGTCCGTCTGGGAATGGGACAACTCTGCGGATCCCTCCCTGCCATAACCACCTTCTTAACTGTGTCAGAAGGGGCTTCCAGAAGGTAGGAAACGGAAGCATCGCCTTACCTTCACAGGGCGGACCCAGAAGAGCCCGACGTTGAAGACGCTGTAGGCGATGAAGCCGGTCAGGTTCAACGCAATGAAGTCAAAACTGAGCCCCACGACGCTGCGGGAGAAAAAGCCAGAGGGTGGGGGTTAGCATGCAAATCTATGGAGAACAATTTCCTCCATGGTCACACCGCAGACCTCTGAAGAGATGCATTAGTCGAAAGGTAAAGTGCTATTCATTTGTTTAGGGGGACTCCATAGGATGGAGCTGTAGCACTTAAAGTGGTGTCAAACTGCACTGTCTTTACAGTGTAGATGTATCTTAAGACTGAGAGCATGGATGGTTAATGCACCCCACTGTGCTATACTATAATAAATCTTGTCTTCAAGATGCCATAAAACTGTTAATGTTTTCCCCCAGTCTATAGTCTCCCTATAGTGTTTTAACTGAGAGGCTGCCTTGGGATGCTCATAATTCTGGGATTAAACAGGGGATGAAATAAATAAGCAAGAGAAGAAAGAAGGGAATCCAAGTCTGACTGCTTTTCCCTTGAAAAGAACTCAAACTAGCTAACTTGACGCCACTGAAAAAATGTATCAGGATTCGGGCTTGCCTCCTTACCTTTTCCGTTTCCAGTTCTCAAACACCTGAGGGTAGAAGGAGATTGACCAGGCCAGGAAATAGATCCACCCGATCACCTGGTCCAGGATCCTCACTGCATTGCTGTGGAGGACCAGGAACCGGATTCTTGGCCTGCAAAAGGGGATTGGCATCAGATTACCAGAGAAACGGTCCTCCGTAGTCAAGGAGTGGCACGTTCCTAGACCTTATGATCACAGCTGTAAAACCGCATAGGAAGTGTGCTGAGGAAAGCCATACCCTTTGAGTGTTATAGTCCCAACTAATCCTCTGCTAGCCCACTTTCCTCCTTCGTCCTCAGCTTACTTTTCATTGCTGCAAACTGTCATGCAGATGTTTTGGCCCATGGTATGCCACCTTTATCCAATCCAGCGCCTGCCCATCATCCCATTAGGCTACCTTCCCATCATCCCATTGGTCTTTTAGTTGTGGATAAGGGGAGTTCAACTATTCTTGTTGTATTATTAGATTTATTTCATGCTAGTGATAATAAAAGCAGGCTGGATCAATTTTAGGAGGAAAGGTTTTGAATGGCTTTGAAGCAGGCAAAGCCTGTTCCTCCAAACGTTGTTTGACTACAACTCCCATTAGCCCTAGACAGCTTAGCTGTGTCTATCCTGTTAGAAAGAGAATGGAGAGCTCTGGTCACACAAGTTGGACAGCTCAGCCTTGTTTGGCGGCAGCTTACCTTGTTGCATTGGAGGCATTGCTCTGAAGGTAGACCGTCACCTGTCCGACATCTTTTGCTCTCACTTGGAAGTGGGTCTCCTTCAGGCCTGCCGCTACGATCACCTGAAAAAGACACAAGGGATACTGAAAGGGAGAAGCTGCCCAAGGCACAGACGACGGTCCCTTTTATCCAGTCCATCCAGCTCAACGTTCGCTGCACTGAGAGACATCTATTCTCAAGGGCAGAGAAGGCTCTTTCCCCATCAGCTTTCAGTTGGAGATACCAAGAATTGAACCTGGGTCCTTCTTAATGGAGAGCGCACACTCTTCCATTGAGCTGTGGCAAAGAAAGATTCTAGACCTCCAGTAAGAGTTCCTCCAGCTTCACAAGTCTATATGTAAAGTTGCCCTGGAACTTTCTGAAACGTAAATGGAAGAATCAGCCTTATATTGAGTTCATAACTCAGTGTCTATCGGAGCTGGTTTTGCCCACATTGACTGGCAGGGTCTTTGAGGCAGAGAATGTGTTACCTGTTATCTCCCTGGACTGGAGATACCAGGGATTGAATTTGGGTCCTTCTGCATGCAGAATGCGTTCGGTTCCTAACTTACCTCCTTGGGCAGCTCAACGATGGTGTGGTTCTCCTTGGACGAATAGGTGACGTTAAATGTGATCTCCAGTGTCTCATTGAGCGGAGGACTGAGAAAGACAGAACAGGAGCAGCAGTTAGGATAGAAGGTATTGTAGGGACTGCAATTCCCAGCAGCCAGAGCCTCCAGAACCAAGAGTGGGGGAGGCTGGGAGTTGGAGTCCACCCAGATTGGGAAGCTCAGAGAACCATGCAAGGAATAGGGGCTTGCCAGTCAACCTGGCCTAGTAACCTAGTAAAATATAGTCAAGAAGCAGCAGATGACAAAAAGAATACAAGTGATATTTTGTTTTGCTACGGGGGAAAGGGAAGAAGCTGCATTTTTCTTTAGAGACGCATCCCAAAAATGGATGTCATTGAGCAAACGGTGAGCAACAGACTCTTGCTTTTATAGTGGCTTCTTTTCTCCTCCGGAGAGCAAAGGTTGACAACCCTGGAAGCCGGTGCTCATAAAAACTCACCTTAAAGTCACTGTGATGTTCTTCGAACTGCCGTTTTCTAGCGAAACCTCTTCGGGGACCTTGAGGACCGTGGCTCCTTCGAAAAAAGAACCACAAAGGAGTCAAAGTGACACATGGATGAAATTTGTTAGTCATTCAAGAGGTCACAAGACTCATTTCGACATTTGAAAAACTGAAGGCAGGACACACAAGGGTGTTCTGAAGCAAAGAAAGTGGCTTTCCAATTCTGAGAAAAGAGATCCCAGCTAAACCTTCATAACTGTAAGAATAATTGCTTTGGAGGTCTTGAAACAGAGGCTGGATGGGGATGCTTTGGTTTTGAGTTCCTGCATGGCCCTTGGGATCCCTTCTGTGATTCTATGATTCCTAAGACAAGTGGGTCTCAGGAAAGGCACGGCATGCTCTTGCCAAAGATGGTTGCCACATGCCAGAGAAGGCTTGTTCCTCTTCCACAAATGCCTTCCTT
This sequence comes from Sceloporus undulatus, assembly GCF_019175285.1. Taxonomy (NCBI): domain Eukaryota; kingdom Metazoa; phylum Chordata; class Lepidosauria; order Squamata; family Phrynosomatidae; genus Sceloporus; species Sceloporus undulatus. The sequence goes on along the minus strand of NC_056532.1, from coordinate 7,075,867 downwards.
GGAAGGCCAGGGGACTTACCAGAGAGATGCGGCAATGCAAGAGAAAGGAGGCTGAGCAGACGGAGGGCCAGGAGGAAAAGGCCGGCTCTGCTCCCCATGGCGCCAAGCAGCTGACAGCTGTAAAACAAAGAAGGCAAAGGATTAACATCAAGAAAAGAGGAAGTCTTGGTTAGCTGGAAGGAAGGAAAGAGGCTGGGGACAAGATAAAAGATAATGCGGGTCGAGATTGCATCCTGGAGCTGAAAGCAGAGAGGAACGAGTTCAAATCCCAGCTCAAAGAGCTCTTTGGCCACCTTTTGCCAACCATGAGAGGGCTGCCTCGCAGGTCCGTCGTAATAACTTTGTTCATCCCGAATAAGTTTAAGCTCAAACGCGGAATACGCAGCTATTTGGCGTTGCTGCGTGCCTTCAAGTGCTTTCTGACTTTTAGCTACCCTCTCATAGAAATACATATACATATACATATACATATATATATTCTTTCATTGAGTATATATATATATATATATATATATATATATATATGTATTATATATATATATAAATACACACATACACGTGTGTGTGTGTATATATATATATATATATATATATATATTCTACCTATTTATTTTGTGTTTCTGTATATATATAAAATATCATAAATATATATAGAAATATATAAATAACACACACATATATAAATATATATAGGGAAATAATTTATATGTATAACTATAAATAAAAATAACAGACAGACAGACGAAAGATAGATAGATAGATAGATAGATAGATAGATAGATAGATATTCTACCTATTTATTTATATAGATAGATAGTTTATATATAGTTTCTATTTTCTCATAGCTGGCTTTTCTGTAGCTCCTGTAATCTGACAGCACTCCAACTTTGTTATTTTGGATGTTAAAATAAGTATAGGCCTTCTTCTCCCCTTTATATTTCTATACTAAACCCTAGATTTGAAAAAGGGAACCCTACGGGAACCACAAGCCCCATCATGCCCCGCGGCAGCCCGAAAGCCGAAAGCGGGCGCCCCATGCCGCGGGGCACGCTGGGAGTTGGAGTTTTTTTTGTCTAAACCGTCCCACCTGGACGTTTTGTGAGGGAATAGATGTCCCTGGAGCCTGAGGGGAACGGAGCAACGACGTTCCCTCCGTCCCAAGTCGTTCCTTCCAACGTCTTTCTTCGTTTTAGGCTCCGGGCCTAGGCCTTTCGAGGCCTCTGAGGCGACGCCGGCGAATAGAAAGCTCTGCTTCCTGGGGAGGCCATCTTGGGTGTGGCAGGATCTGGGCCGTTTCTGAGGTAATTTTTATTTCCCTCCTCCTCCTTTTGCGAAAACAGGCCTCCCGTTGTTTAAGTCTAACTTAGTTAATGTATAATTTCACACACAGCCGTCAAATGTCGCCGGAAAAGGGAGAAAAAGGTGGGCCTTGGCCTGAGGGGACGGCGACCCACCCAAGATGGCGGCCACGCTCGGCCACTCCTTGCCCTTGTCGGCGGGAGGGCGAAGCCGCCATCTTGGGTGTGGCGCACAGAGGAGGAGGAGGGCCTAAGAAGAACAACAATTGTTTCAAAGTTCACTCTTTCTGAGCTTTCATTTCCTCAGATGCCACTTTGTTAGTCTTTAGCCACTTTTAACATCAAAACTCTCAGTTTTTGAGGCCTGAGTGGGTTATTATGTTTAAAAGTAACCCCTCTCAGGTCTGGGCCCGTTTGGTATTCTTTTCTGTTTAGGTTTATTTAGGCTTCATATATATATTAGTATACATATACATATATATATAATTTGCTTCCATTTTGTTGCTACAGTCTTGTATTGACTTGTTTCAACTCAGGACTGCAAGGCTTTAAAACTATTTAAATTAATAAATAAATTATTATTATTATTATTATTATTATTATTATTATTATTTAAATAAATAATAAATTTATATAGCTATCTTCTTGTACGTTTTCCCTTTTTATTATTTGATTCCTATTATTTTATTGTATTATGTATATTATTTTATTACTTTTATTTTATATGCTTTTCCTGCTAGAATTGTAATGCTAATATTTACGTATTTTTTTAAAATTGGAAATGTGTAAAAATTATTACACATTTCCAATTAATATTATTAAATTTATTAATTTAATATTATTAAAATATTTTAAATTATAATTTAATAATATTAAATTAATATTATTAAAATATAAATTAAAACCCCAATTATTTATATATTAAATAATAATGACTGAATAATTTTATTACAGTCATGGACCAGCATAAAATATTAGTTTAGAGTAAAATAATAACGTTTTATGTGTTTTAATAGATTGTCATGTCTATGTTATATTAGCATTGTGTTATGTCTTGTAGTGACATTAGTTGAAAATAAAAATATTAATACCAGAGAAATCAAATAATGAATATTTAATAAATAAATAAATATTATACAAACATTATAAATATAATATAAAAATAAATATTGTGCAAATGTAATAAATATAAATGTAATATAAAAGTTAATAAATGTTGTACAAATATAATAAATATTAATATATTATAAAAAAATAAATAGTAAATATAATATAAATAAATATTATACAAATATAATAAATATAGATGTAATATAAAAATAAATATTGTACAAATGTAATAAATATAAATATAGTATAACAATAAATAAATATTATACAAATATAATAAATATAAATGTAATAAAAATAAATATTGTTCAAATATAATAAATATAAATATATTACAAAAATAAAAAATATAAATATAATATAAAAATAAATAATTATTGTACAAATATAACAAATATAGATATAATATAAAAATAAATAAATATTGTTCAAATGTAATAAATATAGATGTAATATCAAAATAAATAAATATTATTTATTTTTTGGATTAAGTAATTTTTAATTTGTTGTTACAAGTTCAGTCTCCTGTATCTGGAATTCCAAAATCCGAAATATGCAGATTTTTTCATGCTCTAAGCCAAGTTTTAAGTGAGGTGCATTAATGCCATCCTTGTTCTCTCCTTACAGACAATGCAGACACCACCGGAATCTGAGGACACAGGTTCAAAACCTGCTGTGCCACCTGCCAATTCCTTCTGCGTCTTGGGAATCGACATGGGCACCACATCGGTGAAGGCTGTCTTGGTGGAAGAAACAGACCGAGGGCCAACTGTGGTTGCAAGCTGCACCAAAGCCACTAAGGCGCAAGTGGAGAGTCATGGCGCCACTGGGCTGCAGGTAAGAGGGGGATAAAGTCAAATGATGAGGATCTGCCCATTTGTTTGGATGGATTGAACCTCACAACACAGAGCCAGTCTATCCTTGAATATTAGTTGCCACGGAACAAGAATGGGAGATGGCTGCTGTGGTTTTGTGAGACATTGAGCCTTCTCCGCCAGTGAGAGCCCTAGTGCCACAATAAACTACAATCCCCAGGGTCCCCTAGCATTAAGCCAGGGCAGTTTAACGTGGTCTCAAACTGGATTCTTCCTGCAGTGTGTTTGGGACCTTCACTTTCTTTCCCTCTTTGGTTGTCGCTGTTGCAGAGGGACGAACAAGATGTCCACAAAATCGTTGCCGCGCTGAACACGTGCCTCGCAAATCTCCCCTCGCAATCGCTTGGAAAAGTGTGCCACATTGGCGTCTCTGGACAAATGCACGGAGTGGTCTTCTGGAAAACAGGTCACGGTATGAACAAAACCAAAACCCTTCCTCATTTATCAAATATACATGTTTTCAAGAGGAAGCGCTTGTTTTTACTTTGCTTTTACACTTGCGAAGCCTTGCCATGTTTTTCTTCCTTCGGGACCTTTGCAGTTTAGTCTCTGCATGTGTCCAAACGTTAAAACGGATGCCTTATCCTCCCTTCCTCCTCCTGAGCGGAGTAGCCAAAAATGAAGATTTTTATTCGTTTGCGTTGTTATTTTTCCTCTTTCGAAATGGTGAGTATTTTTAATCTCATCTTTCCTTTTTTCCCCCCTGTGTTAATGGGCATTTTAAGAGCTGGTCATTTTCCAAATGGCAAGCTGATGCAATTGAACAGAAGGCTATGAAATTTCCTTCTCTTAGGGAAGCCTCTCCATCATCTTCTCTTTTTGACATGGCTTTAAAATTTGCCTCCTCCCCTGGACGGTCTTTGCTTATTTGTTGTATTTTATCAGTTGCATTGTATGCACCTGTCCTCCTTCCTTCTGTATCTCTCCCACAATTACAATCTTGTGAGGTTAACCTGAGAAAAAGAGAGAGCCATTTAGAGAGCTTTGTTGCTCCCTGAGGACTTGAACCTAGCTTTCCAAAGTCCCAGTCTAACATTAACCCTATCTAACCACTACAGCAAAGTGTGGTCTATATAGGCCAAATTAGACCCTTAGAGCTCCAAAATGTAGCCCACCATAGACTCTAGATGCCGTTTTGAAATGTTAATTGTTTGATTTATATCCGTATTTCTCCAAGATAGCATTTGGGGTGACTTTTTATACACACCCTCAATGTCCTCTCATCGCCTCCATATTCCCCCCAAACCTTGGCCAGACATTGGTTAGTTATAAAACTAGAAGTGATGTGATGCCTCATCAAACGTACCCGCAATGAGCTTTTGGGACCGGGCACTGTTTGTGTGAAGTTGCCAACTCATGAGTTTCACATGTTAGGAAGCGTGCTGAGAATCGCCTCCTCCGTTACTTACTACAGGTTTTCTCTTTATAGGTTGCAAGTGGCTGGAGAGCGAAGACGGATGGACCTTTGAGCCCGAGGAGGTCAGCCGCCTGGTCACATGGCAAGATGGACGCTGCGGCAGCCACTTCCTGGCCTTCCTTCCTCGGCCGAAATCGCACCTCAGCGTGGCCACTGGGTATGGCTGTGCCACGATCTTTTGGTACTTAAAGAACAGGTACTGCTACGTCTCTTGGTTTTGCGTGGCGACGTTCTCTTTTTTAAACACAACCTGGCATTTTGTAGCCGTGGCTCAATGCTGTGGAATCCCCGGATCTGTAGTTTGTGAGGTATTTAACCTTCTCTGTCAGAGAGTTCTGGTGCCACAACAAATCCCAGGACTCCATAGTATTGAACCATGTGGCGTCAAACAGCCCCATTTCTGCAGTGCAGATGCAGTCACGGTTGTTGTAAACCTCAAAGGATGGAGCAGAAAGTTGGAAACAAGAAATGGGTCTTGTCTCAGAAGTAGCATTTAATGGCCTAAAGCTGGGCGGGCATATTGCAGTCTCTTGAACCCGCAAGTCTCACAAACCTCTACATTTTGATAGTTGCCACGAATGAAACATATATGCCAGGGTTTGGATGTAATAGATGTATCAACTGTAACCTACTATTGTTTCTGGTGGATAGCCCCGATTTCCTGAAGCCTTACGATGCTGCCGGAACCATCCAAGACTATGTTGTTGCCATGCTGTGCGGACAGGAAAGGCCACGGATGTCCATCCAGAACGCAGCAAGCTGGGGATACTTCAGCACCACCAGTAACAGTTGGAATACAGACATGTAATTATTAAACTTTATTACTATTCAACTTTATCTGTAAAGCACTGTAGGTATACATACAATGCAATACAATACAATACAATGGACCTGCCAGTGGCGTACATCCTCGAAAAGTCAGACTGGAGGCTAGCATGAAACCTTTCCCAGCCTCATGCCCGCCAGAGTTGCCTTCATTGTGGCATCCAAAGATACATGACACAAGATTTCAAAGCTCCACTGGCTTCTTCATCAGGGAAATGTGTTAAAAATCGTATAGAAGAAAGGAAAATAGATTGATGTTATTTTGTCCAGATGTTGTTGTTGTTTTCAGGGTTGTATGGAGGGATATCTATGCAGGTAGAGGCCATTCCTTTGACTGTATGGGCTCTGGAAGACAAAAATATGATGATTTTGGATGTTCTTATAATATATATGGCCAACATGGCCACTCCTTGATAAGTTTAATCAGTTGTAAGCTGCAAGCTTATTCATGCTTACCTGTTGGGAGTAAGTGCAACGAAACTCACTGAGGCTACAAAAGCCACGTCTGGTATTCCTTTGAAGCATCCTGGCCTCTTCTTTACAGGAAAATGGAGTCTGGGGTGTCTCAGTAGACCAGGACCCCACATCTGGGAAGATTCCCCCATTCCCCATTAACTGGCAAGGAGGCTTAAACCGCTTGTTAGGCCTGTTCAAGGTTGGCAGAGAAACCCAATGCATGTTTCCTCTCTCATGACATTAACTGCTAACCTGGTTTGGCAAAACATGTTGTCGACGGGGTGCTCTTACGGCAGGGCTTTGTCACTTCTAACTGCGTGTATGTGTGCGCTTAACCTTTTGAAGAACTAACGCACGGGAAGGAATTCAAAGACAGGGACATGTTAGTCTGGAAACATCTACAAAGGGATCTTCTTGTCTCACCTTTGAGATTAACTGAAACGAAGATTCTGGTAGCATGAGCTTTCGTAGACCTGAGCCACTTGTAGTTCTCCATCTGAATGTTCAACACAATCAACAAGCTTAAATGTTTTAATCTTTCTGCAACGCTCAGTTAAAAGTTGGAGGTCAGTGTGGCTGGAATAATGCATTGAGGTGGTGAGGTGGCCCCAAGTGTTGGATCTTCTGTGTAGTTGATGCAGTGCTCAAATAGTTGGCGAAGGGGCAAGGAGAAGAGGCCCAGCAACTTACTATGATCAGCTGTTATGAGAAGATCCTTGGTTACTGTTTTTTTAAAGACCCAATTTTGGGGAGTTGATGGTTGGAGTCTCTCATTTTAATCACCCAGCATGCCCCTGTGCCTTGGGTACCAGTTGGATGGACCCATAACCCGCATGTCTCTTATTACCTTGAGGTGTGTCTTCCCCCATCCCTAGCGCCTGGTCCTTTTTCTTCTGGTGTGGACTAACCACCCTTGGTCTCTCCCTCCTGGTTTTAGCCTCCAAGGATCACGCTTCCCTGTCCATTTGCTTCCTGAAGTGGTCCAGCCAGGGGAGACGGCCGGGGAAACCACCTTCCCATGGCATGGGATACCCAAGGGCACCAAGGTTGGAGCCGCCCTGGGAGATTTCCAGTGCTCAGTGTACTCTTGCATGACAGAAAACACAGACGCAGGTATGTGAAACAAAGGCCGATGGGATCCCTAGTTTGCACCTGGAAAAATTATGCTCTAACCTTTCTTACCCTCCTACACTTCCCCTGCCTTAATCCTTTCCTTTTCTTCTCTCCTTCTCTTTCTTTTCCCCTTCCCATTTCAAGATAACTTTTCCAGGGTTAGATTAAGATAATGCTGGGTTAATTTCAGGAAGGTGGTGTCTGATATTCAAAAGGCCTTTGATAGGATCATGGAGACCACAAGGGCCATCTAGTCCAACCCTCTGCCATGCAGGAACTCTCACTCAAAGGACCCTCGACCTCCGTTTAAAGACCTCCAGAGAAGGAGACACCATCATCCTCCGATGGAGTGTTGAACAGCTCTTACTGTCAAGAGGTTCCTCCAAAGGTTTAGGTGGAATCTCTTTTCCTGTAGCTTTCAAGAAGGTACTTAGCTGTAGCAGCGGTTTGAGGCCACATTGTCTTCTTCTATATCAGTGGTTCTCAACCTTCCTAATACAGTCCCTTGTGTTGTGGTGACCCCCAACCATACAATTATTTTCGTCTCGGTTCCTAAGACCATTGGAAATAGGTGTTTTCTCATGGTCTTAGGAGACCCCTGTGAAAGGGTTGTTCAACCCCCCAAAGGACTCATGACCCACAGGTTGAGAACCACTGGTCTATATAGTCTTTGAAGGGTAGCCATTTTGGATCCTTGCTAGCTTTTGAAGCTGTCACATCACGCACCAGCTTTTCCAGAGGAAGAGCATTCCCAATTCATTGCCAGCCTTTTGGACTTAAAGGTTTTGGGCTATTTCATTGCAAACGGTGACGAGGAAAAAAAGCGACCTGGTCTTTTGTGTTCTAGGGGTTTCTTTTTATGACCCTAAACATTAAGCGACCATTAAATCTGGGTGTTGGCGGCCTTTCTGATTTGTGGTGGATGAGATTAGCCCTAGAGGGAAAGGCCCACCAACGTACTGCCTTTCTCTTCCTCCTAGTTCTCAACATTGGGACCTCTGCACAGCTGACCGTCTCCATGCCCTCCGGGTTCCAGCCAGGGGAGTGTCCAGACCCACGTTCCCCTGTGGCCTACTATCCCTATTTCGACAATCGCTACCTGGCAGTGGCTGCCTCCTTGAACGGCGGGAACGTGATGGCGACCTTCGTGAACATGCTGCTCCGATGGATGGCAGAGCTGGGTAAAAACAGTTCTGAATGGCGAAGGGCTTACTATCACAAGAGTGGGCCAGGAATTGGGGGAATTGGGGTTTTAAAAGTAATTGTTACAGTCTAATAGACACCTTACTCACATCTATGGCTGCCGTCCTGTTAGTGACGTCTGTGAGAATAAGTCCACATTATTACGCCTGCGCATATCTGTTTTGTTGGTTACTTTTTGGCTCTTTTTCTTTAAAACTCATCACAATGCTACAAAGCATTTGGCCTCTCTCAAAACGCACATGCCCTATAACTATAAAAGTACAGTGGTACCTCGGGATACGAAATACCCAGGTTACGAAATTTTCGGGATACGAAAAAATCCCATAGGGAATTATTGTTTCGGGTTACGAATGTTTTTTCGGGTTACGAAAAAACTTTTGGTGCTTTTTTCGGCTTTTTCGCACGGAATCGCGGCTTTTCCCCATTAGCGCCTATGGCAATTCGGCTTACGAAGGCTTTTCGGGTTACGAAAGCGGCCGCGTTACGAATTAATTTCGTAACCCGAGGCACCACTGTACAGCCTTAGTCCCCCTTATCTCAAATGCCAAAATTGTCCACATGGGTGTCTGAGAGAGTTACACCTTTGCTTTCTAATGGTTCAGTGTACACAAACTTTGTTCCAGGCGCAAAATCATTACACGTATGTGTATATGGTGCATGCAAAACATAAATGAGTTTCATGTTCAGACTTGGGTCCCATCCCCAAGATATCTCATTATTGATATGCGAGTATTCCACAATCTGAAACACTTTTGGTCCCAAGCGTTTTGAATAAGGGGAGACTCAACCTGTAACTTAAAACCTGGTTAGTTTCACCATGGAAAGAGTGGAATCATTCCTTGTTATAGTACAGTCTATAGTATAGTACAGTATAGTATAGTAAGTTATACCTAACTATTCCTTGTTATAATACAGTCTATAGCAGTGATGGTGAACCTTTTCGAGGCCGAGTGCCCAAATTGCAACCCAAAACCCACTTATTTATTGCAAAGTGCCATGTCCCTCTGGCTTTCTAGTAACAAACTCTGGCAAACTCTGTACTGGGATGATGGCACATGTGCCCACAGAGAGAGCTCTGAGTGCCACCTCTGGCACGCATGCCATAGGTTCACCATCACTGGTCTATAGTATAGTATAATACAGTATAGAATAATGAGTTATGCCTAACTATTCCTTGTTATAATACAGTCTATAGTATAGTATAGCATAGTATAGTATAGTAAGTTATGCCTAACTATTCTGTTCAGGAGTGTGTCAGTTGTGTATTTCTGTATGGCAGGGGTTTGGGACGGATGGCCTTTGTGGTCCCTTCCAACTTTGAGATCCTGTGGTCCAAAACACACTGCAGAAATAATCCAGTTTGAGACCGCTTTAACTGCCTTGGCTCAGGGGATTTTGGGAACTGTAGTTGTGCGAGACCTTTAGCCTTCTCCGTCAGAGAGTTCTGGTGCCACAATAAACTTCGATGCCCAGGATTCCTTAGCAGTTAAAGCGGTCTCAAACTGAATTATTTCAGCAGTGTGTTTTGGAGCTATGTTTCTATGATTTTACCTATTGGGCCTCACAGTCACTCAGGGCTCTATAGGAGACAGCCTGGTCTGTATAGAAAATGCGGGGGTGGAGGGGAGTCTGTTCAGAGACCCTTCCCCAGGATGTGCGGCTGGTGATGGAGAGAGTAAGGAGCAGAGGGGGAAAGGCTGAATCAATGACTCAGAAGCACTCAAACCATTAAGGGCTTGAAATCCGGAGAAAATGGAAACCGAGTGGGGAGGGGGAAGTAACTAAAATCATCAATTAAAGCATCATTAAGACACTCGGTTAAAAGGCTAGAGATGGGGCCCGTTCTGCAGCTTGGAGAGAGTGACAAACATGTTTCCTTTTTGAAAAGGGAGTTTTCTGGGGCCTAAATCCACAAAGAAGAGTGGTAGGGGGGGGGAAACCGATTTAGCCCCCATGTCCTCAAATTTAAAGAGTGGGAGCATCCCAAATGGGCAGCGGTGACAGAATTGAGGGAGGCCTCTCTAAAATGGCTTCCCTTTGCCAGTAATTTAGATTTGTCATGGGTCTCGTTGTTACTCGCAGCTCCTTGTTTCCACATTCTAGTGGCAAGGTCTTATTAGTGCCGGCTCCCTTTCAGCTTTTCTTTCTCTCCCAACAGGGATTGAAGCCTCTGAATCAGATCTCTACCCGCAGATGATCCAGGCTGCCTTGGCCCAAACCGACACGGGCCTTGCCATTTGCCCCACAGTCTTCGGAGAACGGCACACCCCTGAGAGGTTGGCCTCGGTGACGGGGATCGCGGCCTCGGACCTTTCCTTGGGCCACGTCACCAGGGCCTTATGCCGCGGTGTGGTCCAGAACCTCCACTCCATGCTGTCTTCAGAGCGCCTGAAGGAGGCCGGGGTGAAGCGCATATTGGCCGGCGGGAGCGGGCTTTACAAGAACGAGGTGATGCGCCAAGAAGTGGAGAAGGCCTACCCGTTTCCCGTCGTCTACGGAAAGGATGTGGATGCGGCCGTGGGTGCCGCCCTGTCCGTGATGCGCAGAAAGTGACGTCACACCAGCCACAGCACTTTTGGTTTGCAAAGAAAACATGCCATGAGCAGAGACACCAGGGAACTTCATGCTTTGAGATGCAGGTCAGAGGAAAGGCAGGTAGGAGAGACCCTTGACACTGCTGTATAAGAAGTTTTTAATCATTCCTCCGTGCCACATCCTAAGGATGAGGGTTGGACATGTGCGTTGCTACATAGGCTTTGGTCATTGGAGACTTGGGACTCCAGAGGCCACTTGCCTCCCTTTGTCTTGGGGTCTAAAAAGGAGGAATGGGCCCAAGAGGAAGGATTCCTTCGGATGCATCCCATTTAAAGCGAGCTGCCTGCAAGGATCCTTTGACCAGAGTGTGGTCTGCTGAAAGTATGGGGTGAAAGAAAGCATTGTTTGTCATGGACCCTCCCCACCTAATGTTTATTCCCAGTGAATTCCACATTTTGTACACAAAGGACCAGCATTGTCTTTCTCCTTCCGTCCCAGATGGCACTTACCTGTCATTGGATAGTCTTATCTTATCAAAGCTTCAGCTGTATATGAATGTTACACCAGAGATGATTGGATCGTTGCAAATTAAGGGAGCAACCTATTCTTTTTCTTTAGTCTTTTATCATTCTGCCAGTTAGAACAATCACTTTTTAGGGGCCACCTCCATATCTTTTTTGTGAGGATGAAATATGCCAGCTGTGAGATATATGGAGCTCACCCTGTACTGACCAAACGCCCCATACCTAGTCTTCGATCCTTCAAGACCTGGGTATTTGAGCAACGTTCGGTACCCAAAGCTGGGTTTTAGAAAAAGGACCATACTAACTGGATGATTCTATGAACCGTAGTCTAAAACGATCACAACTTCTCTAGGATGTGACCAAAAAAGATCATGGAACAAATGTCTATTTTCCCTTGGGAGTGGCTTGCAAATGCCTTAGTGCAATGGAAATAATAAAACACTGATTTGCCGCAATTGCATCTTCTACATTGTGCGCGTTTTGCCTACTTCTTTGCATCATGTTTACACCTGTTTTGCAAAGCCCTAGCCTCAGAGGCCAATGGGTGGTAAAGGATGATGGGTCGTAGAGTCTGTCAAAGATCGCCACGAAGAAGGGGAGGTTAAAGCCTCTCCTCGCCGGCTGCTCTCTGCTCCTGATTGAAATCCTCTCCCCTCTCTCTACACTCCCAGTTTTTGTTTCCAAAATACCCATAGAGTGGGTTAGTGACCATAAAATGAAAGGCACATCTAGACTCTTTAGGAGCATGGTCTGTTTCAGAGCGATGGTTTAGACAGTCTCTATAGCTTTGAGTCCATGCCATCCCAGGCCCAGTGGGACCTGAAGCAGGCGCTGGTCCCGGAGATGAAGTCAGAGTCCAAAAGGGAGATCTGTTTTTCCCCTTTTGTTTTGGCTTCTGTGAAATGAGATGAGCCAAACCAGGCCAAAATCTGGAGGTCTGTTCGTCGACCTTTTCCAACCGTCTCTGAGGAATTATAAGGCTTGTTGCGGAGGGTTGGGGGGGACTTTCAAAAACCGTAGAAGGTTGTGAATGATTAGGAGACACAGGATATTCTTTTATCGGAATATGGAAATTATAGGATGTAGTGGATGAAATAATATGACGGTGATGTGCCTTCGAGTCAAGTATGACTTACGGTGACCTTCTTCTAGGTTTTTTTCTTGGCATGGCTTCTTCAGAGGTGGTTTGCCCATTGCCATCCCTTGAGGTTGGAAAAGGAATGTGTCCATGTTAGGAGTGGGTTTCCAGGACCGAGCAGGGATTTGAACCCTGGCCTCTGGGAATCCTATCCAACACTCAGATTGCTACATCAGTCTATCTCTCAATAGGATCAATGGATAGTTTAACATAACTTTAGGCTTAGGACTTCCCTAACATTGGGGAAATGGTGGGCTAATAATAATGATAGCCACAATAATAATGATGTACGATTAAATCAACTGAGCCTCTGAACCAGAAGCCAAAATGTAAATGCATTTTTCGCCTCACAGAGGAAATCTGCTACTAAATGGAAGGAAGAAAAGAAAGAAAGGATGTGAAACCCCAAACATGGTGAAGATAATTCTTTTTTCTTTTGGGTTGATTTGTTTGCAAAAAGCTTTTTCCTGGACTCCAGGGAATAGCCATCGCTCCTGTTTCCATCACTTACGTCTTTCTCCATTATTCTATTACTCAACTCCGGATAGCTCTCAACATCCGCATCGCCTGCCTGTCAAAACTGCGATTGTACGGATTCAATTTCCAAGCAAAGGAAACCAGGAGAGAGCTAAAAAACCAGGGGGGGGATCCCCCTCTCCTTCCCACCCGCCTCCAGACAACGCCTAGAAAGGGACGCCTTGGATCCAACGCCTGCGGAGAAGGCGAGAAAGGCTTTCGGGGAAAAGAAACTGCAAACGGGAGGCTACAGACCCTTGCAAAGCTTTGTAAGTTCTGCCTTTCACCTTTGCACCTGTTGCTTTTAAAGTTTGGTTTGGGCCTAAGTGCCACGGAGGCACTAGATCCTCTCTGATATTGGAAGCCAAGCAGGGTCAGCCCTGGTTAATACTTAGATGGGAGGCCACCCATGAATCTCGGGCGCTGTAGGCAGCATTTTGGAGGAAGGAACTACAGGGAAAGAGCTTCCACCTAAATCTCCTGACAGTGGAATATGCTGCCTCAAAGTGTGGTATAGTCTTCTTCTTTGGAGGTTTATAGACAGAGGATGGCTATCTGTTGGAGGTGTTTCGATTACTATGGCAAAAGGGGTTTGGACTGCATGGTCCTTGGCATCTCTTCCAAGTCTTTTGGACCTCAGCTCCCAGAAGCCCCAGCCAGCTTGGCCAGCAGTCAGGAATTGCGGAAGCTGAAGTCCAAAACGTCCGGAGGAATCAAGTTTGGAAATCATTGCTCCAGCTGGAGTTCCTGCCTTGAGCAGAGGGCTGGACTTGATAGCCTCAGGAGCCCCTTCTGTCTCTGTGATGGTTGCCTGTTCCATCTTAATGCAATTTCCTCTTCTTCTTTATTCCAGGAAGATCACTGAGTCTTAGGACGTTTCTTTTCATCCGCCATGTCGGGCATCCTGGGCAAAATGCGGAAACTGGGCAGCTCGGATCTGGAGGAATCGGAAGGCGTGGCGGATGACCACATGGACGGAGAGGACTCGGCCGCCGGCACCCCAAACAACAGCACGAGGGCCACGAAGCATGGCATCTTTGCCAGGCGGGCGCGGTTTGGGATCGGGGATGGCGACAAAGACATGGCCCCCATGGACTCCTTCTACCAGATGGACCACCTGGCCTCCAACCCCATCATTAAGTTCAGCCTCAGTTTGGAGAGAGGGAAATGCGGGAACCACTGTTCCAAGTGAGTCGGCCGTGTCCAGACAGGAGCAGAAGCAGGTGTATGTGTGTTTGTGTGTTGAAAAGCATTGCCCTCTAAATAAGAATCCCCCTGCTTCCGTGAAAAGTATAAATTCAATAAGGAAACGCCGCGTATACATTGAATAAACAGCCAAATAAAATTCAAATACCAGCTTAAACTAACTTTGTGTGTTATATTACCAGAAAGCTGTCTAGCAGTGAGGACAGCCAATGCACAAACCGTCCGTCCCTGTATTTGGGTAACTCCAAAAAAACCCTTTTCCTCTTTCAGTCTCCTGTCCACGGCTTCCCTTGGTTTGCGGGCCGAGAAAGCGTTCAAGATCTACAACCGAAGGCGCGTCTTTGATGCGGTGGCGCAGGGGGATCCGAGCGACTTGGATGACCTCTTGATTTACCTTGTGGAGACGACGAAAAATTTGACAGACGATGAATTCAAAGGTAAGTGAAGGAAACGCTGTGTTTTTTCTCAGACTGCAGCTCCCAGTCTCTCAGTCAGCAGGACCCACTGGCAATTCCAACACTTGTGGTTTGTGTGTATATGCCATAGTTACCGGTCAGTCTATGACAACCCCATAAATTTCATGGCGCTTTTGTACGCAAGGAATGCTCACAGGAGGCTCACCTTCCTCTGAAATAGCACTCTTATATTCCTTGATGGTCCAAGTACAAGCCAGGCCTGACTTTGCCTTAGCTTCCAAGATCAGAAGGCTCAGTCTTGCAGTCTGAAAAAGAACTTCTTTAAGCTCAACATAAAATCCTTTATATTCAGGAATTCAGTTACTGAGGAAGTAGACTCAAGTCTACAAAGGTTGATGCTACCAACTTCTTTCTTTCACATAGGCCTTTTACAGACTGCCAAAATAAAGCTGCTTCGGGTCTCTTTGGAGGTATGCTATTTAAATGATGCATAATAATAATAATAATAGGTTTTATTTATATACCGCCCAATCACTGGGAATCCGAGCGGTTTACAATAGAGGGGATAACAGACAATTCCCTGCCCACAGGCTTACAATCTAAAAGACACGACACAAAAGGAGAAGGGAATGGTGAGGGGGGGGAGGGAATCAGGTCCAGCATTCTTCTCTCCCTCTGAGGCCTGGACCAAGGCAGATGGACCGGAGGGAGGGCTCTTCTTCTTCAGGCTAGTCCCTGCTGGTACTGGGCCAGCCTTCTCTCTCCCTCAGAGGCCGAAAGATGACAGTTGGGGAGGGATCCCAATTGCATGCATCCCAAGAATCCGGAAGCTGGACCAAAGCTGCGCGCCAGTGCTTAGGAATGGAGTGTGGCTTTGGCGCGACCTCCAGACTTTTAGGACCCATGCATCTTTTAAACAGCATACCTCCAAAGAGACCCGAAGCAGCTTTATTTTGGCAGTCTGGAACAGGCCTTAGTCTCAAAGGTGCTACAAGATCCTTTTGCAGACTGATTTTCCATACTAATACAACTATGTATTAAACATTTTTAAGTTCATTAGTGTAAGACATAATAACCAGCATGTTGTAGTGGTTTGAACGTCGGACTATGATGCTGGAGAGCAGGGTTCAAATCCCTACTTGGCCATAGAAACCCATTAGGCTCTCCCTCTCAACTTGTTAAACGTTTGATGTCTCCAGAACCAGATACTGGGAAAACATGTTTGCTGAAAGCTATGCTGAACCTCCATAATGGCTGGAATGACACCATCCCAGTCTTGTTGGAGATCGCCGAGAAGACAGACAACCTGAAGGAGTTTGTGAACGCCGAGTACACAGACAGCTACTACAAGGGTAAGGACGGGTATAGTAGGCAGGGGCTGGCAAATGGGGCCCTGTCCGCTTGCTTTTGACCCATGTATTATGAGTTGCTTTGGGTCCCATGTTGGAAGGAAGACAGGGCATACAAAAAGGAGGGGAGATTATGAAAAGACATTAGTTTTTCCTTCTTGTTTGTAACAGGAGGCCAAAAGATGGTGCCCTCAGACCCTGAGGGAAGAAGGAAGGTGGCAGCTGCCCAAATCTACTTTTTAATACTTCCGCTCATAATAATTAACCAAGTTTATTGTCTGGTTCTTGGCCCATAATTTTCTTTCTGTCGGCTGCAGAAAAGCCAAGCCGGTCTTCTTGTGCTGGAAGAAAAATGTAGAATTAACTACCTAAATGAATAAATAATTGCAAAAGGATGTTTAAAAATTCATGATGGGGCAGAATTGTAGGCCAGACCATGTGAACCAACCCTTCTTTTCTGTGCGCAGTGTTGTCTCATTCGTTCTTTGATAGCCTTTGGCCTTTTAGTACATCCCTGAGAATTAGAGAAGCAGTCATTTGCTAATTTCATTCTCCAAAGGAGCAACGGGTCATTTTAGTTATTTTCTTCCCGCCCTGAGAAAGTCAAATGGGTGACTTTGGGGCAAAACAGACCGGTGTCAAAAGTCTGTTTCAGCCCTTCAACAGGAGTTGGGTGTTAGTTCCTCCTGGGTCCTGATCAGCCTCTTGCCAACGCCTGTGTTGCCTTCTCAGGTCAGACTGCCTTGCACATTGCCATCGAGAGACGGAACTACTACTTGGTGGAACTCCTGGTCAAGAACGGGGCGGACGTCCATGCCCAAGCCCATGGGGAATTCTTCCAGAAGATAAAAGGGAGACCTGGATTTTATTTTGGTAAGCTGCTCTGCAACAGTCCACCATCAGTGTCATAACTGTGGATAAGCCGGAAAGAAGATAGATGTTCCTCCTTTTTTGGTCTATTTGTCATCAAGTCGACATTGACTTACAATGACTTTGTGAGTGAGAGACTGTCAAGGGTCATTGTCTTGCTCAGTCTTGCAACTCTGGGGCAGCCTGTTGCTTCCTTGCTTGAGTAGTCCACCAGTAGTGCCTTCTCTCCCTTTTCTTACTGCTTTCCAATTTCCTTGTGTAGGTGAGCTTCCTCTCTCTCTGGCTGCCTGCACTAACCAGCTCAACATTGCCAAATACCTCCTGGAGAACCCCCACCATCCGGCCGACATTGCGACCCAGGACTCCATGGGCAACACCGTTCTCCACGCCTTGGTGGAGATCGCTGACAACACCGAGGACAACACCAAGTTCGTCACAAACGTGTACAACGAAATCCTCATTCTCGGAGCCAGGATCAACCCTACCCTCAAGCTGGAAGAGATCACTAACCACAGTGGGTTGACGCCACTGACGCTGGCAGCCAAGACCGGGAAGATACAGGTAGGTAGGGCTTCCCTGACACAGATGAGTGGATTAGGACCAAGGCTGCATCTGCACTGCAGAATAATGCAGTTTGACACTGCTTTCACCGCCGTGGCTTAATGCTATGCAATGTTGGGGTTGGTAGTTTTGTGAGCTACTTAGCCTTCTCTGTCAGAGGGCTCTGATGCCACAGTAGACTACAAATCCCAGGATTTACGTATATGTCCATTTCAGTAACTAATGTATAACTACACTGCATTATAGTCATCACTGAATGATGAGTAATTCCAGTCCTTATGGGAGTAACTGTCTTCTGTAACTGTCATAGTAGCTAGTGGTGCCCCTTCCCATGTGTCATGCCTTTCTCAGAAGGCACATGGAGGCTGAGACTCGGAGCATGTGGGATCTCTGAATCAGGAATGACACACAGGTCCTGTCATGCTGAGTGAACATGAGTCACTTCGTGTCAGAGGCTGGTTGAAAGTGCGCAGTTGACACAGCCAACAACGTAGTGCGGTGGCATGAATGTTGGATTAGGACTCTGGGAGACCAGAGTTTGAATCCTGGCTTGACCATGAAAACCCACCAGGTCACTTTGGGCCTGAGAGGAAGACAAGGACTAAACTCCTATGAACCAATCTTGCCAAGAAAACCCTGTGATAAGTTCACATTAGGGTCGCCATAAGTTGGAAACAAACTGAAGGCACACAACAAATCTCTAGTTAAAGGAGGTCAGACAGCAGGTAATGGGGAAATCCTTTCTCTCTGCCCAAGAGCCACTACCAGCCAATGTCAACAGTACTAAATGAACTAGACCTATGGTATAGAGTGGTTTTGAATGGCCTTTTCGATTCATGTGGTTCAACATTTGTGATGCCACCACCATGAAGGCCCTGTTCTCGATAAGCCCCAATCTTGCATCTTATATCAGGGAGCAGCTAGAGAAGGACCTTGCTTGTAGCTCTTAATCTTTGGAGAGATGCATCTTCGCTGTTACCTTTGCATGCTCCGAATTCAGTTTGAAACCTTGGCACGCTGTTTACCTTTCTCCCGGCGTTAGGTCTTCGCCTATATCCTCCGACGGGAGATGAAGGTGCCCGAATGTCGCCACCTCTCTCGCAAGTTCACCGAATGGGCTTATGGGCCCGTCCACTCGTCGCTGTACGACCTTTCCAGTATCGATACGTGTGAGAAAAACTCCGTTCTGGAGATCATCGCTTACAGCAGTGAGACGCCGGTGAGTGTATGGACATCCCCAACTGAGTCAGATGGAAGGCTTGGCAACACAGAGCCAAAGGTGGCAGGTAACGCCAATGTCAAGTGGAACAGTACATCTTCTCTGGGTCTTCTCTGGAATTTTAAAAGAGCTAAGTTGCTAAACTTGGTAGGATTGAACCTATTTTGGGGACAGGGCTAAGCAGGTTAGAGCATTTATAAAACACAGACTCGTGGCTACATTGACATGGAAACCACTAGCTGTCACTATCTGCACCTCATTCTTGTGACCATGATCTGGCACACTGATGTGCGACTGTGGTGCGTTTTCTCTGAGGCCCATGTGGCGCTGTCTATCGGTTTTTCCAGTACTCTTTCCAAGAGTAGTTGGCTTCTGTTATGGTTGCACTTTCTAAAAAGTTCCTCGTACATTACAAATCCACTCCTCAATCCCAGTTAGAGTTTGACCCATCGAATCAACGGACCCTACTTAACTGTTGACTTAGCGAGTTCCCATTATTTTCAGTGGACTAATGGGTTTATTCTGCATTGGACACATTGGATTTAGGCCTGTTTTTTCAAAAGTGACTGTTTTACTTACTAAATACTACAAGTCCCGACTGCTGGCGGAAAAAGACTTGTTTTAGTCTTTCCCTTTTTGTCTGCCTTGAATCTTCTACCTTCGTCTGTGGCATTAAGAGAAAGGGAGGGAAGTTAAAACACTTCCGTCCATTGGTTTTCTCTTTTCTTTTCCAGAATCGTCACGAAATGCTTCTGGTGGAGCCTCTCAACCAGCTCCTCCAGGACAAGTGGGATGGCTTTGTGAAACACCTTTTTTATTTCAACTTCATCGTTTACGCGGCCCATATTCTCATCCTCACTGTCGCGGCCTACTTCAGACCGACGCGCAAAGATGGGACGGTAGTTGAATTTCTCACCCTTGCATTCTCACCTTAAAATGTATACACCTATCACTTTATGTAGCTCACCTTTCCTCCAAGGAGCTGAAGATGCTGGCTGAGGCCCCATACAGACAAACCAAAATAAAGCTGCTTTGGGTCACTTTGGAGGTATGCTATTTAAATGATGCCTGTGTCCTAAGAGTCCGGAAGCCGTGCCAAAACCATGATCCAGTCCTAAGGACTGGAGGGCAGCTTTGGAGCAGCTTCCGGACTCTTAGGATGCATGCATCATTTGAACAGTGTACCTCCAAAGTGACCCGAAGCAGCTTTATTTTGGCAGTCTGTATGGGGCCTGAGATTCTAGATCTCCTACTTGGTTAAATATACAAGTCACTCCCTTGTATCCTCCAGGGATATGTTCCTAGCCTTGCCAAGGGATCCTGAAACCACAGAAAGTAGTGAAAGGCCATAGAATATCATAGGGTCATGATGCAGGTGGGTGGTTTTATGGGGCATTGTAATAGAGGATGGTGTGAATTGAAATCTACAATGGAAATGGGTGAAGCTTTGTGGCTTTTGACCTTGCATGCTTCTCATTCACAGCCCCCCTTTGCCTTTCGCCACAAGACCAGTGAATATTTGCGAGTCACGGGGGAAATCCTGAGCATCCTGGGAGGCGTCTATTTCTTTTTTAGAGGGGTAAGATCTTTGTCAGCATTCATTTCAACTTGCGTCCTTTGTTTTATTAAAATTCAAAATTCATACTACACAAAATGTACACGTTGAGTTTCTTCATCCGGAAGAACTCCTCTTCTACTTTCCCTCTCATGTTTACAGATCAAGTATTTCAAGCAGAGATGCTCATCCTTCAAGGCAGTCTTTACGGAGAGCTACAGCGAACTTCTTTTGTAAGTGGTGCCGTATGTGGGTTTTGTTCATGCTGGGTTTGAACCCAGAAACCAGTTGAACCAGCTTGCACTTTTACTCCTGTTATCCACAACAGGTAGTAGTGGCGGTGGTGATGCCAATGCCAATGCTGATGCTATAGATGTAGGATGAACATACCCTCCAGCCTCTCTGATTTTCAAAGACAGCCCTGAATTATTTCCTGTCACCCCACTCACCCTTCTCCTCCTCTCTTGCCCTTTTCAGCTTCCTCCACTCGGTGTTGATCCTCAGTTCGGCGGTGCTTTATTTCAGCAAACAGGAGCTCTACGTGGTCTTCATGGTCTTTGCCTTGGCGCTGGGCTGGATCAACCTGCTCTTTTACACCCGCGGGTTCCAGCAGATGGGCATCTACTCTGTCATGCTGGAGAAGGTCAGGATGAGTCTTGAGTAGAGAGTGGTCCATGGGGAGGGATGGGTCAACTGCATCCTTTCTGTTTCCCCCCACATTTGCAAATCTGATAGAAGAAATCAAATTCTATCCATCTTGAACATGAATCCATATTGGTAATGGAGTCCTGGTTTGGTGGGGAGCTGGATTGGATAACCCTTTAGGGTCCCTTCCAATCATAGGCTTGAAAGAGACCCTTCTAGTCCAGTGTAAGAATCCATAGCAAAACCACTCCTCTGTTTAAAAACTAGAGTCCACTGCCTTCACTTGCGATGAGCAGCATGTACTGTCCGAAAGTCCTTTGCTAATGGTTAAGAGGGATCTCCTCTCCTGTAATTTGAATCTGTTTGTTCATGTCCTGGGGCCCTGTCACGCTCCACCATTACAGCCGTTATTTAATTTGGCTTGGTGGTTTCCAGAGCTTTGACCGTATAGATCGCCATGCTCTTGCCATATTCTTTCTTATCAAAGTCTTTCTTGGACTGTGGTTCCTACAACATGGGACACATTCTTCCAGGTGAATTCATATCAGAAAAAGAAAGAGACATGGATTCTCACCCATCCTTAAAATTAGAGCTTGGGGAATAAGCACTAGTCCTTATCTGTGGATATAATGGTCCTTGTATCCCTCTGGCTGAAAGGACAGGCTGCCCATCTTGACTGGCAGCAATTGGTCATGACTGTCTCTTTTCCTTGCAGATGATGCTGAGAGATCTCTTGCGCTTCATTGTGGTCTTCCTGCTGTTCCATTTTGGCTTTTCGACAGGTGACTAAAGTGGCGGCGGGGTCTATTTGTTTAAATACAGACGCTTGCCTTTAAGCCAGGGCTTCTTAACCATGCTCTGTGGATATGGTCTGTGAACTGGATGCAAAAGGGATCTTTTTTCCCTTTCCTTTCCACCAACTGCGTTGCAGTTTGGGTGTGTGTTTGTGCGTCCACTTGTTTCTGGTTCTTCCGCATGCGGCTGTCCAGCCTTTGGCTCTTTCCATGCTACGGTCCTGCTTTAACTGTCATGGCTGCACCCTTGGATTTGTAGTTTGGGGAGGTATTGGTGTGGAAGGCTCTTGAATCATTTCCCTTGTGAAATGATGAATCCCAGGCTTTGATAGGATGTTAAAATGGGTAGCAGGGAAGAGACATTAATTTCTCCTGTTGCTTTGCAGCGGTGGTGACCCTAATCGAGGAAGACGACGAGAAGCCGGAAGGGCTGAACCACAGCAGCCCCCTCTGCCTCTGCCAGGGCAAGCGCCGCCCTTCCTACAACAACTTCTACTCCACCTGCCTGGAGCTGTTCAAGTTCACCATTGGGATGGGCGACCTGGAGTTCACGGAGAACTACCGCTTCAAGTCCGTCTTTGTCACCCTGCTGATCATCTACGTCATCCTCACCTACATCCTCCTCCTCAACATGCTCATCGCCCTGATGGGAGAAACCGTCAACAAGATCGCCCAGGAAAGCAAAAGCATCTGGAAGCTCCAGGTTGGTCCAGACAGTACCCTTTGAATGGCACATGGCATTCGGAAAAGTTCCTCTTCCTCCTCTGTGTTATTACTATCCACTCCAGCTTTTGGAATCTCTCAGCTGAGAGGCAGAGATGATCCTTTACTCTCTGTGTGTATTCATTTCATTTCTTTATATCCTGCTTTCCCTCCCAAGCGGGACTCAAAGCAGCTTACACTATACTGATATACTCCTGTATATCAACTTATCCTTGGCCAGAAAAGGAGAGATGTGCTCCGGTGTTGTTGAACAAACCTTGATAATCTGTGCTGGTATCAAAAAGGCTTTATTTATCTTGCTTGGTGCATTTCAGGGGGACCCTTTTTCAAGGCCTGTTTCTTTTATTCCCTCTCTTTTTGTGGACAGAGTTTGTGGAAGCTCTGTCCACAACAGTATTATGGAAACTATCCAATACCCTCCACAGAGTTTGTGGAAACGCTGTTTGTTACATGCCTCTGACTTATCCAGGGGTCATCTCAAAATCCACCGTCTGAATGGAGGACCCAAACTTCCTCATCCCATCACGTTAACCTGGAGGCATCTTCCTAACCCCTGTGACCTCTTTTTCCTGTCTCCCCATCTTTGCCTTTCAATGAACAGAGAGCCATCACCATCCTGAACATCGAGAACAGCTACTGGAATTGCATCATCAACCCTTTCCGATCCGGGAAGCAGGTTTTGGTTGGGACGACCCCGGATGGCAAGGATGACTACCGCTGGTGTTTTAGGTAACTCCATTTCCCCCCCATTAAACATGGACTGAGAAGCACTCAGAGATTCAGGACAAAATGTTTCCACAACCTCTTATGTGGCCTCCGTTCAGAGACCATCAGATGGGGATTTTCAGGATCTAGGGATGCAGAACGGGGTGCTTTATGCAGGCAGAATTGGCCGGAGCTTGTAGCTTGAGCGGTCAAGCAGCTTCCATTTTGTTTCTCCTTGTTCCGGACCTATGACAACCCCAAGGCAAACCTGTCCCTGGGTTTTCTTGGCAACGCTCACAGCTATAAGCATCGGCACTTTAAAGTTTCCCATTTGCCACTTCTAAAAATGACTTTCCACTCAAAATAACAGAGACTTTGCTGCCTTTTCTAGGGTCGACGAGGTGAACTGGTCCACATGGAACACCAACCTGGGCATCATCAATGAAGACCCCGGGGGCTGCAATGAAGATCTGAAACGAAACCTGAGCTTTTCTCTCAAACCAGGCCGAGGTGAGGAAATCGGAGATGCCGAAGGGACTAGTAGGGACACAGAGAGGACTGTTGTAGGCCATTCTTTTTGGAGCGAAGAATGTGCCACTATACAGTATAGTGTCTAGATCAAGAGAAGTGATAGTGGCACTGTATTCTGCTCGGGTCAGGCCTCCTTTGGAATCATGCTGTGTCCAGTTCTGGGCTCACAATTCAAAAAGGACATTGAGAAACTGGAGCCATGTGTCCAAAGGAGGGTGACAAAAATGGTGAAGGGTCTGGAAACCATGTCCTATGAGGAGAGACTTAGGGAGCTGGGGATGTTCAGCCTGGAGAAGAGAAGGTTAAGAGGGCATATGGTAGCTCTGTTCAAATACTTGAAGGGATGCCATATTGAGGAGGGAGCAAGCTTGTTTTCTGCTGCTCCAGAGAACAGGACCCAATGGAGCAATGTCCTTTTTGAATTCTGGTGCCCAGAACTGGACACAATATTATTCCAGATGGGATCTGACCAAAGCAGAATACATTGGCATTATCATTTCTCTTGGTCTAGACCCTATACTTCTATTGATGCAGCCTAAAATCACATTGGCCTTGTTAGCTGCCGCATCACACTGTTAACTCATGTTCAATTTGTGGTCTACTTGGACTCCCAGATCCCTTTCACACGTATAAGTCTCTCGTTCAGCCAGGTGTCCCTCATCCTACATCTGTGCATTTCATTTTTGCTGTGTCAGTTTCAGGGAAGAACTGGAGGACGCTGGTGCCGATCCTGAGAGACGGAAAACGAGAGGGGTCACTGAAACCCATTTCGGAAGACTACGCAGATTCAGAAGTGCATGTAGTCCGGAAGAAATCGCTCCCCAAGTTGGTCTCCTTTTGTTTCTCCTCGCTCCCTCTGCGTTTTTGATGTTCGCTCGTGCTCAGATAGGGATTCTGGAGGCAGCTCCCATTTTGTTTCTCCTTATTGTAAGATGGCACACTCCTCTGAACAGATATGGCCAAGGAAACCCCAGGACAGGCTTCGCTGTAGAGTTGCCTCTAATCTGGAGGACACTGGATTAGAGGGAAAACTCTCTTAAACTGAAATGCACCTTCCAGGGTTAGATGGTGATGATGATGATGATCAATATCATTTCTACCTCACCTTTCTCCCCCGGAGGGACCTAAGGCGGCTCACAGATGAAACCTTTCAAACCATTCCGATGTCTATATATTAAAATCACGTAACATGAATAGGCTTCAAACTTAGGTGGGTTTAGTCATTTCGGATACTGTCTGGAGTAAAATGTATATGAAACCTAGTTGTGTATTGATGTATGTATCTTCTTTTACAGCCCTGTTCTCTAATTTTGTGGATGTGGAGATGGAAGAAGCGGAAGACGAGTCCCAGAAGCTTCTCTGTGTCGCTGCCCAAAATATACCCAGCGTTAAGCAAGCAAGGTATCTGTGTCACGTCAACCTCACTTGTCATGTCGTCATTTACTACGCATTTACTTACTGTCCCCACTGCTCAGTAGTATGTGGCGGCTTCCAAACCCAGGGACCCAAAGGAAAGCCTTTGTAAAAAGCTTACATCCAAATCCACTGAATGAGCGGACACCAGATTCCCTTTTGATTCAATGGATCTGCCATAACCGGAACTAGCAATTTGGGTTCAAATCTGGAAGTTTCCTTCCGGCAAGATGCTTTCCGTCGCTGTGTTTTTGTCACTTTAAAAGCCCACTGCTGTGTTTGTATTGTCTTTGTTGACATGTACGCTGCCCCTGCCAACATTTTTGTTTTGTGTTGTTTAGTGCGCAGAGTAGAAAACTGTGTATATCAGTGTATGGTTGTGATGAACTCAAGAGACAAAGATGCTTGAAATGATGGTCCTGGTTCCATCCAGAAGGAATAAGGCAAAGAGAGCTGCTTCAATCCAAAACACTGAGTGGCATTAAGAAAAATAGACCTAGAGGTGGGTGAGAATTTCATTTCATTTCAATTATTATTATTATTATTATTATTATTATTTACAGTTATAAAATTAGTGATGCCACGGCCACCATAGTTTCATTTTTTGTTATCCTTATCTTTATTTCTCCATTGGATTTATATTCTGCCTGCCTCCCAACATGGGTCAGCTTTACAACAAGGTTGAGATAAGGTATAACTAAGGTCTGTTACAGACTGCCAAAATAAAGCTGCTTGGGGTCTCTTTGGAGGCATGCTGTTTAAATGATGCGTGCGTCCAAAGAATCCGGAAGCTGCACCAAAGCTGCCCTTCAGTGCTTAGGAATGGAGTGTGGCTTTGGCGCAACCTCCGGACTCTTAGGACCCATGCGTCATTGAAATAGCATACCTCCAAAGAGACCCGAAGCAGCTTTATTTTGGGAGACTGTAACAGGCCTAAAAGACGGACGATGAAAACATTGAAATAGCTATGGTGTCCAAACCATATGAGCATCATTGTCATGCGTCAGTGGCTAAGAAGTTGCTTTCAAAGAAATGTAACGCACGATTCCGTCCGCTTGTATTTAGATAAATGTACCTGATGGATTCATTCTAGGTGGGTTCAGTTTGCGTATTTTCCTGGTGGTAGAGGAAACGGGGGGTTTTCGGACACCTTAAACCCGCTTTGCAAATACATCTGTGACAGTTATTTAGCCACATACTTAACCTGCCTGCTCACATACACCTCTCTTACTCATTGGGTTCATAGTGATGGTCTCCGAGGCAAAGGACTAACTCTCTTGCAGTTAAAGAGACTGATTCCCCTTTGGGGCATGGTTGCCTAAGAGCAGTTCATGTTCCTCGCAACACTTGGCCATTTGCACACAGGTGTGCGTAAGCTTCCCATGACATTCTTGCAAACAAGCTTGTAAAAGGTGGGCTGGACAAGGCAACTGTTACATGGATTTGGCATTGGTTGACCGGATGAACCCAAAGGGTGCTCAACAATGGCTCCTTTTCATCCTGGAGGGAAGTGACCAGTGGGGTGTCCAGTGGGGCTCTGTCCTGGGCCCAGGGCTATTCAACATCTTTATCCATGACTTGGAGGACAGAATTGAGGGCACACTTACCAAATTTGCAGATGACACCAAACTAGGAGGAGTAACTAATACTCCAGAGGACAGGATCAAGATTCAAAATGACCTGAATAGACTAGAAAGCTGGGCCAAAGCTAACAAAATGGAATTCAACACGGAGAAATGTAAGGCAGAAAAATAAAATGCACAGATATAGGATTATGGGGGACACCTGGCTGAACGAGAGACTTATACGTGTGAAAGGGATCTGGGAGTCCAAGTAGACCATGAACATGAGTCAACAGTGCAATGCGGCAGCTAAAAAGGCCAATGCAATTCTAGGCTGCATCAATAGAAGTATAGGGTCTAGTTCAAGGGAAGTCATAGTGCCACTCCATTCTGCATTGGTCAGGCCCCACCTGGAATAATATTGTGTCCAGTTCTGGGCACCACAATTCAAAAAGGACATTGAGAAACTGGAGCCATGTGTCCAAAGGAGGGAGACTAAAATGGTGAAGGGTCTGGAAACCATGAAGCCCTATGAGGAAGGACTCAGGGAGCTGGAGATGTTTAGCCCGGAGAAGAGAAGGTTAAGAGGTGATATGATGATAGCCCTGTTTAAATAATTGAAGGGATGCCATATTGAGGAGGGAGGAAGCTTGTTTTCTGCTGCTCCAGAGAATAGGACCCAATGGAGCAATGGATGCAGCTCCAGGAAAAGAGATTCCAGCTCAACATTAGGAGAAACATCCTGAGAGTAAGGGCTGTTCGACAGAGGAACACACTCCTTCCTCGGAGTCTCCTTCCTTGGAGGTCTTTAAGCAGAGGCTGGATGGCCATCTGTCAATGGGGATGCTTTGATTGGGAATTCCTGCATGGCAGAAGAATGGGGTTGGACTGGATGGCCCTTTTTGGGGTCTCTTCCAACCCTATGATTCTAGGTCATCCCAACCCTTGGCTATTTACACACCTACTTTAAATAATCCCATCTTCATGCAAACTGGCCATTGGAGGATTCATCCTTTGGAAAGACGGGCGCGCGCGTCTCCAGGGAAGTACCTGCAAGCCCTACCAAAAGCAAAGCACTCTGAGCACATGCAAAGTACACAGTCCCTGGAAAGTGAGATGTAGTCTCCATGCGCCGCACACTGGGAGATGCCAAGGGTGTTCGGGAAGAGTGTCCACATTCAAGGCTGCCATCCCTAGATAGATTTTTAAGCTCTGAAGGTGGGCTTCTTGCAAGGCACCATGATCCCCAGCACTGGTGAGTTCACCCGGGACCAAGACTATAAGCTCATGTAGGGCAATGTTTTAGGGCCAGAACTATGGATTTTGATGTGACCCGTGGATAAGTTGGAGGTAAGACTTAGAGCAGAGGTTCTCAAATGTTGATCCTTTGGATGTTAAGGACTTCCGCTCCCAGAATTCCTGACCCTTGACCCAAGTTGGCTGGGGCCTCTGGGAGCTGAAGTCCAAAACTCCAGGAGGACCAAGGGTTGGGCATCACTGACATATTCTCCTTTAGCCAGAGCTCAAATCTTGGGTCCAGTTCTGAGTCCAGGAAGGATACCAACAAGCCGGAAGACGTCCTGAGGAAGGCAACCAAGACGGAGAAAGGCCTGGAACATGAGGGACAAATCCGTAGCCAGTTAAAATCCCACCCAGCCTTACTAAGAGTTTTAGCCCTCTCCCCATTTTCACATCCATCGCTTGCAATGTTTGGGCATGAAGCTAGAGATCGGGGAGCTTTCCGAACAGAGAAGGAAAGAAGCGAGGAAGGAACTGGAGGCGTTTGGTACAAAGCATCCAGAAGAGGGCATTAAAACCACATTTTACGTTTTGAACAGGGTTTTCCACGCAAGGCCTTTTGAAATGATTAAACCCAATTGCTGATCTATTGCTGCTAACTGGACCTTGGTTTACTATCAATAAGGCACATAAAACCCTTGTAATCTAAGGATGGTCCCCTTCAGCCACTGCCAAGAAAGGGACTCTAGATTCGGATTATTTAGGCTGCATCCGCACTGTAGAAATAACACACTTGGGTGCCCCCACCGAAATGGTAACTCATTCAGCCCTCTGTATTTGCGGCTCTGATCAATAGGTCCTCCAACACGACTCTATGTCCCAGAAGTCCTAGAGATGCCTAGAGGGAACACTCCCCTATTTATATTGTAGGTCTTCCAGCACAACTCTATGGCCAACTTGCACCTTTTGGGATGGCTTCTGATCCCATCTCTTCCCAATACCACCAAGGAACAGGGAACTTGAGGGGGACCAAAGGCAGGGAGGCCCCTTGGTTTTCCCCCCCATTTGGACTCCGGATGCCCATGCCACACTGGCTTTAGTCCTATAGGAAGCAACACATCCCTGGCTCAAGGGGATCAGGCAAGTCCCAACTGGCACTGCCAGCTGCTGCCCAAACCCTGGGGCAAAACAGTCACCAGTGAAGATGTCACTTTGGATTTCTGCCTGCGTGGCAGGAAGGCAGGCTAAGCCACCTGGGTTGATCACATCCTGGATTGTTAAAGACTAAAACTGGAAACACCGGTGACCCTGTTGAACACAAGACAATGGACCTCTAGGGAAAGACCAGAGCATTGGCCTCCCTGCCTATGGTCCTCTAGGTGCCTTGCTCCTTTATGGAAACCCTCATGTCAAGACCTATGGCTACAAAGGTGCTACATCCCCTTTTGTGTGTGCATCAAGTCTAAACCTTGACTGGTTAACTCATGTTGAAGCAGCCTTGCATAGGTAACATGGCCATTTGTTGGGGATGCTTTGATATGGATTTCCTGCATGGCAGGGGGTTGGACTGGATGGCCCTTGTGGGCTCTTCCAACTCTATATGCTTCTTCACAGCCAAAACAAAGGAGAGAATTCAGAATGGGCCCAGTTGCTATTGCCCTGTACCCTTGGTCTGTTCTTTGCTACCTTGTATAACGTGGCACCATTGGCATTTTTCTCTTGGGCCTCTCTGCTCCAACCAGCAGAAAGCCTCTTAAAAACAGGCCAGCCTTTATTTATAGGACTGACAAATATTCAGGTCACCTTTGGCATTAGAGCTTAGCTGAGCCAAGGCCAGGGGTCACATTGGAAGCTGTGGCTAAACCACAAAGCGGCCTTTGGGGAAACAGCCCTCCCTTGCGCTCCAGACCAAAGGCCATACAAAATGGTGGCCATTTTGGCCGAGGGGCAAGAACTGCCACCACAGCAGCCTTTATGCTCCAAGGGCAGTAGAGACCATCCCTTTTATGGGAACCTCATGTGGATACACTCTTGTTGCATTCTCTTTTGGGAATGTTACCATTTGTGTCCAGCAACATCTAGTTTCTTTGTACACCTCTCCATTGACACATGGCAAGATCCCTATGCACTTTTCAGCAACCTTTCTTGTCCCTCGCATGCCACATTTATGAGCCAGTTAACCCAGTATTTTACCACTTCTGCTTCCCACTTGCATTGCTTTATGGTTTGAGATGTCTCCATTTTTATGGAGCATGATCAATTGCAGAATGAATGGAATCATCAACCCTCAGATTCTATAAGGGTTCAAGTTTGCATGTTTTAGATTAAGAGGAACATAACATGCCAAAACCACAAAATCTAGCTTAGGATATTGCTTGCAAGCTTGGCTCTTGTTACAGCACCCACTTCTCCCCCAGATGAATAGTCCTTTTCTTGGGACCCTCAGGTCCTATGGCAACTCCCCATGGCACATTTCATGAACTGTATCTTTATCTAAACATCCACCAAGACCAGGGATCAATGTGCAACAGGAAACCTTTATTAGCATGTACACAAACAAGTCTAGAGGTTACAGAAACCTGCTTTTACCTTACAATATTTAAGACATGGAACTTCTACAGTGCAAACAAATGCTATTTATTGGCAACTTGCAAAGGTGTTCGTAGCATCTAACATCCACCCCTGAGACGCAGCACAAGATGGAGGGTGGACTCCTTCTGGATGTTGTAGTCGGACAGAGTGCGGCCATCTTCCAGCTGTTTGCCTGCAAAGATCAGCCTCTGCTGATCAGGAGGAATGCCTTCTTTGTCCTGGATCTTAGCCTTGACATTCTCAATGGTGTCACTTGGCTCCACCTCCAAAGTGATGGTTTTGCCAGTCAAGGTCTTCACAAAGATCTGCATCCCTCCCCTCAAGCGGAGCACAAGATGGAGAGTAGACTCCTTCTGGATGTTATAGTCAGAGAGGGTGCGGCCGTCTTCTAGCTGCTTGCCTGCAAAGATCAGCCTCTGCTGGTCAGGGGGAATGCCCTCTTTGTCTTGGATCTTAGCCTTGACATTCTCAATGGTGTCACTGGGCTCCACCTCCAGAGTGATGGTTTTGCCAGTCAAGGTCTTCACGAA
>NC_056532.1:6995867-7039947 GCF_019175285.1 Sceloporus undulatus | reverse complement strand
CCCCCCCCTCAGCCTCGCCGCCTAAAAAGCCGCCCCATCATCGCCGCCTCTGTCAAATAAAGGCCTCTAAGGGCCACCGTCCAAAGGCCGCCGCCGCCGCTTAACGCCGCCATAATGGGCGTCCGTGACGCAGCCGTGAGGTAAAAAAAGACCTGTGAAGCCCATCAAAAGCGACCCCCTTAACTCCCCTCAGGCCCCCGTTTCTCCTCCTGGTCCCAGGCCTTACCACTCCGTCAACGATCGCGGCCAAAAAGAGTAAAAAGGATAGTCGTTTTGCTTCTTCGTCCTCCTCTAACGAATCGACACCTCTCGCACTTCGCTCGAAACTCTCCGCCCAACGTCCGCCCGCTCGTATTTATAGGCTGCCCTGAGGCGAGGCCCCGCCCCTTACGCGTCACTGCCGTACGCCTCCGCTAAAGAAAATAGTCCCCCCGCTAAAACGGTCAAAAGTAATTTGAAATGTTTCCCTTCGCTCCTAAAGGGAGAAGGAATATAAAGAGACGCGGTTTGGTTCGCCTTGCGAGGGTTTTTTGGTGGTTAAAAGGTAATGTTGAGGGGGGGGCCGCGGAGGGATATGTCAAAAAGAAGGGCACAAAAGGAATTACAGTGCGGATGGAAGGCGGGCTTTAAGGCGCCACTCGGCGGTGATTGGTAGACAGGAGGAAAATCCGGCCTCTGATTGGTTCTCCGGTGAGGCAATCCACTGGAAAGCTCTGGAAGACTCTAGGACGGAAAAGGGCGGAGGTGGGACAGAGGTAAAGGAGCCCGGATGAGCGTCTCGTCGCTGATTGGTGCACCCTGACGTCACCCTGTTGCTAAGGCCCTCGGCCTCGGAGAAGATTTGCTCTGGTGGGGGCAGTGTGACGTGTGCGCATGCGCAGCCACAAAAGTGTGAGGGAACGTTGGTTCCCTTCAGAAACCATTTATTTATTTACATTTGTTATTTAACATTAAATTGAAACCTTGTTTTCCCTTTATAGAAAGCCCAGGGGCAAAATGGTTTTATTTCCCCTTAAAGGGAACACAGTGGCAAAGTTACAAACACAAACATGGAAATTAAATAGGAATTAAAGCCTGAAGAGAAGTAGAAATCATAGCAATAACAATAATATCCTCAATTGCCTTTTGGATTTAACCCTAAACATGGAATTTGGCGATAAAACATACCCTCCTCTTGTAATATATATGTTTATATTTATAAATTACATAATAATTTATATACACATATGCATAATTATATGTATATATATGTATATACATATACATATATACATGTACATATATATATATATATATAAACACATACACATATATATATATATACACATGTGTGTATATATATACACACACATATATGTATATATATATACACACACATACACACAGGTACATATGTATACATATATGTGTGTGTATATATACACATTGTTTTGGAAATTGAATATATACACATACACACATATATATATAGTGTGTGTGTGTATATATATATATATATATATATATACTGTATATACACACATTGTTTTGGAAAGTGAATATATACACACACACGCATATATATAGTATGTGTGTGTATATATATATATATATATATATATATATATATACATACACTTCACACACATATACATACACACATACATAATATGTATATGTATGTGTATATATTCAACATCCAAAACAATCCTCAAACATCTAAAGAGTCCTTTACGATTCCAAGCTTGCAATAAGTCCTTTAAAACATTTTGTGGGTCCAAAGAAACGTGTCGCTTTGTCTTTCAGGAGGAGCGGAAGACGCGGCTTTTTGCCGCCTCATCGGACAATTCCGGAATGGAGATGATTAACTCCAAAAGAGCTTTTAAAACATATTTCCCATCCTCCGTCATCATCATCATCATCCTGAGGATTGTGAGTGTGACACAAACAGCAGCTGACTCTTGCAACGCTGGCAGAAAAACATGGCGCTCTCATGACCGGCTCAATTGCATTTGAGCATTTCGGTTTCCCAGAAGGAACGAAAGGAAGAGAGCTGTTGTGAAACAACCCATTACTTCGAAGGAAGGTTGGGTCTGTTTACAGGGAAACATATCAGGCAGCAAAACACATTTTAACATTGGTTGCCACCTAACCACACTGCTTTTGAGCAATGGGTTGGTACAGCGTTCCTTTGGCTTCTTTCGTTTGGGCAAAATCAACACGGTGTTTTTTCTGGGCCAAGGTCACCCGAGTTCGGATTACCTAACGCCAACAAATTGAACTATAGACGTACCCAGGCAGATCTTTCTGGAACGGCTCTGACTCACTCGGCCGACTTGTTTGTTAAGCAGCCTGCGTTTGTAAAAAGAATGTGGGTTTCAGCAGAACTGAAGCGAGAGAAAGGGTCACGGATGACCTTTGGAAATGGAGTCGCGGGTTTAAAACCGGCAAACGGTCGCCAGCCACAGATGCTGGAATAGGCTCTTCTAGAAAGTGGCCACAGAGCCTCGAAACACCCACAAAAAGCTATGGATGCCGGCCACGAAAGCCTTCGGCTTCACAACATGGTTCTTTTATCTTAATACCCTGCAATAGGGTTTCCTAGGGTCAAAACCCACACCGTTGTTGTTGTTATTGGGGAAATATGTCCAGTTAAGGCTATACATACATGTGTGGCTTTGACATTTGTGGACTTGATTATGTGCGTGTTTGATTCATATGTCCTCCCTAGAAATCTCTTAATGCCTCCAGCGCAACTCTGCCAGGGGTTGACCATAGAGTCAGGCTGGAGGACCTAGGGATTCCTAGACTTCTCTAGGCATTTGTAGGTCCTCCAGCTTCATTGTATTGACACATGTTGACTATAGGGTTGCACTGGAGGACCTGGAGATTTCTAGAGAGGTGTTCTCATATATATATATATATATACACACACACACACACACACACACACACACATATATATATTTAATTTGGGGTTTTCCCACATTCATGGATGTCCTTCTCCCCGAACCCCGGCAAATGTATAGGGACCACTGTACCAGCTTTCTGGTTTCACAGAGATCGTCCCCAGGATTGCTAAAGGGTTCGGTGAAACCTGGAAACTTACATCACACGACTCCAACCAGTCAGTATTATATTGGTTAGCTTTAATATATATATATATATGTATATATACACACACACATACACACACACACAGAGTGGACCCTTGTTATACGCTGGGCTTTGGTTCCCGGATCCCCCATGGATAACAAAATCCGTGGATGGTCAAGTCCCCTTAAATATAAAGACATAACAAAATGGTGTCCCTTATAGAAAATGGGGGGGGGGGAAATCAAGGTTTGATATTTGAAATGTTTGAACATTTTCAAACCGTGGATGCTTGAATCCGTGGATAAAAAATCCGTATATAAGAAGGGCCGACTGTATATACAGTATGGTTTAAATGGCTTTAGAAGTCTGTCATCGGGTCTTAGCTCCTTTTTCAAACCCATTTTTTCACTTCCCATGAGCTAACGGTTGTGTAGAAAAGGGCATTTCGGCACCTGTAGCTTGTGACCTGGTTGTACGACAAGCAGCACCTGCCGAAAAAACACACCCTTTTCGGCCATTAAAGGCACACGAATCCTCTCCAGTTCTCAACCTGGCAGTTTTCCTCTTGACTTGTAGCATTGGAAAATAAAATTACCCCTTTCTAGAACGGTCACTTAACGTTTCTCTCTTTGTTTTTTGTCCCCTTCCATGTCAGACGATGCTAGAGTTTCGAATTACAGTCGCGTTGGATTCCCTTGTGCGAGTTTTCATTGTGGGCCGTCTCAAGATGGCTTCCCGCGGAAGCAGAAAAACAGCACCGGCGAACAGAAAAGTTTCATGCTTCCCTCTGCCTGATTCCAATGCAGAATGACTCCTCTGCCAGGAAAAGCTCTCTCCATCTAAAGGAACAGGAGGTTGCATGTTAATCCTTCTCCCATAGCCCCCTGTTCGTTTCCACAAAGCTGACCTACGCAGGAAAAAGCTTGAGCGCTTTCTCAGGCGCCCTTTGGTATATATTTTTTCCTGCCCGGATGGCAAAATGGGCACCCGTCCCAGAAACCTCGTCCTGCTGAGTCATTTCCATGCAAGATACCAGCATGTGACGTTGGGTGCGGGGAGAAAACGGCCTTGTTTTATTCCAGGCTTATCTTTACAAGTGTACTTTGAACCGTTTGCAGTTTCTGGACTGTTCCCCCTTTCACCGTCTTCTCTCCTTGCTGATATCAGGATACGGCCTGATAAGAAACCAGGGACACGTAGCAAGAATATCTGGGCTGGACGAATGACCCTTGTAGGCAAGGGGTAGTAGTAGTAGGCATTGCAAATGGGATATATACCTTAGCAGGGTCTCTCTAGTTCAGTCCTTTATGCTTCAAATACTTAAACAGGGCTATCCTATCACCTCTTAACCTTCTCTTTTCCAGGCTAAACAGACCCATCTCCCTAACTCTCTCTTTGTAAGGCGTGATTTCTAGACCCGTCTCCATTTTGTTCACCCTTCTCTGGACACGCTCAAGCTTCTCAACATGCTTTTCGAATTGTGGTGCCACAAAACAGAGCGCTACTATCACTTCCCTCAATCTAGACATTGTACTCCTATTGACGCAGCCTAGAATCGCGTTGGCTTTTTCGGCTGCGGAATCACACTGTCGATACATCTATCCACGCCTCTATCGCCATCTGACATTAACCCTCTGCATTCCCACTTTCTCAAATGCTTTCAAAACGTCCCAGTTTCTCTCTCCTCCTCCCACATCCCCCTTTTGTCCCTGTTGAAGGTAGGCCGCAAATGGGGTTTGATGGCCAAAAGTAGACTCACGCGGCTGGAAGAGACCCCCAAGGGCCATCCAGTCCAGCTCCAGAAGACATCATCAAAGTAGCCATCCAAAAAAGGGGGACCCCACCACTCTCCTAGGCAGCGTTTTCCACCGCCAAACAGCTCTTTACTATCAGGATGGTCTTCCTAATGTTGAGGTGGAAGTAAGGGGGAAAGAAGAGGAAGGGTATCTTCTATTTGGGGGGCAAAATCTTGCCCTTCCCAGAAAGCTCTGGCCAAAGCAAGCTGCTGCAGACTTTCCAAGCTTGTCCTTTCTTCCTCATGGATAACTTTTGTTGAGCTAAATGTTTCCATCCTGACATCTTAGCATTCCCAACTTGACCCCATTTTTGATGGCACTTGGCCACACGTCTCCCGGTTTTCATCTGTGAAATGCTGGAGGCTATGATAATATTAGACAATATGGTGGCAGTCTTTATGTTCATCGGGACAATTTGTACTCCTTTGCCCCCCCCCCCCAGCAAAGAGAACTGTAGTTTGGCAAGACTTCGGAGAGCTCAGGCACCACAACAAACTACAAATCCCAGCACTGAGCCATGGCAGGATAATTTGCAGTGCGGGCGCAGACACGGGCATTTAATTGGGATGCTTTTCGTGAGTCAAATTCTTAGGGAAACAAGCGTCTAACTTTTTGGGGTGGCAAGAGAGGTAAGAATAAGGGAAAGGGGGTAAGGCAAGAAACAAGGAAGGAGATAAAAGCATGCTTTAAAATGAGGACTAGAAACTTGACTGCCAAAATAAAGCTGCTTTGGGTCTCTTTGGAGGTATGCTGTTTAAATGATGCATGCACCCTAAGAATCCGGAAGCTGCACCAAAGCTGCACTCCGGTGCTTAGGAAGGGAGTGTGGCTTTGGCGCGACCTCCGACTCTTAGGACCCAGGTGTCATTTAAACAGCATACCTCCAAAGAGACCCCAAGCAGCTTTATTTTGGCAGTCTGTAACAGACCTTTATGTTGGAAAGATGGTGGAGTGGAAGGAGACGAGGAAGATAAGGGAGGTGACCTTTATTGCTGAGTACAAATGAAAGGCAAACATGTCTGACCAGCTTGGGGAGTGTTTCTAAGCTAGATTTGCTCAGCTGAGCAGCGCTGGGTGTGGGCTATAATCTTTCCATGCGCAGAATAAAGTGATTCATGTTGGAATTCACCTTCCGGGTGCGTTTAGGGCGCTTTGAGAACCAGAATAACAGGAAGCGCTTTTGTCCGCCTCCCTTCCTAGCAGCTGAGACAAACGCATAGTTGCCAGGTTAAGATTTGTATGTTTTAATGTATTGCAGATTCATCCCTTTCCC
This sequence comes from Sceloporus undulatus, assembly GCF_019175285.1. Lineage (NCBI taxonomy): Eukaryota > Metazoa > Chordata > Lepidosauria > Squamata > Phrynosomatidae > Sceloporus > Sceloporus undulatus. The sequence goes on along the minus strand of NC_056532.1, from coordinate 7,033,803 downwards.
TCATCATTTGCATCAAACAGCAATTGCTACAGGCCTACCTCACAGGGTTGCTTTGAGAATAAAGCAATGAGAAAGAGAGCCACGTACACCGCCCTGAGCTTATTGGAGGCAAAATGGACATGGATGTTGTTGCTCCTGTTGTTGTTGTTGTTGTGTGCAAACTTGGCTCGAGTTTAATTTAGTGGCCACCTTTCCGTTTGCCGCTTCAACCACAAAGGTTGGAGATGTTCCCAGGCCGCGGGGTATAAACTTATTTGCAATTAAAGCACAGTAATTCGGGAAGATTTACATCTGGGGGGAAATATCTTGGATTGTGGCAAGGGCAGCTAATGATGGTGTGGCTTTTGGTTTGACTTTCAGGGATCATGATACATCCGCTTCCCATGATCAGAGCCGGTTCATCATCCCCATCAAATGAGAGACCGGAAATGCACACCGCAAGTAAGCCTTAAGTAACTCTATATTATAAACACGTAAAGAGGTTGGCCAACGCCGGCCGTGACTTGCAGCCGTGCCATTTCAGCCCTTTATCATGCAACACCTTGGCATGAAGTCTTAGGAACCTCTGCGTGCCAAGCAGATGCTCTGCTAAATAATGCAGCGTGTGCTCCATTTGCGCAGGAGGCTGTCTTACACAATCTGGTCCCATTTTGTCGACTGTGATGCCCAGAACTGGACCCAGGACTCTCCCCAAATGAGAACCAAGTGGGATTTGTTAGTGGAAGGCCAGTGTGGTGCAATGGTTTGAGCATAAGACTAGGAGTCTAGAAATGGGGGTTCAATTTCCCACTCAGCTGTGGGAGCTCACTGGGTGCGTCCACACTCTCAGACCTGGAAACCACATCCTAGGCTCACCTTAGGGTTGCCATAAGTTGGAAACCAGTGGAAGGCACCCCATAGTATCCACTCTGTCACCCATTCTTACATCTCAGGGTGTATCCATACTGCACCACAACTTATGTAACTGCCCTGACTCTAGGATTTGTAGTTTGGTGAGGCACCACCAGAGCCCTCTGGTAGACCAGGCTGAATACCTCACCAGTCTACAAATCCCAGGATTCTGGAGGATAGAGTCAGCCGGGCAGCGAGCGCAGTGTCAGGCTCCTTTAACTTGGCTGTCCGGATACACTCTTAGTGGCCCGTTCCTCTCTGCTCTTCCCTCCAGACCAGTGACCAGCTCTTGTTTGGACTATAACTCCCCAAACCCACCCAGCACTCTGGGAGTTGTAGTCCAACCAAGACTCTGCAGGTTGGGCATGAGTTGGCGCAGCGCTGGGGCTCTCTCCAGCGGACAAAACCTGGCATTGCAACCTCAATGAGAGAAGAGAAGGAGAGAAAGGGGGGGGGGGAAGTGTGGCTAGCAAGAGCATGGCGAAGACTAGGAGGAGGACATCTCCCACAACACCAGCACCACCAGCACCACCACCACCAGGTCCTTCCAGGAGGAAAGGCCCTGCTTCGGGTGGGAGGAAGCCTTGGGCGACCCCAGCAAGCCAACCCTCCAAAGGGGCTGCAAAGAAGCAACAGCAGCAGCAGCTGTCTCCACTGCCTCCTCCTTCCAAAAGGAAGGCGGTGGAAAGTGGGGCTGGAGCAGCCTTGAAAGGCAATGGTGCTGGAGGTGGCGATGATGATGGGGAAGAGTGGTGCCCCCTGGCACTGGGGTCCCAGAGGGAGCGCTGGATCCAGTTCCAGAAGCGCCAAGGGGTCAGCTGCGAGGAGGCGGCCAAACTCTTGCTGGACACTTTGTGAGTCAGATGAAGGGGCAGGAGAAGAGCTGGGGGAGAAGGAGAGGGTCCTCAGCCTGGCCCCCCAGGTCTCTGGATCCCTCTGGGGTGGGTCTTTCAGGGGAAGGACCAAACAGGGTGCCAAAGGGAGCCCCAGAGGGGGAGACCACTCTCCAAGGGCTCAGGAAGGGAGCAAGCCCATGGACAGAGCCCTTGGGTTGCACATGAAAAAGCAAGCCTTCTTTGGGGTGAAAGACAGCCAGCTAGAGAGCCTTTGGGTTTCAGATCAGAAAGGCCATCTCCACAGTTGGGGTCAAAAGCCCATTGACAGCCCTTGGGTTGCAATAAAGCCCCTCTACAGAGCCCTTGGGTTTCAAATAGGATAGAAAGCCCATCTATATAGAGCCCTTGGTATCCTCCTTCCCTCACTTTGATGCCAGGATGGTGGGACCAGGGTTTTGGGAGTTGTAGTGGTTCAGAGAAGGTGCTGGTGCCAAGTTCTGGGCCGCAAGGGCAGGGATAAGGGATTGCTTGTTCCATGGTGTGATATTTTACTACCTAGGAGGATTTTTCTCCCCTTCCCTTGAGCCGGGATTCAAAACCTGGTTCCCTAACCCAACGCTCAGATTTATAGCCTGTGGTTTCCTTGGCAAGATTGGTTTGGCAGTGGTTTGTTGTTGCCTCCCTTTGAGGCTGAAAGTGTGTGGCTTGGCCAGGGCTTCCATGACTTGTGCGGGGAGTAGAACCCAAGTCTCCCAGAGTCATAAGCCCAATACTCAAACCAATCTCTCCTCCTCCACCTCTCTCTTTGGACTACAGCTCCCAGAATCCTGGCTCAGGGAGTCTGAGAAGTGGACTTCAAAAGAGGATATTCCTCCAGCCTCTAGAAATTATAAATCATTGGGTAACAATGAAGCAAGAGGCGAGGATTCAGACGCAGGGAGATTCTGGGACAGAACTTGAATCCTTGATGGTTCACCATTCCGGTCAACAGCCTCTGGAGATTGAGATTCAGAGCCGTAACAATCCTTCTCCTTCTCTCTCAATAGTGAATACCGAGGGCTGGTGAAACACACAGGTGGCTGCCACTGCGGAGCCGTCCGCTTTGAGGTTTGGGCTTCGGACACCCTCCATATCTTTGACTGCAAGTGAGTAACCCAGCTCCATCCCATCCTGCAGCCATCTTGGCCAGCTGGGAAATTCCAGGGATTCACAGAATCATGGAGTTGGAAGGGACCTCAAGGGTCATCCAGTCCAACCCCAACTCAGAATCAAAGCCCTCCCTGCAACAGAGAGCCATCCAGACTCTGTTTAAAAGCCTCCAAAGGAGGAGACTCCACCACTCTCTTTCGCACTGTATTCCGCTGTCAAACAACTCTTACTGTCAGGAAGACCTTCTTAATGTTGGAGGTGCTCTTTTCCTTTCAGTAGAAGCACACAGACTTGGCATGATGATGATCATGAAATGACACCTTGTGAAACAGATTACTGGGTTGTGATGGACTTTGCAAATGTGGAGAGGATAGCTATAAAATGATATATATATTTTCCCCCTTTCTTTTCTCAACCCGCCCTGCATTTCTTCCCAGCTGCAGCATTTGTGTCAAGAAGCAAAATAAGCATTTCATTGTTCCTGCCTCACATTTCAAACTGCTGAAGGTAGGTTGCTGGGTGGAGCGATGGGGAAAGAGGTGGGTATCTGGGTTAGATGTGGGTGCAGCTAAGGATGGCCTTTGGGGCCCAAGGAGACCACTGTAGGGGATCCTGGGAGTTGTAGTCCCCCAATGGCAGGAGGACTGTGTCATTCTCACTGCTATTGCTGCGGTGCTTTATGAACTTTCAAGTGCTCCCCTAGAACAGGCTAGTTACAAATGCGCTGTGTTGTCCTGCTTTCTGCCCAGGGTGCTGACAACCTCACCACTTACGCCTTCAACACCCGCCGTGCCCAGCATACCTTTTGCAAGACGTGTGGCGTCCAGAGCTTTTACACGCCCCGCTCTAATCCAGACGGCTATGGTAAATGCGGATGGGCAGCAGGGGTGGGCAGGGTGGGATTGATGGCATTACCACCACCACCGCCACCATTATTCTGGAGCTTGGTGCGAAACGGAGGCTGTGAGGGTTGCTAACTGGAGCATGAGGGGGCTCTAGAACCCAAGCTCAACTCTACTCCAAAGCCACTATAACTCAGGGATACTCAGGGTGCTTTTCAGCCTTTCATTTCTAAAGAGGATTTTGATTCTTAAGAGACTTGAATGGAACCAAAGCCATTCTGCTCTGGCCATACAACTGGGGAGCCTGAGGCCCTGTCCCAATAAAAGACATAGACTTCCTATCCAAGAAAGACCATAGTGCTTGGGTTTTAGACTGCTAGTTCCTTGGGGCAGGAGTCTTTCAGCTCTCCCTCTTCTACAGAGCCTTCCTCCAAACCAAACTGACTTCCAGAAGTCTGGAGTCGCTGCCACATTGCAGAATTAACGCTGGTTGACATCCCTTTAACTGCCATGGCTCCATCCTATGGACTACTGGGATTTGTAGTCAGTTGTGGCACAAGGGCTCTCTGATAGAGAACGTTAATATCTCATACAAGTACAGATCTCAAAAATTCTGTAGCATGGAGCCCATGGCAGTTAAAATAGTGTCAAACCACATGAATTCCACAGTGCAGATGCAGCCTAGGCCAGTGGTTCTTCAACTGGCCATCTTCCAGATGTATTGGATCACATCTCCCATTACTCCAATTCAATTTGGCAGTGAGGATGACGGAGTATATACAGAGTGCCAGGCTGAAATAAGATTAAACTGACGAACCATATAGCTGACGTAGTTCCTGTCTCTTTCTAGGAATTGCTCCACACTGCCTGGACGAGGGCACCGTGAGCAGCGCCACTGTGGAGACCTTTGATGGCAAAGAGTGGGAAAAGGCTGTGAACGCTCATCCTACAATCAAGAACATGTCGAAACCATGAGACACCTGATCCCAGCGTCGTAGGTACTCCAAGATATCCATCTGGAAAGCAATTTCTGTTCCAGATATGTTTAGGAAATAAAGGCTGTATTTTTGTAAGATACACCATTCTCTGCAGCTCATTCTCCTACGCGTAGCTGGGCAGAAACAGAACTCTACTTACTCCCCCAATGAATGTTATCCCCTATGGCTAATCACAGGATCCTAGACTCACAGAGGTGGAAAAGACCCCAAGGGCCATGCAGGAGACACAACATAGAATCATAAGCCAGAAACAGCACCAAGGTACACAGCAACAAGGTCTGGCTGATGGAGTGCAACGGAGTCATCATTCCCAAGAGGGATTCATAACTGAACACTAACGTTTCCATTTATCCTGTTCGGGGTTTTAATTAATGCTTTGGTCCAGAGGATGAAAAACAACAACACACCGCCACCATATTACATTCAGATTAATTCGTTTCAGAGTAACGATTCCCTCCAAACTGAATGTTCACTGTTATTATTTCAAGTTGTCATGTACTCTTGGTTTGGTATAAATATCTGCAAACGCTCTTGGTTGCAATAATTTGGGAACAGTCCTTCTTCAGACCCCTTCTTCTGGCACAAAATATGCCACATGCTTAAGGTTTCCTGTTGCCTGGAATCTGGTTTTTGGTCAGGAAGGGACTGTGGGCGAGGGTTCGTGGACCGCATCGGTCAATCCAGTGCAGGTGCCTGGTCCGTTTCTCAGTGCTTCATGAACTTTTGGGAACACCACACCTCCCTCCTTGCGAGGTGGACCCTTGCTTGGACTCTCCTTTCATCCCCTTAGTCCTCTTGCCATTACAGGAATTTGAGCGAGTTGATCACCATGTAGCGTGAGAAGATCACATAGAGGTGACGGAACCACAGGAGTTGGCTGCGGTGGCACTGCATGGCTCTCTGGAAGGAGACAGGTACATGGTTATCGTTTTTTAAAGGGAGGTGAACCCTGGTTTAAGATTACTCTTAAGTTACACTTGTCACGATTCACTGTCAGTGCTGCTCAGTTTAAAGTTATCCTATTGCTCATATATACTAATAGTGCCTCTGCATGATAGACCACACAATTTGTAACAGCTGATTTGAGACACACACAATGCTTCATTCACATATCACCGTAGGCCCTGCAGAGGTTTTGGCACTTGCCTCCACTTAACACAATGTGTTAACCAGGTCCAAACCACAATCTGACAGCTCACAAACTCTGGCTTGTTGCGATATCCAGACTCATTAACATGGCCTGTTCCTGGCTTGTTTTCCCAGCTGCACATCGTAAAGACCAGTGTTCATCAAAGCAATGGAACAGCAATATAAACCAGGAATGAAAAAGGTAAGCTATAGTTTGTTATGGTTGTTTCCCATGCATTCTGTAACTGAAGCAACAAACTGTGGCTTTATTGTGGCATCCAAACATTCCCATTAAGAAATGTCCTCCTGAAGACAGTAAGTGGGAATGCCCAGTGAACCATCTGGTTCAGTGACTGTCCAACCCAGCCCTGCAAAGGGTGGCACAGCATAGGGTGCCCTTTTTATATCACAGCAGAACTGGCCTCTTCCCATTCAGGTTAGCAAGCAAGTCTAATTGGGAAATGGTCAGAGAATGTCACCTGGCTTGCCATAGTAGTATGTACTTTTAAGAACGCAATCCTATGCGCTTAAAAGAAATTCCCACTGAGTTCAGTGGGACCTAGACAGCAGGGAAGCTGGAGTATAACCGCATTCCAAGTCTTGCAGTGTGAGAGGAGATGACTCTAACACCCACCCTCCCCTGTTCCTCCTATCTTCCCAACCACAATCTTTTGTGGCCAGATCCCAATCCGGGAAAGGTCTTGACGCTTGTGCGTGTTGTGTTCTGAGAGTAAGCGGAGCTCAGGGCAGGCATTAAGCAAAGTAGGTGCGGACTAAGTATGGGCAACTCTCACCTTGGCAAGGCCAGCCTCCTCCTCTGCCAGCACAAAGAGGGCATCGGGGCTCTGGAGCCAGCTGATGGGGAGGTCCAAGATGGAGATGTACTTCCGGAAAAGGTTGACTGTCTCAAGGGTGAGGACCCGACAGCCTGGGCAAAGAAGGATAAAGATGGGTGAGCACTTGGTGCCATCCGCAGCACATTGACTTCAAAGCAGATCCAACTCAGAACTTGAAAACATTCCTTTTTGAAGGAGAAACAAAATGGGAACAGAGATGGGGACGACTCCACATAGTTGTACTTTCTCAGAAGAAAGTGTCCAGGATTATTTATTATTGACTTCATTTTTTATGCTGCCTTTCTCCCAGAAAGGAGCCCAAGGCGGCTCACAAGTATAAGAGAGGATCCCGGCTCTTGAACCTGCCCTCTGACCATGCAAAATGATGCAACGGGAGTTAAACATTACAAAGAGTCAGATTAAAAACTCCCTTTATCTCGAGCGATAAATACTTGGCTGGGAAGGGAAGGCCTTGGGACATGGAAGATGGAGAACGAAGGGAGTAGAATGATTTAAACAAGAGATAGCATGATGCAGTGGTTTGAGCATTGGTCAACGACTCTGGAGATCTGGATTTGATTCCTTGCTCGGCTAAGGAAACCCATTGGTTGAGTGTACGCACGTCACAGAGTCTCAGCCTCAGAAAACCCTGTGATAGGTTCTCTGTTTGTTGTTGCTGCTGTTGTGGGGCTTCAAGGCATTGCCAACTTACTGTAACATGGGGTTTTCTTGGCAAGATTTATTTGGAGGAGGTTTGCCATTGCCTTCCCCTGAGGCCGAGAGAATGTGACCCAAGGCCAGCCAATGTGTTTCGTGGCCAAGCAGGAATCGAACCCTGGCCTCCAGAGTCGTAGCCCAACACTCAAACTACTACGCAACGCTGGCTCCGAGGTCCTCCTTAGGGTTGCCATAAGTTGGAAACTACTTGAAGGCATTCAACAACAACAACGATTTAAACTGCCGCAATGATTCCCCAACTCCAGCCTTCCAGGTGTTTTTGGACTACAGCTCCCAGAATCCCAGACTATCGGCCAAGATGGCCGAGGCTTTTGGGGAGATGGAGTCCAAAACACCTGGAAGGTCAAAGTTTGGGAATGACCGAACTAGAGGGGAGATAACGGATACTGAAAAGTGATCATTGGGGTCTTGAGACAGCTAGAAGTTCCTTTTGTCGGAGGAGAGAGCATTCCCAGAATGTCCCAGCCAAAAGGAACTTCTCCAGAGCGTTGCATCTTGGGATGCTCTGCAAGGAGATGGCAAATCTGTCATGAATGGAGAAGCCCATCAGGTGGCACTCTTGGACCCCTAAAACTCAAGAGAGCCCAAGCTGAACCTCAGAGTCCTTGGTGATGCTCTGAATATCCCTTTGCTCTCAGCTTTGCTGGCTGGGGGCGATAGGATTTGCAGTCCACAGTATCTGGAGGGTCACAGACATTGCCGGTGGCTGTAAATTGCAGGGCTTGGAAATTAAAAGTTTGTACTATGACTCCCAGAATCTCCTGCCAGGCTAACTATTGGCTCCCTTGGCTTGCCTGTCCTCCCTCTCTGCTTTTCCTAGCTTCATCACACTCTGATGTTACGTGGCCTAGTAGTGGCAGTGAGTTTTCCTGGCAGGTCTGGAGCCTGGCCAGTGCCCTAGCCACTAACCCACACTGTTGCTCAGGGTTTATAACTTGCATCCCTGCAGCGCTCAAACGCACCAGACAACTGTGGTGGACGCTGGCATTCGCAGAACGGCGGCCTTCCCTCCCCGCTTAAGAGGAGCAGGTGGCTTCCCGCGGACAGATGCGCAGGTTCGGCCCCTTTCCAGGCCCTGGCGTCACTGGCCCCCGTCACTTAAGCCCTCCTAATGTGACACCTGCCAGATCGAATTAAGACAACCCGGGAATGGCAACTATATTTGGAAGGGCTTAGCTGGCGCAGCAAGGCGGGGGTTCCCGGGAGTTGGGTCGCCTTTGGCGATGGTGGGTCAGGGAAATGAGATTCACATATACAGCTGGCCCTCTGTAATCCATGGAGCCTGCATCCACGGATCCAGCCACCCGTCGCTTGAAAATATTAAACAACGTTCCCAAAAGCAAGCCTTGATTTTGCCATTTTATATATGGGGCACCTTTATTTTACTGCGCCATTGTATTGAAAGGGACTTGAGCATGGACAGATTTTGGTATCCGTGGGAAATCCTGGAACCAAACCCCAGAAGATACCAAGGGCCCATTGTGGGAATGATGATGATGATGATGATAGTAATAGAATTCAAAGATATATCCATATTAGTATGTAGAGAGATCTTGTAGCACCTTTGAGACTCGCTGAATGAAAGAAATTGGCATCATGAGCTTTCATAGACTTCAGTCTTCTTCCGCAGACGTCTCAAAGGTGCTACAAGATCTCTATATAACATTAATATCCCATTATATATAATGGGACTTTAGCATCCAGAGATTTATCTAAGGGTTCTAAGGCATCTCTAAGAGATTTATCTAAAGGGGGGGGGGGGTCCTGGAACCAAACCCTAACAGATGCCAAGGGCCCACTTCCCAGTTTAGTTTCTGATGGGAGGCATTTCCCAACCTCACTTGGAAATAGCAAGGATCAGGCTTAGGACATTCTGCGCACTAAAGAGGTGTGCGCTGCTACTGAGTTAGGGAAAAGTAAGATTCACACACACACACACACACACACACACAAGGTGTGGGAAAAAGAGAACACAAAACCTGGCACATCCTACAGGTACAATGTCTGGATTGCATGGTGCAACGTACCTTCTGGAAGCTTCCGCTCCGAGTGCAGGTACCTGTGAAAAAGACAAAACAACGGGAGGGTGAGTAGACGCATCATGGGACAACCAACCCTCATATCTCCCTCTTCTCTTCTCCCCAGGAGACCTGAGACTTGTATCTGACAGGGACGTTGGTTTGTCAGGTTTGGGGTCATTGGACGGAGGAGAAGAAACCATCCAAGGTAAGAACTTGGCAGCACACACTACCCTTAGAAGGCAGGCCATCTATTGAGATATGCGAAGCCATGAGATTCCTGTGCCCAGGAGTGGGTTGATGCTTCCATCGTTTGTGTGGGTTTCTCAAGGGTGGAGGGTTGCACATTTTTGGAGGCACTTTTGGTTTGCTGGATTAAGACCGCGAAAGGACACAGGGAAGAGAACGGACTCCAGGTGGCCTTTGCTTTTGGAGCAGAAGGTTTAGGATGGAGACTGACTTCCGTAATAAATCAAATCAATCACATTTTGGGAGCAGCTTCCCTGCCGTCACTCATCTTCTCGAGAGCGGCCAGGAACGTTCCCCAAAAACTCACCACTTTCCTAAGGCTCTGTGGTAATAAAAGAGACCAGAGCGCTGGATAAAGAGAGATCCAGGTTCAAGTCTGAACCCAGCAACGAAAGCTCGACACCAGGCTCACCTTGGACACCTTGAAATTCTGTGGCCTAGCCTACCTCGCAGGGTTGGTGTGAGAGTAAAGGGGAACTATGTACATTGCGACGGTGACTACATGTGCTGACCCAGTTGGGCTGGGGAAAAGGGGTATAGCTGGGCTGCAACTTGTATCAGCCTTAGCTTGCAGGGCTGGGGAAAGGGATGATGGGAGTTGTTGTCCAGTTCTGCCTAGAGGATTACATGGAAACCTGGAAGGAAGGAAGGCCAAATATGCTGAAAGGGGGGGGGCACCTAACTCTATCCTGAATCCAGAAGGCCACTAGGGGGCAGGCTTTACCTCAAAACTGCGCTTGTCCTTTTCAAATTACAGTCAGCCCTCCGTATCCACAGATTCTTTGTCCATGGATTCAACCATCTGTGGCTTCAATGCGTTTTTAAAATACAGTCAGTCCTCCACATTTGCAGCTTTGACATTGGCGGATTTGGTTAATACGTTCTCTCTAGGAATCTCTAGGTCCTCCAGCGCAACTTTGCCGGACGTTGAGCATCGAGTCAACGAGAAAACACTTTTCTAGGTCCTCTGGTGCGATTCTATGGTCAGCTTCTTCCGGACGCTGTACCCTTAACACCAGTTAATATCTCCATATATAAAGTCCAAATAGCCAGCCTTGGCTCCATCTTATATAAGGGACACCATTTGACTGGGCTATGGTTTTTAATGGGATTTGAGCATCCATGGATTTGGGGTTCTGGAACCAACCCCAGCAGATACCAAGGGCCCACTGCAATCGCATTGTTTCGTCTTATGTCCAAAGTACAACTGCCTCGATTGAGTCATCTCAGCTCCTCGGGAAATTTTGGGCTCGCTTTGCCCTACGATCCATTTATTTCTCTTTGTGGCAGTCCATGGCATCCCCCAGAACTCTCTCCACGTTTCAAAGGAGCCGATGCTCTACTGTCCAGCTTTCATAACCATACATAGACATGGAGGCTCTAGATGGGAATCATCTGGGTGACGGTGGTTCATTCGCAGACACAGACACAAGCCGCCGGGTGAGGTTTTGAGGGGGGGGGGAGACGGGGAAGGATTAAGCTCTTTTCCACCCCCTCCTTCCTCCGGGCGTCTGCAGATGCCAAGAGCAGCTCGGCCTGGATCCAATCCAACCAGGGGAGAGGTTGCAGCGGGGCAGCTCAGTTCCACCAACACCGCCAGCCCCGGCCGGTTGGTCCATGTGTGCTTTTATTTTCTATGATGGAATCATAGAGTTGGGAGAGAAACCCAAGGGCCATCCAGTCTGAGCCGCTGCCATGCAAGAACTCACCATTCAAAGCACCCCTGACAGATGGGCATCCAGCCTCCTCCAAAGGAGACTCCACCATCCTCCAAAGTAGCATCTTCCACGGTTAAACAGCTCTTACTGTCAGGAGCAAGCTTGTTTTCTGCTGCTCCAGAGAATAGGACACAGTGGAGCAATGGATGCAAACTACAGGAAAAGAGATTCCAGCTCAACTTTAAGAGGGACTTCCTGACAGTAAGAGCTGTTCCATAGTGGAATATGCTGCTGATGGACATAGTGGGGTCTCCTTCTTTGAGGTCTTTAAGCAGAGGCTGGATGGCCATCTATCAATGGGGATGCTTTGATTGAGAGTTCCTGCATGGCAGAAGGGGGTCGGACTGGATCAGGGCCCTTTTTGGGCTCTCTTCCAACTCTATGGTTCAATACGTAGGAGGAAGAGGAGTGATGTGCAGATTGCCCAAAGCTCCCTGGAGCACAGGTGAGATATAGAGGTTCAGATGTATATATTAACACACAAAGAGACCAACGAAACACCACTGTACCTGACAGCAGCATAAAGGGATTTGTGGTTGGCATGAGAGCTGACACCCCTGGCGTCGAAGGTCACAACCTGAGCATGGAGACAGAAGGGACCATGAGTACAAGCCTGTGTTTTTATCCCTGCCTTCAAACGTTACGGAAAACAAGGATGTACATTTTGAAGAGAGACAACGCAGCCCTTCAGGTTTGCTGGGCAGTTCTGGGCAGCCTAACCAAGGATTTGGATGATGGGATCTGCAGTTCAGCGAGAGCTGGAGGGCTGCCTGCATGATTTGCGGCCCTGGAGAGCTGTGACCCCGCCGCCCGCACAACATCTGCTGCCCGAGGCAGCCCCAAACTCCTTGTGAATCTCAACCCGCTCAGTGAAAAATAAGAAGCACCGTGTTGTGTGCCGGATGGGCCGCTCTTAGGCAAGTCGGGGCAGAAGCTGGCGCTGGCAAAAAGGAAATCCAAGAACGCCTTCCTTGTTTCTTGCCAGTCCGGTTCTGCTCCTTGGCTAATGAGAAGCAGTTTTGTCCTGACCACAGACTGACTCTTCCCAGCTCCTGGTTGCACAAGGCTGTGCCTGGAGGCATTAGGGGAAAGGTTGGGGAGGGCGGCCCAATGGTGCTACTCCATGTGGCAAGAAGAGGAGTTCCTCCTGTATCTATACACAGAAACACACACACACTTGTGTGTGAAGAGGGAAGACGGGGAGGAAACAACCACACCCCAGAGGAGATGTGGCCTCTGCTCTCTTCCAAGAGGGCCCTGCTTGTGGTGAGGCGCATGGCCCCCTGATGCCACAGAGAGCCTGGCTACAGCTCTCAAAACCTCTTTTTAAAACCGACATAGACTTTTCTGTCCATCCAAGACCAACATTGCTTTTAAGGGAGACAAAGCGCAACTCAAACAGAAAGGAAGCAATTGAAAGAGACCAGAAACACACTTACCACCACCACCGCCATATCTATGGAGGATGCGCCATGTTCAGTAATCTCATGATAGTAGTAGAGGCAGGCCACCCTATACTACTATCATGAGATTACTGAACATGGTGCAACCTCCATAGAGGGTTTCAGAGCTGTCTGTCACCCTGTACTTGGACTACAACGCCCAGCCAGTGTTGGGGATGATAGGTGCTACATCAGGTTGCCTACGCCCTAAAATAATGAGACGTTTGTTTTGTTACCAGGTCGATTTGGTGAGTTTCTATATGCTTGAGGATCAGGTCGGAAAGCAGACGTACGTCCCACTCGACGGAAGGATGGTCCGGCAGATCTCTAGGGATAATAAAAGCGGAAAAGGTGATTATTATAACATTTACAAAGACAACCACGCCACAATGTCAGCTAATGGTCAGGGATGGTGGGAGTTGCAGTCCCAAAGGATCAGGAGGGAACCTGTTTGGGGAAGGCTGCGCTAAGGCAAAGGGGACCAGCCCCTGTTTTGCATGCAGGGGTTCATTCCCCAATATGTTCATGTAAGGCTGAAACACAAGAGTGGATGATGCTGAAGGAAAGGTACATTAATAGCCTGACTCCCTCTAAGGTCACTTCCTCTATTCCTATCTTTTTGGGGAACGCATGAGGACTAGATGTTTGCTTTATTCAACCAAGTGTGTCAAGTCATAGCTTGGATAAGGCACCTTCTTTATATCCATTGGGTTCAGTCCCCAACATTTCCAGTTTGAGAAGGAATCAACTATCAGGCTGCATCCCTTCCAAATATCTTTGGGAAGACCTTTGTAGAGAGACCTCTCCATTACAGTAGCAAGAAAATTGAGATGATTGACCAATGGATGAGATAGTTTTATTGGTTCACACACATCTTAAAACCAAACAGGGTGGACTAGCAAAGTTAACCCTTACAGGATGCTTCGCATGGGACACTTGTCTCAGGCAGAAGATGGGGAGAGATGGCAGCATCCCTACACTAAAGCAAGAGCTATGTGCCCCACGTTTTGCCCTGTGCACCAATGCCTCCAAGTGTGGTAGAGGATTGCTTTCCTGTCCCTACTTGCGAACGTTGTCCACCTCAGGCAGCCAAGTGTCTCGGGTCGGCCTCGCTAGTGCGACAAAATCTCTTGCAAAGACGCAGCCGGGAACCACGGCTCTAAAGGAACATTGGCAGCGTGTCTCTGATAATGCCACGTTTGCCTCGCCCTGGCGCTGCCAGGCAGGTTTCCACTCGCTTTGACGGAGGAAGGTCGCTTGAGTTCAATGGAAACCAACAGCTGGAGGAGAAGATCAAGTCCCGGGGATGTCGAGGACGGGAGACAAAATTAACTCTACAATCCTGCGGGGAGGAAGAGGGAGGGCAGCGCAAAGCTTACAATTGCCCTGCGTGTGTGCGCCGAAAAGTGGGTTAGCCGGTCCCAAGAGTTAGAGCCGGTTAACCCGCAAAACGGACATTTATCCTTCTAGGTGAGTTTAGAGGGAGTCACAATGATCAGAAGTGTGTAAAGGATGGTCCATGGACATCAAGAGAGAGGGCAGATCTCTGGGATTACAATCTGCCCATAAACCTAAACCTGAAAAGCAGGAGGATGGTCATCTTAAATAGCAGCCATAAACTTTATTGCTCATTTTACCCATTACAGTTGGCCCTCGGTACCCACAGATTCCACCATCCGTGGCTTAAAAACATTATATATATGTGCGCAGACCTTGATTTTATATAAAGGGATACCATTTCACTCCACCACTGCATTAATGGGACTTGAATATCCCCAGATTTTGGTTTCCGCAGGGACCAAACCCCATCGGATACTAAGGGCCCACTGTATTTTTCGATCTCAAAGGACTAGCAACTTGACTTTTTAATGTTCTTAGCATAGCCATGAGCTCTTAATTTTCTTAGCATAGACCTGAGCTCAAGGCAGGTCCCACCTTGATCCTCACCATACCAACAACCCTGTCAGGTATGCCAAGCTGAGAGAGAGAGAGAGAGAGAGAGAGAGAGAGAGAGCGGAGGATTGGCACAAGGCCATCCGGAAAGGGTCATGGCGGAGCAGGGACTTGAATTTGCATCTCCCAAGTCCAGCCTTGGCTGCAAAGCGTCCCTTTTCAACGCCGATGTTCTTTGGGATTCCAGCCTCCCTCTGGGAAAGAGATCTGTGTCATTGTAATGTATGAATAATGGACGATTTCTCAGCAGGAGCCCAGTGCCCTTTTCTCGGAGACGACAGGGTCGCTTATCGTAATGTGAAATCTGGCGGCCGTCTGACGTGGATGGAGGCCTCCAAGGGACTGGCGGCAACGAAAAGCAGGAATATGGAGGAGAAAGAGAGAGAAATGGTTCATATTCAAATGGGAAGAACCGGTGAGGAAGAAGAAGCTGCTGAAACCCTAAGGCTTGTTTTTCTTCTGCCCCGAAGTGCAATGGGGCCTCTGTTGGGAGGCAAAGAAATGGGGTCTTGAAATATCAGGAACATTCCTTCCTTGAAGGGTATGACAACTCACAAAATCCTCCAGCACTTGAGCTAGGGGATTTGGGGAATTGTAGTGCACCATGTATATATCTCCTTCAAGCTCTGCCCCAAAGGATCCCTCCAAAGCCAGGAACACAGGGTCCGGCGACTGCGGGGAGTGCCTTTTCTGGAGCATGCCATCCATGCCCACCCTGCTGTGATAGGGATGATGGGTGCTGTAGTCCCTCAGGGAGGGCACTTGCCCAGGGAAGACCATGGAGAAATCTTCCACTGGGAGCAGAGGAAGCAAGAGCTTTGGTTCATCTCTGTAACCCACAAACATCTAGAGAGGAGACCTTTCCTCTACTGGACTTGGCTCTGCTTCTTTTCCTCTTCCTCCCATCCCCTTTTCCTCTCCTGCTCTGCCTTTTTCAGCCTGCAAGAAGGGGCTTGTCTGATTTCTGGCAACTGCTCCTGGCATCCGTCTGTGGGACGAAGAGCGGGGTTAAGGATGAGTTCAGCAAAACAAAACAAGGCAGATCTTGGGCCAGATTGAGCGAGGCTCTCTCTATACTCTTTGCACGCCTTCTCCGTCCCTTCCCCATTATAGGACAGAACGAAGGGGGCCATTCGGAGAGCCAAGAACAAAGCCGGCCAAGCCGAAAGCGACCTTTCGTCTTCCTTCTTCCCAGCCAAGTGCAAACATTACGCAACCCCAAGGCTTCTGCCACAAGAACCACAAATAGGAACTTTGCCTCTCCCGTGATCTGGAGTAACCCAAGAGGAAACAGGAGACCTGGCATGCCTTGCTGTACTTTCCAACCTTCCCGATTCGAGAGGGACGTTCCCGGTTAACCCTCTGCCATCCCACTTTCCCAGCTGCTTCTAAAATGTCCCGGTTTCTCTCTCCTCCTCCCGCCTTCCCCTTTTGCCCTCACCTGTCTTCAAGTCATCCTTGCAATCTAGCTAGAGATTTGCACCCGTCCTGTCCTCCTACCTGAAGCTGAGCCCCCCGAAACTGGATAATTTGGAACCTTTTCTCATGTCTGGAGAGGACGCACGAAAACTAGGGACTCGGGGCCAAGCCCTGAAATTGAGCAACCATACCCTGAATGATGGGACACTGAGTGATTTCTGGATCTTGTTATCAATAGGAGAAGCAACATTCCCTCCCAGTGGCCAGCATTTTTGGCAATGGATACCGTCAAGGTAGTTGGGAATAACTGCAAACCTCTCCTTTGGTTGCCTGTGCGCATCTCCGTTGGCAGCCCATCTCCATGGGCCCCGAAGGCCAGAGACCCTTCCTCCCACGCAATTGCACCCTGAACTTTTAAGACACTGAAGCCAAAGCTCGGTCCGCATGGCCTTTAACAGGCTTTCCTCGCCGCTAGATTTCTGCAGGCGAAGCAGAAGAGAGGGAGAGGCTGATGGGGAGCCGGACGCACTTCTTTTTTGCCGTCCAAAAGCACGAGGTTGGAAAAGGTCGGCTCAGTTGACGGGGAATGTAGTGGAGCGCACGGTGATCTTGGCTGACGGCAAGCCCCGGGCGGCGCACAGGGGAAAGAGGAGGCCGCCGGAGTGCAGCTGTACCAGCTCACGTCCTCCCAGGCTGACCCCATCCTACCTCGCGCATGGAGAAGAAGAGCCCTCCTCGGAAGAGACGTCGGCACGGATGCATTGCTCTCAGAATGCCAGAGAGGGAGAAACTGTGGGCCCTATGTGCGCCCCTGACTCTACTTAATATGGACCCCACATACCACTGCAAGGCATTGAGCCAGCTGCTGGTTGGGGGATTCTGGGAACTGAAGTCCAAACAAAAGCAAACCCCACAGAATGTCCCAAGCATTGAGTTCTCCCGATCACAGAAAGAGAGATCGGGATCATCTCCGTCAAAATACCCTCCCTTTGCTTAGCATCGCTCTGTGCGTCTGCGGACATGACCCTCCTAGACTGGCAAGGCCTGCCAAGTTTATCAGAGTTAAATATTTGCCTGCCTTCCTTCCTCCAGAAGCGGGTTTTGGTTTGAGGCCCGGATTCTGGGAAGAGGAAGCCGGCCATCTGGGCTCCTCGGTGTCAGCCGAGTTCACTCCCTATGAACGAGAACCGCATCGGGTTGGATACGCAACCACAACTCAAGCTCCGCGACAACAATTCAAGCCCGGCTGACCTACTTTTCCTGCGTGAATGAAAAATCTCTCTGTTCCCGTTTCAAAGGGAAATTGGGGAGGGTTTTTTGTGTGTGCTTTTAGGAGGAGGGTGTCTATGTGTTTGTGTGTGAGAGAGAAAGAATTAACCCCTTGGAAAACTGGCACGGAAAAAAAGGGAGTGTGTGTCTGTGTGTGTGTCAAAACCGTCGGACAAATTTGCACAAACAAACCATACGTCTGTTGTTTTTTCCCCGCAGGCTTCAAAGCAGATTAAAGGAGATGTTGACTTAGTCAGTTGTCTGCGGAGAGAAAGGACCAGGCAAGGAAAGTTGGGTGTTATAATATATATATATATATATATATATATATAGAGAGAGAGAGAGAGAGAGAGAGAGAATTAATATAATAGTAATGCTATCCTTCCAGTGTCAAAAAGGAGGGCGAACCTTTCTGCTGCGGAGGAAATCTTCTATTCCAGGTTGTCGTTCCCGATTCGCGGCGGCCCTAAGGAAACGACTGGGGGGGGGGTCATGCAACAACAAGAGCAACCATGTTCTTTGTCCCTTACGGTATTTTTGCACTACATCTCCCCAATTCCCACCCAAATAGCTGGGCTGTTGGAGCTGTAATCCAAAGAAGAAGAAAGGGAACATTTCCTTTCGCTTTTACAGGACGCATAACGTGCGCAGCCCATGGGAACGTGACTCAACTGGGACGACAGCTCCCAGAATCCTTCGGCTTTGGGGGTTATGGGAATTGTTGCCTCCTCCTCCACTTTCCCAAGCTTTACATCATCACATTTTGAAGCGGATCGCACACATACACACACAATGTTTTGCAAAGGAATGGTGTGGCAACCCAGAAAGCTAGAAAGGTTCTCCTCCAAGCACCCCTCCATCACTTCAGATGCAAATTCGGATCCCTTCAGATAAAAACTGGGTCCATAGTATTGCGAAAGGGCCCTATGTCCAAACACGGGAAATGGCGTCTTGCTCATGTTTGCGCCACCTTCGCTCTCCCCTTGACCTTCCTCCTTTGGGGCAAAGAGAAGAAGTCTTAAAGCCTCAGATTCGGTTACTGCTGCCACGTTGAGTCACAGATGCGTCCTTTCCGCCGGTCAGCAGATTTTGCCAAAGCTGGGTTGGCCTCTCTTTCGCCTCTCTTGGCCCCAAACACACGGCGGAAATAAGGTCCGGTTCTTAGGCACTGATGGTTTTATTGCACTGTTTTCCCCCCCACATCAATTAAAAACATGAATTTAAAGAGCCCTGACTGCTACGTTTCATGAAGCCATGGCTGAGGAAGAGGAGAGAGACCCTATTACTGAAGATCCTATTATAATTAAGGGGGGGGGATCTTAAAAGAAGGGTTCTATTAGCCATTGAGCATTGAAAAGGAAAGGAGGGGGTTGTCTGGGGTTATATTAGCACCCTTCCAAATAGACTTGTCCCTCCATATTCACTAGGGTTAGGGGCACAAGACCCCCGTGAATATGGGTAAACTGCAAGTACCAAAAACACCACCTTTTTACCTGAGAACAGACCTCTCTAGGAATCTCTAGGTCCTCCAGCGCAACTCTGTGGCCAACGTCCGACAGACACTGACCATCGAACTGCGCTGGAGGAGCTACAAAGGCCTAGAAGAGTATCCTCTCTAGGAATGTCTAGGTCTTTCGGTGCAACTTTTAGTTAAAGGTGACCATAGAGTTGCACTGGAGGACCTAGATGTTCCTAGAGAGAACGTATTAATCAAATCCGTGAGTAGTCAAATCTGCAAATATGGAGGGATGAGTGTATATGTTAAGAAAGGTCCAAAACGCACTGCAGACATAACCCAGTTTGTGACCTCTTTAACTTCCCTGGCTCAATGCTAGGGAGGTTTGGGAACTGGGGAGACATTTAGCCATATCTCTTTCAGTCCAGGATTCCTTAGCACTGAGCCCTGGCGGTTAAAGGGGTGTCAAACTGGATTATTCCTGCAGTGCGGATTCGGCGAATGAGGCTGAAAATATGTCAACGCTCCCTCCCCATCTTCCCAGCTTTAAAGCACTAACCTGTGGTCAAGGATAGTGACGTTGGAGGACGGGATCCCTAGCACAGCGCAGCTCTCCAGAAGCTCCGTCTTGCGGACCTCGCCTTGACTGTAGTAGTTGCCTGACAAGGACAAGAGGTTATGGTTGTGTAGATTACTCCTCACACAGAAGAGATCAACACTGGTTTTTAAACATACATCTGTCCTGATCATAGAATCGTAACGTTGAAGAGACTGCAAGGGCCCTGATCCAGTCCAGCTCCATTCTGCCATGCAGGAACTCTCCGTCAAAGCAGCCCCATTGACAGATGGCCATCCAGCCTCTGTTTAAAGACCTCCAGAGAAGGAGACTCAAAGGCAGCATCTTCCACAGTCGAACAGCCCTTACTCTCAGGAAGTTCCTCCAAATGTTGAGGAGGAATCTCTTTTCCTGGAGCTTGCATCCATTGCTCCATTGGGTCCTATTCTCTGGAGCAGCAGAAAACAAACTTGCTCCCTCCTAAATATGACATCCCTTCAAGTATTTAAACAGGGCTCTCATCATATCCCCTCTTAACCTTCTCTTCTCCAGGCTAAACATCCCCAGCTCCCTGAGTCCTTCCTCATAGGGCTTCATGGTTTCCAGACCCTTCACCATTTTGGTCCTCCTCCTTTGGACACATCATGGCTCCAGTTTCTCAGTGTCCTTTTTAAACTGTGGGGCCCAGACGACGCTCTCACGTCCACCCAACGTTTCACAGACAGAAACACTGACACACACACACAAACACACACACAAGGCTGAGCGGCACCCGAACGTCTTCAAAACAGCAAAAGCTATGTTGTCATCATTATTATTTTCCCTTCCAACTGGAAGCAGGTATCCCATCCCACAAAGGCAGCACCTGCAATCCAGTTTGACACCATTTTAATTGCCGTGGAATTATGGGAAATGTAGTTTTGTGAAGTACTCTATTAGACGCCTTTCTCAGAAAGCTTTGGTGTTGCAACACACTATGTAAAACATTGTCTAGTTCGCAATTGGCACACTGCTCTGAGAGCATTTCTAAAGAGCGGGGTATAAATACAATAAATAATAATAAAATTATTATTATTATTATTATATAATAGTAATCTAATATAATACTATGATATAATATAATATGTACTATTAATTTAATATACTATAATAACAGGATAATATTATAATACTGTTATTATGATATAATAATATAATAATATTAATTTAACATACTATAATAATATAGGATAATATTAACGATCCAATTATTGTAATGTATTGTATCATAATATATCAGTGATATAATATAACACTAATCTACTATTATAATATATTTATTTATTTAGGTATTTATATCTTTATATTTATTATATAATATAATATCAGTGATCTAATATTATAATATATCGTAGTATTAATAATGTAATATAATATGATTATAATAATATAATAACAGTACTGTATTAGTTTAATAATATTATAATTATAATAATATTGTATTACATAATATAATGATATAGTATTAGTAATCCAATATAATACTATTATAATAATAGTATTGTTTTGCATTGTATAATAATACAATAGTAAAACATTAGTAATCTAATCTAATGCTGTTATTACAATGCTATATAATATAATTATAATATTAGTAAACTGATATAATACATAATATTATTGTAATATAATAATATATAATTATTAATTATTATTTTATTAAAAAGGCGGAAGTGGGAAATGACGTAAGACAACGTCATTTCCCCCTCTATTGACATCCCTGAGTTAAGTTTGGTGACGTCACGGTCCTCACTCCCTCCCCTCGTTACAAAATGGCGGGCGGGGCATGACGTCACCCCGCGCAGGCGCCGAAGCCGCCTAGAGCGAGAAGCCCAAGGCCGGGCAAAGCTTGGCCAGATCGGACGTCATGGTTGCTAGGCGACGACACACGCCGCTCGCCCCCTCCCCCTCCTCCCTTTACCTGAGGATGCGCAGAACAGCCAGAGCTGGGCTTGGGCCAAGCGGAGGAGGGCGGGGGCGAAGAACATGGCTTCGTCATCAGGGTGCGCCGTCACGAAGAGGACGCGCGGAGACGACGTCATCGCCGCCTCTGGTCCGTCTTTTAAAAAGGTCCGACCATGGCAACAGCGGCGCCGCCTCAGCCACCAGCAAGAAGCGAGCCATAGCGATATGAAGGAGAGCAGGAGAGCGAAAGGGATCGGCATTGCCGCCTCCGCTATGAAAAACCAAACCGGAAGTAGCTAAGCCGTCGGGTGGAAACAAGTGTCCCCAAACAATGGTTCCGGACAAAGGAAAAATACCCCCTTATGGAAGAACAGAGTCCGTTTAATCCATATAATTAAATGCAAATAAACCTAGAAGTTGAGGTTCTTTAAATTATTGTCTTAATTGATATAAAAAAGCAATGGAATAAAAGCAATCAATGTCTAAGAACCCGAGCATCGTCAACGTATCTCGGAAGTGCCCACCTAGTGTGTGTCTAATTCCTATCTCTATGTTCTGCTTGGAAGTGCGCACCTACTGCGCACCTCTGTTCATTCCTATCTCTACGTTCCGCTGCCCTCCCTTCCTCGCCCTTCTTATCACGTTCTCCTCGGAGGCCGCCTCCACTCTCCCTTCCTATTGGCTGTCGCCGCGGCGGCCACGCCCCTTTCCTCTTTGCATCCTGATTGGTCTAGCCTCACTCTCTCCTTGAGGGGGGGAGCCGCCAGGTCCTGAAAGGCGTGTAGTGAGCGCCCTTTTATTTTAACAAATAAAAACCACCATTTATTTATTTTTCCATGGGAATAGAAGCCTTCAATACTTAGTGTTGGGGCGATGGGAAGCAATCAACCCAATGGTTATATTTTTAAAGCGTATTATTGTAGTGTATGTATCTGCCAGGACGCAGCGCCGTGAGGGGGGAAAAGTGGGCGGAGCCTCCTCGGAGGAAGGAGAGCCAAGGAAGAGAGGAGGAGAGCCAAGATGGCGGCGCGAGCGGAGGAGGCGGAGGTGCGGCGGCTCCCTCTGAGGCCCAGGAGGAGCAGCAGGTGAGCCCCGGCGGACTTCGATCGCCCTTCCCCGGCTCAAGGACCGGGAACCGGGAAGGGAAGGAAGGGAGACCCGCCTCGCAGGCCTTTCGGGGGGAAGGGAGCTCCAGGGACCCGACCCTGAAGGCACTTACTTCAGGAACCGACCTTTGCCAGGTTGAGAGCCCCGCCCTCTCTCTTTGCCCCGCCCCCTTTTCCCATTTGGACTACATATCCCATCACCCCCCAGTGTCTGGGGATGATGGGAAAGTGGAATGTAGGGACAACTGACAGAGGAGATTTGACATGACTTTGTTGTTATTTATTGTTGTTGTTGTTGTTAGGGTTTCCTCCCCATTCTCTTTCCTGAGGTTGCCTGACTACAAATCCCATCACCCCCCAGTGTTTGGAGATGATGGGAAAGTGGAGCGTAGGGACAACTGACATAAGTGTGATGGATGTTGTTGTTTATCTATTGTTATATTTATAGGGTTTCCCTCTCCTCTCCCTTTTCCTGAGGCGTGTCTGACTACAAACCCCATCATCCTCCAGTGTTTGGGGATGATGGGAAAGTGGGGAGAACCGACAGAGGAGCCTTGTCCCAAGTGTGATGGTTATGATTATGTTTGTTATGATTATATTTATTTATATGGATTCCCCCCAACTCCTTTTTCCTGAGGTGTGTCTGACTACAGATCCCATCATCCCCAGTGTCTGGAGATGATGGGAAAGTGGGGCGTAGGGAGAACCGACAGAGGAGCCTTGTCACTAGTGTTATGGTTACGATTAGGTTTGTTATAATTACAATTCTTTTTTCCTGAGGTGTGTCTGACTACAGATCCCATCATCCTCGATCCACTGCGTGGAGTCTGGGGATGATGGGAAAGTGGAGGCTAGGAAGAATTGACAGAGGAGTCTTGTCGTATAATGATATCTATTTATACGGTTCCCCCTGAACTCCCTTTCCTGAGGCGCGTCTTGACTACAAATCCCATCACTTCCACCCAGGGCATGGTGTCTGGGGATGATGGGAAGAAGGTGGGTTATAGGGAGAACTGACAGAGGAGTGATGGTCATTATTGGCATTAATGATTATTATTGCTATGGTTTCCTCTTGCATTCCCTTTCCTGTCTGACTACAAATCCCATGCATGGTGCCTGGGGATGATAGGAAAGCGGAGGGTAAGGAGAACAGATTGAGGAGCCCTGTCATATGTGTGATGGTTGTTGTTGTTGTTATGTTTACTTATAGGGCTCCGCCCAGTCTTTTTCCAGAGGTGTGCCTCAATACAAAGGCTCTCAGAGTGGCTTACAATTATTATTATTATTGTTATTAATTAGAGTTAGTTATGGGGCTGAGAAGGGGAACCCTATCCCAGGACTGAACGTATGGGGCTGAGCTGCGCAATATTGCTTTTCCGTTGCCTTTTGGTGCATGCATTAAAGGCGATAGCCTTCCAGGATGTCTTGCCTTACAGCTCTCATCCCCCATTGGATTATGAGGTTTGCAACCCAGAGGAGACAAGCTTGGACTGCAGTTCCCATCAGCTAACAAGGCCAATGCGAATCTAGGCTGCATCAATAGAAGTATGGTGTCTAGATGGAGGGAAGTCATAGTGCCACTCTATTCTGCATTGGTCAGGAATAATATTGTGTCCAGTTCTGGGCACCACAATTCAAAAAGGACATTGGGAAACTGGAGCCATGTGTCCAAAGGAGGGGGACCAAAATGGTGAAGGGTCTGGAAACCATGAAGCCCTATGAGGAAGGACTTAGGGAACTGGGGATGTTTAGCCTGGAGAAGAGAAGGTTAAGAGGTGATATGATAGCCCTGTTTAAATACTTGAAGGGATGCCATATTGAGGAGGGAGGAAGCTTGTTTTCTGCTGCTCCAGAGAATAGGACCCAATGGAGCAACGGATGCAAGCTCCAGGAAAAGAGATCCCAGCTCAACATTAGGAGGAACCTCCTGAGAGTAAGGGCTGTTCGACAGAGGAACACACTCCTTCCTCGGAGTCTCCTTCCTTGGAGGTCTTTAAGCAGAGGCTGGATGGCCATCTGTCAAAATGGGGAGGCTTTGATGGAGAGTTCCTGCATGGAAGAAGAATGGGGTCAGACTGGATCAGGGCACTTCTTGGGGTCTCTTCTAACTCTATGATTCTATGATTCTCCCTCAAGGAACGTACCACTGGCCCAAATTATTTGGGCGCAGACCCTAGGAGACCCATGGGGTTGCGGTGTGTACACACTGTTGTGTGCCACCTTGGCCCAGGCTATTCCTATATAAGAAGAGGGAGCTGAAGGAGAGAAAACCATGGGAAATGAGAGATGTACTCCGGTGTTTTTGTGGAACAAAATGTCACAAAGCCATCAAAAAGGCTGTTATTGTTATTATTATTATGTTTATTTATATCCTGCCTTCCTCCTAGTATAGGGACCCAAGTCGGCTTTGTCCCGCCGACGCATTTCGGGGAAGACCCTTCGTCGCGAGCGGATTCTTCGGTTTCTCTTTTTGCGTAGCCAGCGTTGTCTAGCACTAATACACCGGAGTATATCTCTCATTCTCCCACACAAACCTGTTGTGTCTTGAGATCCTTTGTGTGCTGTATGTATGTGTGTGTGAGGTATTATTTTCTCCCCCGGGAAAAGGGGGAAAGGGCCTTTTTGGTGACTGCTCCCAGGCTCTCTAGAAACGTGAAGACATTTTGTTTAGGCAGACCGATTGCTTCAGAGGAAAGGGCCCTTGCGCAACGCCCTGCGACATCTGTCGGCTGTTTTCGTATTAATGGCCGCGTTTTTAAATTGGATTTAGCTTTAATTGCTGGTTTCATCGCGTGTTCAGCTTGGTACGTTGTGGATATTTAACTGTACGGTGGGTCCTTCTTATCCGCCGGGGTTCGGTTCCAGGAACCCCCCGTGGATGCCAACATCCGCGAATGCTCAGGTTGCATTAAATACAGTGGCGTCGCAAAATGGTGCCCCTGATATAAAATGCCCAAATCAAGTAGTAATGGGCTCTCAGGAAAGGGCTAGGCTACAACTTGGGGTGCCAGAGCACCTTGTTGTTAGTTCATACTACAGTTCCCATTCTCCCCCAAGCATCTGGAGAGGGCCAGGTTGGGGTAGCGCTGGCAGGTTTGCACCCTCGACTTTCCATCCCAGTGTGGTTTTGATGTGTGAGATTTGGACTGTGAAAGGCAGGAGGGGGCAATGGGGGGAAGCCCCAAGCGTCCATTGCTGCTTTTCTGTCGGCGTACAACCTCTGTCTAGACGCTGGCAGTGGTTTGGAGTACATCTCTCCTTTGCATCTCTGGATTGCCAAGGGAGCTTTATCTCTGCTCCTGCCCCCTTTAAATATGAGTAACACCCCAATAAAGCTTCCATTTGGTTGCTGGCGCATGGCTCACAATGCTCAGCGGATTCTTTTGGCACTTCGCTTAGCAGTCCAGGCCCCTTTGCTGGTGCCACTATTGGACGAAAGCGGGTTTTATCCTAAAGCTGCTCTCGGGTGACGTCACAGGATTCCTCCTGCGCTGAAGAGTCCAGCTTTTTCTCTCTCTGTGTGTCTTTTTGCTTCATTGACGTCGCATAGACTTGTGTGTGTGTTCTTCCGTGCGTAATTCCCTCTGAAGGTCAGAAGCGCCACCCAAAGCAGTCCTGCACCCTGCTTTGGCCACCGCCGTCATTCCCTTTCAACTCCGTCCCTCCCTTGGATGCATTAGATTATGTTAGATTATCATGCCCATCTTCTAAATGCCCGAGCGCATGATTTGCACACAGATTGATCAACTTTGTGAATATCCGGGGGGGGGGACTCTGCTGTGAACCGGGAAAGAGCCGCTTTGAATCTCACTGGCTCCAGGAGAGACCAAGGCTTGGCCATGAAGCCTCCACTTCATGTACAGAAGGTGGCAGAGCCAACCACTGGTAGAAAATGGGTCACCAGGCGGCACTAGTGGATGATGGAAGAGACACCTCTCTGGCGGAGAGCTGGCCAGCGCAGATGCTACGAAGCATGGATGGACAAACCGCTTCTCCTGCCACGGAACAGTTTTCTATTTGAGGAAGAGCCACACTTCTTTTGCATGTAGAAAGTCCAGGGTTCAAGGGGAAAAGGCGCTATGGAGAGATGCTGCCAGTCGGTGAGTGTACAACAAGTTGGACCCATTCTGGCTGGTATACACCCCGAGTTAAAACGTTGCATAGCTTATGAGGAGAAAGACCCCTCTGTAGACAGATTTGAGGTTTTGGGGATCCATGTTGCTGATCATTGGTACATGAACCCTGTAATCTGCTGTCCACAACTGCTATCCATTTATCCCTATTGGTTCCATGCTGTTTCTGCCTCTGGTACCAAGCTTTCTGTTACGTAAAACCCAGGAACACATCTTCCTCTGTCCTCCAGATTGAAACGAACCTGAAAGCAATAACCCGAATGTGTTGAAGCGTGTGTGCCTTGCTGGTTAAAAAACGGAATCCCACATTCCTTATCGGAGACGGTACAATCCAGTTTTTCCACCCAAGAGCACACAGGTATCTAGTGTTTTGAGGTCAAGTCTTGAGGGTAGGACATGACAGGTCATGTGCAAATTATTGTGCACACACCTTAAAAAAAGAAAGGAAAGGAAGGAAGGAGAAGCGCAGCTCTTTGCTTTCCATACCATAAGAAAATATCAACACTGGTGCATTAAACTCCAGTCGACGTCTCCAGATGTTTGGGGCGTTTGGCCTGGGATCCTTAAGGCCCCGACTGGGGAATAAACACCACCCAACAAAAGAGGACTGACTTCCAGTATGAAGTCTTGCTTAGTGTCCTTTACCGGGTGCGAATGAAGCAAGACATGGTTCCTTCATTGCAAAATCACAGGCCTCAGGAAGGGATGACTCAAGCCTCCTTGGTGCCTGAAGCCAAAAAAGCAAAAGAGGCACTCTCTGTCCACTCCTATGTACAAAAGCAGACTGGGATGGAAGTTGAATCGGGTTCAACGCCGGGCAATTGTTCACCATGCCTGAAGCTGAAGACCGAGTTAAGGAAGGCAAGGTCTCTCCGCAAGCGCCACTTTCAATGCCAACTCGCATCTCCTTCTGCCAGGGGCAACCCACAACCGCCTCAACTGAAGCCCTCTTAGGACGCAAAACCTGCGCTGCGACACTTGGAAAGCTCCTACACGTTTTCCCGACTCGGCTTTTCCTCCACGACTTGCTTGAGATCCTTCTGCAGGCGCATCGCTTTGGTGCTGTGTCTAAACCAGGAGCTTCCAGTCTGTGATTCACGGCCGATTGCGCCGAACCAGCTCTTCCCTTCTCCCGCCATTGGCCCTGTGTTGAAAACAAGCAGCCGGCAAAACCACCGATGCGTGTGCCTTACTCTTTCTCCCAGTTCCCCCTCTTGAGTCCAGCTGCGCCTCGGGCTGGAAGAAGCGTGTTCTTGTTTGTAAGTTATCCTGAAGTGACACCAGTCTGTGGCATTCCTGGTCCTCTGGGAAGGAGCGAAACAGCGCTTCGTTGCCGGAGCAAAAGGGGTCACCGTATTATTTTGATCTCGGGAACGGCGGTGAGAACGCCAGCAAGCCTTTTCGTATATAAGAAGCCCTCTTCGGATGTACGTGTTTTCAGTGTAGCCCGCCTGATCAAAAGGAAAACAGTGTTCAGAGCTCTGTTTGAAAGAAGGTTTGTTCAACGCACATGATTCTCTTTATCTCCTTTTTAAATAATGTCCATTTGGGTAGAAGTGGGTACTTGCAGAGCAAAGACTAGCCCAGATTGTGGAACTGCCATCCAGGTACATCCCTCTGTATCTGAGAAAGCCTTTGCTTTCTGATGGTTCCTTGCACACCAACGTTATTTGATGCGCAGAATTGTTACTGAAGACATTGTGCATAAAACTGGCTTCGTGTTACGTGTATAAGGTGCATATGAAACATAAATGAATTTCATGTTTAGACTTGGGTCGCGTCTCCGAAATGTCTCCTTGCTGTGCGTGTACAGATATTCCAAACTACCCTAAAAGAGTCCCAAATACGTCTGGTCCCAAGCATTTCAGATCAGGGAGACTCGACTGGCACTTCTCTTTCTCTTGTCCTCTCTCTTTCTCTCTAACTCATAGACCTCTCTTTTAACCTCGCGACCAGATCAGGCCGAGAGTCAGGAAATGTGTGGCTGGCCCATAGCCACCAAGGCGGAGTTGGGGCTGGGGGATTTGAACCCAGGTCCCCTAAACCCCAGCCCAGTGCCCACACTGCAACGGCTTCATCCTCGACGGGAGGCCTGTTTGTAGCCTTTCCTCTCTGTCTGAAAGAGAACCGCATGGCTGATGGTCACCAACAGCTGCCACTGGCATCCGAGTTTGGATGCTTTTGAGGAGGGGGCTTCCCACTTTAGTCGTAACCTGCTCTCTCTCCCTCTCTCTCTCTCTCTCTCTCTCTAACGTAAGCAATGCTATTTTTGAAATGCAGGATTACCAGGCCGCCCAGATGGGGCGCAGGGCATCCTCTCTGCTTAGATGGCAGGCGTCTACCCCACTATCCCAGGTGGGGATGATCGAGGAGAGGAACCAGCCAAGCCTCAAGCAAGGGTTGGTTTCCTCTACCCAGTCGGACTTTGGTTTCTTAGGCAGGGCAGAATTGTTCTAGGATGGCTGAATTGCCCCTGGCACAAAATCGGTCCCAGGCATAGCTTCTGCCAGCTTGGCAGGAATGGGGAGCAGCTAATAGTAGTACAATCCTCCTTCCCTATGCCATTGCATATCATGGGACTTGATCATCCATGGATTGTGTAGCCAAAGTAATCATAACTCCAAGGGTAAGAGGCAGGGTATGCAACATCCAAAAAAGTGGCATTCTTAATTTCTGGGATGCTTCTAGCAATTCCTTTCTGTTGGTGGACTCCTTGTGTCATTCTTCCTATGTTGGTGGACTGAAATGCCCAGTGGTCCTACTTGGCAAAGCCATAGGGACAATGGGAGTTGCAGTCCAGCCGTATCTGGAAAGCCACAAGCTCTAGATGCAGTGATAATGTTTGTGTTTTAACCCATGGGCAACCAGGAGTCTGGGATTCCCTCTAAGCCAGCCTTTCTCAAATAGTGGGGCGGGCCCCCCAGGGGGGGCGCGAGGCTCTGTTATGCAGAGGTGTACTTATAACAATTTTATAGACAAATGATACTATTTACAGTCGCGCGGGGGGCGCAAAATGTTTTCTTCTTCCTAAGGGGGCATGACAGAAAATAATTGAGAAGCACTGCTCTAAGCCAACTTGCAGAATTGGTGGCCCTTGAACTGTTCACCTTTGCATCTGGAAGCCCTATGGCTTTGCCTCATCTCCATTTGGGATTTCCTCTCCCATTTGCCTGGTTAGTGTTAATTGGAGCTCCCACAATTACAGGAGGCTAGACTGGTTTTATGGGGAGGAGGTTGAGTGCCACGACCATTAAAACAAGGTAATTCCTAGTTGCTCCGTCCCTCTGGGAGCTTTGGGTTGCCCTTCCTCCACTCCATCTCTCCAACCTTTGATCCTTTTAGGCATCTTACTCTTGCACCCATGACATCTAGGAGCTTGGTTTCTAACATTTTATTCCTTTATAGTATCCTGGTTTTCTTTTGTCCCATGAGCTCAAGGCGATGTACATGAGTGCTTTCCCCTTTTTTGGGGGACTACTTGCTTTTGCTTTTGGTGGCTTTCCGGCTTTGGATGCGGGGCTTGTCGGCCGGTTCTGAGATGGCACAGGGCCTGTCGACACACACCCGGGACTGGTTTCTTTTGGCTGCCCTCCTTGTCTGCGGAGTCGCATTGTGCAAGACATGAAGTGGCGCTGGGCGAGCATAAAGCATAAGGCCGTCATGGGAATGGAGATCAGAGGCTGCTGACATGCCATGGGGAAGAGGCAGGGGCTGGGTTACTAGTTCTCTTGAGGCCTTTGAACCAACATTTTAGGGTGTCCATACCCCTGTTTTCCTGGTTGGTTTGTGAAAATCAGCCCTCTGGAAGCTTGGGTTAAGGTAAGAAACCTCAATTCTCTGATTCCAGTGGGTCCTAGAGTTTTTGCCAGAGATGGGCAACTCTACCCTTTTGGATATTTCATCGGGGTACAACCCCTATAAGCCTTAGCCCACAATGGGATCAAGAGGGGTCTTGATCCCATTGAGGGCTAAGGCTTATAGGAGTTGTACACTGACGAAATACCTTGATCCCATTGAGGAAGCACTGGGTTACCTGGTTGAACAGGATGGCCTTAGGGGACCCCTTTATTTTTTTATCATCCTGCCTTTTCTCCAACTGTAGACCACCATAGTATTGTGGCTTTCTACGTTCTTTTATGCATTTTACGTAGTAAGCTCCTCCAGGGAAAGAAGCTGATTTGGTTCATGGAGTCCTCTCATGCTCTGCTTCGTTGCCATGTTCCGAATCTAATGGCTCCGACTATTGCTGATGTGAGGGAGAAGAATCTCTTTTTCCAAGCCGTGTTGCATTCACGTGTTTCTACCTTTTCCATGAACTGGTGATTTTGAAGCCCTCTCCCTTTGGCAAAATACATTTAGCACTGGGTTCCTGCCAAAGTAACCTCTGTAAATGCAAACGCTGATGCCTCTGAAGCAGTGGTTCCCAAACCTTTGTCGTGTGTGTGTGTGTGTGTGTGTGTGTGTGTGTGTTTCGGACTCCATCTCCCAGCATTCCTGACAGTTGGCTAGGGCTTCTGGGAACCGAAGTCCAAAACACCTGGAAGGCCAAAGTTTGGGAGCCAGCGCTCTAAGGTGTCCATAACTGCAGAAGAGTGTCCCGAGATACATGGAGTCTGGTGGACGGCTAATTTCGGATCTGCAAAATTAGACAAGAAGAAATTAGACATTATACGAAGGTTGGTTTCCTTGAGCCACTTTACATGGGTGTGGGTGTGTATGTGTGTATGTATGTATGTGTCAGAGATCAGAGGTGGGGTGAGGAGCATGTCCTGACTCGCTGGCACCCTCGCATGCTCTTTCTCACAAACGTGGGTGGCCAGTCTCTTGTGCGTCGAGGCCCCCGCTGGCAAGCCAGGCCAGGAGCCAGGAGAGCCTGGGGGTGCCATTGTGAGTACAGAGGTTTCCCAACCTTTTATGACGCCCGCTCTGCCGAAACTCCAGGGCACCCTTTGGCAGGGAACGTCTGGGAAGGGCATCTGGCCTGCGTTGGGTCTGGACCAGGCCTGCTGGGCATCGCAGTCGCCTCTTCAAAGCTTAAGAGCACAGCGTGGGACCATTGTTCCCACTGTCTCTGGTTGGTGTAAGCGCATTCGTAAAAATTAGTACCTGATAGTAAAATTTTAAATACAATTGAGGACCATCACATTAAACGAGGGCTTATAAGCAATGTACCATGATTCCAACGCATGCAAAAGTACCCTCCTGACCAAGCAGCATTGTAGCTATGTTGTGGCAAAGCAGTCTTCCCAGTGCATTCATCTCACCTCTGTGTCTCCGTTCTTCTTTCAGGCAGTTTCCCAGAAGCCCCGTCGCTCCCCAGTCTTGATCTCGCAGCTCTGTGAAGACCCCTTCCTCCTCTCCCGAAAATGTCAAGTTCCGGCTACCCTCCCAACCAAGGAGCGTTCAGCACAGAGCAGAGCCGCTACCCGACCCACTCGGTCCAGTACACCTTCTCCAGCGGCCGACATCAACAGGTGAGCGGCCTGGCTACAGTCCTAGGCTCCTGTATATCCCCAAGGGTTCGTTCAATGCCAGACACTGACATACACTACTGATATAGCATTAGATGTATTGATGTTAAACGATGCCAGAGAAATGTGCGTCGGTAGATAGCAGAGAAGCCTTCCAGCCCTTTAGCGGCTGAGGTTCCACATCCCCTCGCAGCCAAGGAGAGAATTGGGCTCCTGAACAAATGTGACCCAAACTATCCTATAGAACAGTGGTTATTATTTTATTTTCAATGCCAGCTTTTAGCTGTACCCAGGAGGTGACCCTGGCTTCTTGGAAAACGTTGACAATATTTGACTGTGTTGGAGTCCTGGCTCGCTGCTTGTCAATATTTGACCAGCGAGTTGGTTGGCACCCCAACCCTCAATCTTGTACAGATAAAAGCTGGTTCCTGCTAACCTCTGTGGGACAAAGAAAACCAAACTATAGGTAGCTAGACGATTGCGTTGCGGGGCATCATATAGATATGCCCTCCCACTTGAAAAACCTGGAGAGTTAGTAGAGGAAAGTTTGGAAAAAGTTCAAGCAAAGTTTGGAAAAAATGAATTTTTGGACTACTTTAGTACCCTGAATCTTGTTCATTATAAAGGACACCATCCAGTCCTATAAGGGACAACTCTTATAATAACTCCTGATAAGCATGTTCCCGAGTGATAGGAGTTGCATTCCAAAATGTCTGAGGGGGATTGCAGTGTAAGTTGAGCAAAGCCAAAGTGGAATAGCCATCCAAGTTGTCGGTCTCCTCTTCTTCTTCCCCCACTCTTTCAAGTTTTAATAAAAGGACCCCCACATGTGCACCACAAATCTCCCCTTGCTTGTTGCAGGAGTTTGCCGTTCCCGATTTCCGCACTTCTCACTTGGAAGTCAGCCAGGCCACCCAGCTTCTCCAGCAGCAGCAGCAACAGCAGCAGCTCCGGCGGCGGCCCTCCCTCTTGTCCGAATTTCATCCTGGCTCCGACAGGTAGGCGCAGTCGGACGCGTTTGCGTTTCCTGAAAAGAGCTGTCTCCGGTTGCATGTGCCTTGTTTTGTCTTTATATTTTTATTAGCACTTACATAGTATTATCACGAATGATCCCCTCTCCCTCTGCCCATAATTCGAAGTGGGCAGCTTTCACAACCATACACCGACATCGGAAACAGGGCGGTGTGGACAATCCTGACTTCAGTATTCAGTAATATATCTTAGCTGTGTCAGATAAGTCCTTGCAGAGTGGTTTGTCGCTGAGCATTTTTGGTTGACGTTCTTGTTTTCTCTGCCTCGTCCTCCCTTTCTCTCAGGCCTCAGGAGAGGAGGTCCGGCTATGAGGCTCAGTTCCACCCGGGTCCGTCGCAAGCCGACCATGACCCGCTGGACTCCAAGCGGCCGCGCCTCGACCAGCTTTCGGACTCCCATTACCAGCGAGTCAGCGCCGCCTCTGTTCTGCCGCTGGCCCATCAGCTGCAGGAGGGATTGCGATCCTCGGACATGAAGAAGGTAGGGCTGATGTTTGGCAAGGAGTTGCTCTTCCCTTCTGCAAAACAGTCTGCGACTACTTGGTTTGAACCTCTGACCATCATGAATTCTCTTTGGCGAGTCGGCAGGCAGGGAATTTGGGCAGAACGCAGGATATCACTGTCAATGGAGTGAGAGTTTATTAACTGCCCTCCTATCCTAGTCTGACATATCCCTAGCTATCTGACAGACCGCATCTCCCTGTATGAACCTGCCTTGGCCTTGCAGTACTCAGGGCAGGTGCTTCTTGTACTCTTGCTACATTCACAAGTACAGTTGGTGGGGACACTTTTTGGTGGCTGTGGAAATACCTCTCTTGGGAGGGTAGAATAGCCCCCTCATTGGCCTTCCCTCTGCAAGTAAAGGCTTTTAGTACTGAAGCTTTTTAAGAGGGTGCTGTATTGTTTTATACCATACGGAAATGCTTTTTAAATCCCTTTTAAATATACAAGTAAATAACTAGCCACCATTATCAGGTGTCTTGCTGATTCAGGACTTTCTTTCTTTAAACACAAGGACTCTGCCTTTGGAGGGAAGCATGAAGGGCCCCCATCGCCCCTGTCAGGCCAGTCCTGCGGAGATGACCAGAATGCTTCTCCGTCCAAGCTGTCCAAGGAAGAGTTGATTCAGAGCATGGACCGGGTCGACCGGGAGATTGCCAAGGTGGAACAGCAGATCCTCAAGCTGAAGAAGAAGCAAGTAGGTTGCTCTCAAGCACTCGTACCCCTATGCTCTTGGCGTTGGGCGTTATTAGAAATATAGATTCCTGCCCTGTTTTCACATCAGCCACAATGGCTAAAAGCAGTGGGAATCACAAAATGACCCTTCCCAAGCCATTTTTAAAACCCCCCATAGCAACACAGAGTAAGTACGGTAGAATTTTTGTGGGTCTGGGGAGCATGTCTTTCCTTGGTCTAGCCTCCCACCCCTGCAAGACTTGGAGTGAATCAGGCACATGCATCCAGATTAAACCTCCTGGTATAGAGGGCTCCCTTGATGCAAAGGTTTTTCAATCGGGTTTCAACGAAGCACACTCAGAAAGGTATCACTGTCCCTGTTGGTTTGGTTTTGCCTCCTTCCCACCCCATTTTGATCTGAAGGCTAAAATGCCCCCTTTTGGTTTCTGACGGTGGAGGCCTAGCTTTGCACCTCGGAGCCAACTGTTGATCCAGATGCTGCTGCTGCTGTTATCTCTGGTGACTCATTACCAGTGTGCCAGAGAGAGAGAGAGGGAGAGCGATAGCGTACGGCTGGCTGCCTCCGACACCCCCTTCTCTTGTCTCCTTAGCAACAACTCGAAGAAGAAGCCGCTAAACCTCCGGAGCCAGAGCGGCCGGTCTCCCCTCCTCCCGTCGAGCAGAAGCATCGCAGCATCGTCCAGATCATATACGACGAGAATCGGGTAATGGCTTTGTTTCTCTGACAACTCTTGGCTTGTTTGGGGTGTTTTCCAGGTCTTGGCTGGTTTATTGGAAATGGGGTACTGGATTTTGGGGGGTAAGGCTTTGCCGCAAGATGTACAGGCCCCAGCTTCGGTGTGTGAGGGGTTCCATACCTATCGGAAGTGCAAGCATGGCCTATCCTGCCTCCAGAACAGGGTCCGACTGGTTAAAAATACCCCTGAAGTGTCTTCATTTCATTATTACTCATTTCTTAATTACATTGAATACCCCCCCTTTAGATATATTGATTTATTGTTTATCTATTTTTTGTCGTTGTGTGTTTTAATGTTGATTCCAGCTTACAGCACCCCTCTCCTAGGGTTTTCTTAACCAGATTTGTTATTCAGAGGAGGTTTGCCTTTGCCTTCCGAGAGTCTTGCCCAAAGCTGCCCATTTGGTTTCCAGGCCTGAGCAGGGATTTGAATCCTGGTCTCCCAGAGTCTTAGTCCGACGCTTAAGCCACTATATTGTGTTGGTTCTGTTTGACTATTAGTTGCGTCTATACCCTGGTATTTCTCCAGTGAGCGAAAGGCAGCTGACATGGCTCTCCTCACATCATGGTCTTGCCACAAATCCTGTGTATGAGAGAGACAGAGTTCTTGGTAGACACAAAATTAGGCTTGGTAAATAACCCTCTGATCATATGTGGTTACAGAACCGTGGACTAGAAACCTGTGCCCGCTTTAAAAATATGTATGCGGAAGTTACTGGAAAGCTAGGTCTAGCAACGCAGAACTCATTTCTATGGAAGAGCTATGTGCCATCCATGAAACAACAGTGTTGTCTAGTACAAAGCCAGGCCCAAAGCTCTGTGTAAAAGAGGAGGACTGATGGCACACCAGCTTCCAAGCACTTGGTGCCAGCACTATGCCGCTGGTAGCTCCTGACCTGAATCCTGCCCTTCTTTTTCGGCCTTTCCTCTGCAAACAGTCCTGGTTTTTTGAGCGTAGGATGATGGGAACCCTCTTCCCTAACTGGAGTCATGCACCTGCCTTACACAACGGGATTGCGGCTGCGCCACAGGCCCCGGTGCTGCCCTCGCAGGGTTTGTGTGGGCATGCAGTGTGCCCTCCAATTTGGTCAGAGGGCAATTCCCCGCATGGAGAAGAGCCCAGTCAGAGAGGAAGACTAGGTCAACACAGAGAACTTGGTGGAGCTGAAAGTTCAGTGCCTCTCGGGGCCAGAAACACTTTGGCCCGAGTGCGAGGACTTAAAGTTCAGTTCCTGGGGCTGTTTGAAGACCAGACAAACCTCTGTGCCCATACAGAGGTTGCCAGACAACCACTAGGTCCCACAGGTATAGGAAACATCTTCCCTTCGCTCCTTTGCCAGGCTCTGTCTAGAGCAGAGCATGCCAACATGGCCCTTTTGGAAATGCTTGGGAGGTTGTCCATTGCTTTCCTTATGAAAGAGTCCCTTATTACAAAGGAATTGAAAGCAATACCCTTCTAATGGCTGGAGCTTTTGTTGCTTTGTATGTCCCGTATTTTAATTTTAATTTACTTTGTTCGACTGAAGGCATTCATTGGAAGAAAGGCAATAAGGCTATATATGTGCATTGAGTCTCTGGATAAGCCAGTGACCCCTTCTTCTTTTTCCTCCTCTGCAGAAGAAAGCAGAAGAAGCTCATAAGATCTTCGAAGGCCTCGGGCCCAAAGTGGAACTGGTGAGCACTTTCCCCATGACTTTTTGTTGTGAGACACCGAGGCAGATGTCACAAGCTTTATCACAAGTGTTTCTCTCCTTAATGCGCTGTGGACCTCCCTTCCAAAACCGCACAAGAACTGGAATACTCTGGAGTGTTAGGATGGGCCGCTGTGGGGCATTCAGCCTGGTTTCACCCAGAGCCTGGAAATTAACTCCCCCCAAATGACTAGGTTTTCCAAGTCCACGCTTCTCCAGAAATAATGGAAAGGGGGATGGGGATAAGTGAATATATAGTGTATATATATATATATATATATATATATATATATATATATATACACACTCCCTTCTCCTTGAGGAGTATGTTTCAGGACATTCTAGAATACCTGAAAGGAGGGATAGTAGCAAACCCTATAGTTTTGCTTCGTGGCCGGGAGGTCGGACCCCACTTCTCGCCTCTTGCCCTGCGGAGGCTGAGGGAACCGATCCACTCCCAACTTTCCTCTCTTTCCTTTCCTCTCTTTCTTTTCCTATTCCTCAAAAGACGCATGCATGCTCAACAGTGGCTTGTCAGTTTCTGGCCCAAGCATAGATAGAATTGCATCGGAGGATCAAGAGAGGTTCACAAACACTTCCAGTGGATAGCGGTCATATGGATAAGGAGGTCTTACTGTAATATTGATGATGATGATATCGATGCCTATCTTTTCCTTTTGCAGCCGCTCTACAACCAGCCCTCAGACACCAAGGTGTACCATGAAAACATCAAAACGTAAGTTTAGTCGGAGCAGAGCATGCAGATATTAGACCCCTCTCTTTTTAAGTACTGCCTTACAGTCTAAGTATTGCCCTACAGTCTAAGTACTCCCCTACAGTCTAAGTACTGCCCTACAGTCTAAGTACTGCCTTACAGTCTTAAGTACTGCCCTACAGTCTAAGTACTGCCTTACAGTCTAAGTACTGCCTTACAGTCTTAAGTACTGCCCTACAGTCTAAGTACTGCCTTACAGTCTAAGTACTGCCCTACAGTCTAAGTACTGCCTTACAGTCTAAGTACTGCCTTACAGTCTAAGTACTCCCCTACAGTCTAAGTACTGCCTTACAGTCTAAGTACTGCCTTACAGTCTAAGTACTGCCTTACAGTCTAAGTACTCCCCTACAGTCT
>NC_056532.1:6943253-6995857 GCF_019175285.1 Sceloporus undulatus | reverse complement strand
TAAGTACTGCCCTACAGTCTAAGTACTCCCCTACAGTCTAAGTACTGCCTTACAGTCTAAGTACTACCTTACAGTCTTAAGTACTGCCCTACAGTCTAAGTACTGCCCTACAGTCTAAGTACTGCCCTACAGTCTAAGTACTGCCTTACAGTCTAAGTACTCCCCTACAGTCTAAGTACTGCCTTACAGTCTAAGTACTGCCTTACAGTCTTAAGTACTGCCCTACAGTCTAAGTACTGCCTTACAGTCTAAGTACTGCCCTACAGTCTAAGTACTGCCTTACAGTCTAAGTACTGCATTACAGTCTAAGTACTGCCTTACAGTTTAAGTACTGCCTTACACTCTGGGAGCTGTAGTCCAGAAAAGTAACTTTTCTTTTTCCAAATCCTATAATCTGAGGTTGAATGACTCTGAGAGCTGAATTCCTTGAACGCTGAAGACTTTTATTATGTGTTGGTTTCATTTATGCGCTGCCCTTTCTCCCAGAGTGGGACCGAAGGCGGCTTCCGGAAATAGTAACGCATTTGCATCATGTTTAAAACAACCCCAAATGTATAAGATCAATAAACCTTCTCCTAAACTGGCACTGGTAATGGTATATACTATTCCAGAATAGAATTTAATC
The DNA here is from genome assembly GCF_019175285.1 of Sceloporus undulatus. Taxonomy (NCBI): domain Eukaryota; kingdom Metazoa; phylum Chordata; class Lepidosauria; order Squamata; family Phrynosomatidae; genus Sceloporus; species Sceloporus undulatus. The sequence goes on along the minus strand of NC_056532.1, from coordinate 6,995,232 downwards.
AGGTTTTCTTATCAGCGGCCTGAAAGTAATTCTTCTCCAGGGCTCTGCTCCCAGGGACGGGATGGTTAGGTATTAACATTTTATTGGCACACTGCGTTTAACCTCTTGTGAAGGTTCCCGGTAAACTCCCGAAACCTCACACTCCAGGACAAGCTGTCTCTCGCTTGCGTAAATGCACCCACCCACACACCCCGCACCGTGTGTAAGTTAGGAGGATCTTTTATCCTCGTGCGAAACCTCTCAAAATGCCCAGCCGGGTCGAGCCAAAGCCGTTTCTCATCCTGCGTTTGTGTATGTGTGCTTACTTCTATCAGGAACCAAGTCATGAGGAAAAAGCTGATTCTGTTTTTCAAGCGGAGGAACCATGCGCGGAAGCAGCGGGTACGGCTACGTTCCTGTCTCTCGGTCTTAAGTTTTCGCACGAGGCCGGGTGACATTGGCACAAGATCCCTCTTTCCCTTCTTGTCTGCAGGAAAAGTAAGGGGAGTGTGGAATTGTTTCCAAGCGACAGGGATATTTATTGTGGTGCCAAGTGCTGAACGATGTGGGCAACGGAGTAAGCTGATACAAGCAGCTAGAAGCACTAGGCAACGATTGTAGCGCATGGACAGGACCTTTGCTTTGGATGCAGACGTGCGCTAAAAAAAAATAGAGATGAGCACATTAAAAGGCATCAATCTGAGCCCATAAAATCAAGACTGCTCTGCTGCTTTGCATTAATAATAGAAAGGCATAATCTTAACGTCGGAAGGGACCACAAGGGCTATCTAATCCAACCCCATGCAATGCAGGAATACACAACTAAAGCCCTCCTGACGGATGGGCATCCAACCTCTGTTTAAATACCTCCAAAGAAGGAGAATCTACCACCTCCCCGTTTCTGGACACCGTTGAATAGCTCTTGCATTCAGAGAGTCCTTTCTAGTCTTTAGGTGGAGTCTCTCTTCTTGCAATTTGGGCTTGCGATAGTAGGAATGGCTACTGTGTTATTTACATTCTGCCTTCTCCAGGCGGGTTACAGATAGTAAAGTAGATCGCGGCTAAAAGTGAACGTTGTACAAAAGTGAAAACACAGTTACACTGTCAAGAGAATTAAAAGCAATTATAAGCATGGTAAAAAAACAACAGCAACTGCAGCCTGGCTGGCAGTGGTTGTCTGGGTTTTTTACTTGGGCAGTTGCCATCTTCTTTCCATTTTGCGTTAGCCGATGGCTCTCTAAGCATTTTGCTCATGCTGCTTTTTTCCTTTTGGATGACCAGGAGCAGAAGATCTGCCAGCGTTACGACCAGCTGATGGAAGCCTGGGAGAAGAAAGTGGACCGGATTGAGAACAACCCGCGCCGCAAGGCCAAGGAGAGCAAGACCCGGGAGTACTACGAGAAGCAGTTCCCCGAGATCCGGAAGCAGAGGGAACAGCAAGAGCGTTTCCAACGGTAAAACGGCGTTCCATCCAAACTGCCTTGGTGGCGGCGGTGGCGGCGTGTGTGTGAGCGAGTGTGAGATTGAGAGAGAGACGTGGGTGTGCTATGCCAGCGGTCACGCTTTCCCCAGGCTTTTGCAGCGTTGTCAAGGGAAGGCCAGTTGGCGAAATCTACCCTCTTTCTCCAGTTCTTCCCTGCCTTCATGGCTGCTACGCCTCTGGCCTTTTCCTTCCCGACGTTGTCGGTGTTAACCTTTGCCTGCGCCGACATAGCGCACCCACCGGCCAGAACTTCCTTGAGGTGTTTCCGCAACGTCTTGCGCTAGGGAGGGGCTTTAGCTTGGCGGAAGAGCCCCTGCTTTGTAGGCAGGCGGTCTCAGGTGTGTCCCACCAGAGACCTAGCTTTTTAAAGTCAAAGGTCCAGGTAGTGGCAGGTGATAGGAAAAGACCCATTTCTGTGCTGGAGATCCTGCCGATCCAAGGAGAATAGTACTGGCCTAGCCCAGCGTTGATGCGCCCAGGCACCTCCGCAAGGTAACGTGCTTTTTTCCCCCCGTTGTTCCGCTATTCACAATGGAGTGGGATTTCTGGCAGAAAGGGGTTTTTAAACGATGAGCTCTGTCGCTCTTTGCTTCCTTGGGCCGACAAGCGGAAGCAAAGACCTTGCCTGGAAATAGTGCTCAAGACTTGGCATTTCCATTAGGAACGTCTTGGCGTGTGTGTGTGTTTTTTTTTCTCCTATCATTAGGGAGACCAGCAACAAAATGTTGCAGCGTGCAGAGCCTCCTGTCCAGGGTTCCAGCAGGTTAGTCAGCTATGCCCTTCTCAGGATACTTCCCTCCGTCCCAGTCCTCCCTTGGTTTTCTGTCCCTTGCCTCCCCATTTCGGGCGCGCTGAGCTGGCTCAGTCCGCAGCGGAACGATCGCCTCGGTTTCCCTCTCTAGGTTTTTATTTCGCCCAATGATGGGGGGAAACCACAGTGCTCCCCGTTTAGAAGAGAACACACGTCTAGTTCTAGGTTTCATTGCTCAGTAGATTCGTATCCCACTATCCTGCACCCCACTTCATTGCCAAAACAGCCCTGTGAGGTAGGTAGGGAGTGTGTGTGGTTGACTGGTCCCAGGCCACCGACGACGAAGTTTTCATTTGGTACTAAAACCAGGCTTTTCTGGTCCTTAAAAGGTACGCTTCTCCTGAAGATGGTGGCTCCATTTAGCTGGAAATGCCAAATTAGTGTGCGGTTTCTCTCATCCTGATTCTAGCTAATCTCAAGTTGCAGCTCCTGCCCACGTCTTAACGGTGGCAGCTATCCCATGTTCCTTCTGTGGTTGCGGGAAGGGACTGCTCCGTCAGGCCTAACCCAAGTTCTTGGGAATGAGAGGGAGAACGTTTCTTTGCTGGACTAGAAACCCCAGAATCCCTCACTTAGCCCAGCAACGGGGGATTCTGAGCGCTTCAGTCCAAAAGAGTAACCTATCCCATGCTCTTGGTGATGTGACTGAGTGACTGCTTAGAATAGCTTTTCCGGCCAAGCTGAGTCCCTGAACGCAAAGGCATTTAACTCACTCCCTTAAGGCAACCTTTTGAAAGAGGTACCCTCCCAATACAATGGACTCCAAGGCCCATCACACCTGGCAGTTTGCCTGGGGATTATGGGAGATGTCGATCAACCTGGTTGTCATATATAGGTTGCCATATATAACATTACTTGATTTAGAAGAGCAAGAGTTTAACTCTCTGCTTCTTTGGTGAGAAATGCTAAACGCTGGCTCTGTAAATGATCAGAACTCAAAAGAGTTACTCTTTTCTCAACCAGTCCCAGGATCCTCCAGATCGGGGCGATTTTGGGAGTTGCTGTAGTCCAAAGAAAGGGGATATTAATATGCCCCGGGTTCCAGTATCTTATGGGAGGCTGAAATATCTCTCTCCCCCATTTTCTTCAGCCAATTGTGCCTTATGTTCTCGAGAAATCCCTCCAGTCTCACAAGAGGCCAACTCTGGCAAGGCCCTGCCTTTGACCCTTTGGGATAATTTTCCCTTCCTTTCTTGAGAGCCTTTTGTTTTTCAGCCTGGACGTTGTCTTTTTCTTCTTGTAATGTCCTCAGGGTTGGTCAGAGAGGGGCCGGTCTCTCAGCCACCATCGCGCGGAGCGAGCACGAAATCTCGGAGATCATCGATGGCCTGTCGGAACAGGAGGTGAGAGAGTGGGGCGGGCGGGCTTTGCAAAGTGGACATTTGCCATGCGCCACCAGTGTGTCCAGAGGAGGGCCACCAAAACGGTGAAGGGTTGGGAAACCATGCCTTACGAGGAAAGACTTAGGGAGCTGGGGATGTTTAGCCTGGAGAAGAGACGGTTAAGAGGTGGCATGATACCCCTGTTTTAAGTATTTGCAGGGATGTCACATTGAGGATAGAGCAAGCTTGTTTTCTGCTGCTCCAGAGAATAGGACACAGTACAATGCATTCAACCCTATAGGAAAAAAGATGGCAGATTCTTCATTCTTCCCAGATGAATAAGAGAAGGTTAAGAGGTGATAGGATAGCCCTGTTTAAATATTTGAAGGGTGTCATATTGAGGAGGGAGCAAGCTTGTTTTCTGCTGCTCCAGAGAAGAGGACCCAGAGCAACAGATGCAAGGTACAGGTCTGGAAACCATGCCTTATGAGGAAAGACATAGGCATCTAGGTATGTTTAGCCTGGAGAAGAGATGGTTTAAGAGGTAATATGAGGATAGCCCTATTTAAGTATTTGAAGGGGTGTCACATTGAGGGTGGAGCAAACTTGTTTTCTGCTGCTCCAGAGAAGAGGACCCAGAGCAATGGATGCAAGGTACAGGTCTGGAAACCATGCCTTATGAGGAAAGACGTAGGCATCTAGGTATGTTTAGCCTGGAGAAGAGATGGCTTAAGAGGTGATATGATGATAGCCCTGTTTAAGTATTTGAAGGGGTGTCACATTGAGGGTGGAGCAAACTTGTTTTCTGCTGCTCCAGAGAATAGGACACAGAGAATGGATGCAAGCGCCAGGAAAAGAGATTCCTCCTCAACATTAGGAGGAACCGTTAGGTCTGGAAAACATGAAGCCCTATGAGGAAAGACTAAGGGATCTGGGTAGGTTTAGCCTGGAGAAGAGATGGTTAAGAGGTGATATGATAGCCGTGTTTAAATACTTGAAGTGATGTCATATTGAAGAGGGAGCAAGCTTGTTTTCTGCTGCTCCAGAGAATAGGGGACAATGGAGCAATGGATGCAAGCTCCAGGAAAAGAGATTCCTCCTCAACGTTAGGAGGAACCTTTCGGTCTGGAAACCATGAAGTCCTATGAGGAAAGACTAAGGGATCTGGGTATGTTTAGCCTGGAAAAGAGACAGTTAAGAGGTGGTATGATACCCCTGTTTTAAATATTTGAAGCGGTGTCACATTGAGGATGGAGCAAGCTTGTTTTCTGCTGCTCCAGAGAATAGGACCCAATGGAGCAATGGATGCAAACTATAGGGCTTCTGTTTCTCCATCCCTTTGCAGCATGTTCTTCTGTCTTGCTCAGGATGGCATGCTGAAAGAAAGCACAAAAGTCTCCCTTTTGGACTACAGTTCCCAAAATCTCCCTCTTGGCTGGAGGATTTTGAGGGTTGTGATCCAAAAAAAAGAGAGACTTTCCCAAACTCCCTTTTTAAAATTCCTAGAACAGCTTGGCAAGGCAGAGAGCGGAGGCAAATTCCAATCCAGCCATTCCCAGTCCCGCCTGCTGTTCGCTCGGCATTGCCCTCGGTTTCCGGAAACGCCGCCAGAATTGCTTGTGGGTTTTCTTCAGGGCCCAGATCGTATGCCTTGCCTGGGTACAGCATGTTTTTCCCCCCTGTCTTGATGTACGTTTTAAAATAGCCTTGGCAAGGACCTTAAACATTTATTTTTTTGCAGTGGAGTGTAGCTTTCTGTGAAAGAGCGCCACCGCTGCGCCGTTCGCCGGGTAGAAAGCCGGCGTTGCCAAATGGAGCGGCTCCCTTTTCCGTACCCTTGTTGAACGAACGCCTGACTTGTAACCATGGAAAGCAAAGCCTCTTCTTTCCTTTTTAAATATGACTCTTTTGGCCCTGGGTGAGCCAAACTCACTCCCCGACGGCGCCACTAATAGGATGCGCGCATGTGTCTTCTCTCCCTGCCTTGTAGAATAACGAGAAACAAATGCGCCAGCTGTCCGTCATTCCTCCGATGATGTTCGACGCGGAGCAGAGGCGGGTCAAGTTCATCAACATGAATGGGCTGATGGAGGACCCCATGAAGGTCCACAAGGACAGGCAGTTCATGAACGTCTGGACGGACCACGAGAAGGAGATCTTTAAAGAAAAGTAATTATTATTATTATTATTATTATTATTATTATTATTATTATTATTGGTATTTTGCACATTGCAGTAGAATTATCTGTCGCAGGTCCATAGCTTTAACTTCGTAATGTCAGAGGAGGCACTGTCAGTTGGGATGCGCAGCTAGACTTCTTCTAATCGGAAGGATTTGTCGTTGTCGATCGCTGTCAAATTGACTTTGACTGACGCAAGAGCGGCATCCAAGTCACCTTGGTGCCAACAGCCCTGCTCAGGGCTTGCAAATTCAGGGCAGCCACAGCTTCCTTAATGGAGTCTCTCCATCTCAAATGTAGGCTTCCTCTTGTCCTGCCACTTTCTGCATTCCCTCTTTTCTAGTGAGTCACATCTTCTCATGCCGTTTCGAAAGTACGACGGCCTCGGCTTAGTCATCTTGGCTGCCGGCGGAGATCAGACTCGGCTTGCTCTCAGGCTGTTTATTTTTCTATTTGGCAGTGCGTCGTATCCTTCGAATCCTTCTCCAGCGCCCCATTGCCAATGAGTTTATTTGATTCCTTTCGGCGTCCCTTATTGCACAGCGACACATTAAAAAATCCAAAGTGACTATGGCAAGGAGTATCCTGTCGGGCCTAACTAGATTTCGGCTGTCTGAATGGGCCGGCCGTTGGAAACTTAACCTTTCCCTCTTTGCGTTTGCACAGGTTTGTCCAGCATCCAAAGAACTTTGGCCTCATTGCTTCGTATTTAGAAAGAAAGGTAAGAAGATACACTTTTCTTGTCCCTTTTGGAAGGGGAGCTCTTCCTTTCCCCCTATATTTCAACAGCAACATGTCTTACATAGCAGTTTATTTATATCCATCCTCTTCCTCCAAACCAAGACTCTTGTCAGGCAACTTAAACATTTTGACAATTGCAATAGAGTCAAAACATACCTGAGGTCATTGCCAAAGAGAATGCAACCATCAATACCATTAAAACAGTTTAAGATACACCATTAAGGATAATAAAAGCCGTCTTAAGAACGGTGCCGTTTAAAACGGGACAGCGTCCCTTTATAAGTTCATCTTCAAAAACACATTTCGTTCTCCAAAGTCTTACTTTCAACGCATTGTTTCTCTTTAAGAACGTGCCGGACTGTGTCTTGTATTACTACTTGACCAAGAAAAACGAACACTACAAGGCCCTGGTGCGTAGGAACTACGGCAAACGGCGAGGGAGGAACCAGGTGCGTTGCGTTGAGTGTTACGACCCGATGGTTTTCTCACGACTGAAAAAGGCAATTTTAAAATTATTATCTTTCTTGTGAAAACATTAAAACAAACTCTGTGTTTCATGTGCAAAGTGTTGTCGGCCGCGGTTGCATAAATTCTCTGCTCCCTTCCCTGGCTTTTCCTTTATCTAGGACCCAGAGTGGTTTTTTAGAATTGGGAGATGCGTCTTATGCGCACATGTGTATTTTCGTCGATCCGGTGATATCTGTTGGTATATTAGTATATGGCATAACTCTTTGCGGCCTTTTCTAGCTTGTCTGTTCCCCTCGTTCTTAGCTTTGGCCATCTTGGCCGCATTCTGATCTCGGTTGGCCACATGCGCATGGTTTTCACCACTGAGTTGTTGGGGGCCGTATATGACTTGAGAAAGGGCCTTGGGAGAATACGCCACATTGTTGTATTCTTACTCCTTTGCAAATGGCTTTCCTACCATTGTATGTCTTTGAACTTGTCTTTTTAGCGCTGTTAGTACAGTCAGTCCTTGGTATCCACGATTCCCTCGTCCACCGATTCAACCATCCATGGCTTGAACATATTTATTTGAATTCCACAAAGCAAACCTCGGTGTTGCCCTTGTATGCGAGGGTCGCCATTTTACTGCGCCATTGTATCGAATGGGACTCGCGCAACCATGGATACTGGTATCCATGGCAGGTCCTGGAACCAAACCCCAGTGGATACCAAGGGCCCACTTTAAACAACAACAACCTGTTGCATTTAATGGGACTTGAGCATCCATAGATTTTGGGATCCGCAAGGGGTCCTGGAACCAAACCCCAGCGGATACCAAGGGCCCATGTTAACAACAACAACAACCCATTGCATTTAATGGGACTTGAGCATCTGTAGATTTTAGGATCCGCAAGGGGTCCTGGAACCAAACCCCAGCGGATACCAAGGGCCCACTTTAACAACAACAACAACCCATTGCATTTAATGGGACTTGAGCATCCATAGATTTTAGGATCCGCAAGGGGTCCTGGAACCAAACCCCAGCGGATACCAAGGGCTTACTGTCGATTCATTCTCTTTTAATATTGGCGGTGTGTATTTGTTTTAACTACATACGTTGTATTTGCTTTAATTTGTAAGGTGTCTGAGTTCTGGCTTCAGGAAAATGGTGGGTCAAGAATACAGATGATGATGATGACGATGACGCACAATGGTTTATAAGTCTTACATTTTACTCTCCTCAAATTCCAACAGTAAAGCATGTCTTTTTTTGTAGTGCCTTTTGTCGTGGATATTGCGTCTCAGGGTGTTGTTGTTAAACAGGTTTTCTAGGTGCTGTGTAACCTAGAAATGTGGGGAAAATGCACCCCTCTGGGTGATGTTGGTCTGCAGCTCCCATTGCCCAGTGTGGCCAGTGGTGAGGGATGATGGAAGTAGCAGTCCAACCACAGCCGATGGCTTTTGGCGCCAGTTTCTCCTGCATTCATTGGTATTACTAAAAGGAAAAAGCGTAGCCAGGAGTGGATTTTTGCTTGGAAGAACCCTTGACTTCTCATTCAGCGTCGGTGCTCCGAACACATTTTGGGGTCCAGAACCATCACATTGTTAAGGGTATGTGTTTTGTAGCTGGACTCTAGTGGGTAGGTCTTCCTGGCTTTGTAAAGTACACTCGTCCCTCCACATTCGCTGGGGTTAGGGGCACAGGACCGCCGTGAATGTGGAAAAACTGCAAAAACACAACTTTTTGACCTGAGAAAACACCTTTCTAGGGATCTCTGGGTCCTCCAGGGCAACTCTGTGGTCAATATCTGCCAGACATTGACCATAGACTTGCGCCGGAGGAGCAACAAATGCCTAGTGGAACATTCTCTCTAGGTCCTTCGGTGCGGCTTTTGCTTAAAGTTGACCACAGAGTTTCACTGGAGGACCTTGATATTCCTAGAGAGAACATATTAATACAATCTGTGAATTATCAAAGCCGCAAATTTGGAGGGATGAGTGTAGTTGCATTTGGAAAATTGGAGGATTTTACCCAGTTTGCAGGTGGTTTTTAATGGTTCTGACTGGTTTTAATTTGTTACAGGGTTTAATATGTGTTTTAGACCACTGTTGTTGTTGTTTTACCGCTATACTTTTAAACTCCTTTAAATTGTTTGATTGCGTTGTCCGTCACCATGAAACGTATTCGCAAACCCTATCAAACACCACTGTAGCAATTCCGTCCCCCTTTAACTGTCACCTCTCTTTACACTTTCATAGTATTGTTTTAACTTGGTTATAGTAATATTTTTATTAATTTTATAATCTTGTTTGTGGCTTTACATTGTGCGCCATTTCTCTTTTGTTTCTCTTTTGGATTGTTGTTCTACTTTGTAAAGCGCTGTGTAAAGCCTATGGCGCTATACAATCAGGCCCGGGCGCTGTGGCGTGTGGGGGTGCGAGTGGGTTTGCATTTGCGGCTTTGCTTATTCATGTCGATTGTTCAGATGTGCTCTCTCGGAAGCTCTAGGATCCCTTCCAGTGCAACTCTATGGTCAATTAAAAGTTGCACCGAAAGCGCTAGAGATTCCTAGAGAGGATACTCTACTAGGCCTTTGTAGCTCCTCCAGCGCAGTTCTGTGGTCAGTGTCTGTCGGATGTTGGCCACAGAGTTGCACCGAAGGACCTAGAGATTCCTAGAGAGGATACTCTAATAGGCCTTTGTAGCTCCTCCAGCGCAGTTCTGTGGTCAGTGTCTGTCGGACGTTGGCCACAGAGTTGCCCCGGAGGACCTAGAGATTCCTAGAGAGGATACTCTACTAGGCCTTTGTAGCTCCTCCAGCGCAGTTCTGTGGTCAGTGTCTGTCGGACGTTGGTCACAGAGTTGCACGAAGGACCTAGAGATTCCTAGAGAGAAACTCTACAGGCCTTTGTAGCTCCACCAGCGCAGTTCTGTGGTCAGTGTGTCGGACGTTGGCCACAAGTTGCCCCGAGGACCTAGAGATCCTTAGAGAGGATCTCTACTAAGCCTTTGTAGCTCCTCCAGCGCAGTTTCTATGGGTCAGTGTCTTTTTGGACGTTGGCCATAGAGTTGCCCTGGAGGACCTAGAGATTCCTAGAGAGGATACTCTACTAGGCCTTTGTAGCTCCTCCAGCGCAGTTCTGTGGTCAGTGTCTGTCGGACGTTGGCCACAGAGTTGCACCGAAGGACCTAGAGATTCCTAGAGAGAAGACTCTACTAGGCCTTTGTAGCTCCTCCAGCGCAGTTCTAGGGTCAGTGTCTGTTGGACATTGGCCACAGAGTTGCCCTGGAGGACCTAGAGGTCCCTAGAGAGGATACCCTACTAGGCCTTTGTAGCTCCTCCAGTGCAGTTCTGTGGTCAGTGTCTGTCGGACGTTGACCACAGAGTTGCCCTGGAGGACCTAGAGGTTCCTAGAGAGAATACTCTACTAGGCCTTTGTAGCTCCTCCAGCGCAGTTCTAGGGTCAGTGTCTGTCGGACGTTGGCCACAGAGTTGTGCTGGAGGACCTAGAGATTCCTAGAGAGGTGTCCTCTCAGGTCAAAACATGGTGTTTTTGTTATTTGTGGTTTTCCCATATTCATGGGGGTCTTGTGCCCCTAACCCTAGCGAATATGGAGGGACAAATGTAATCTCTCTAGCCTGCAGAATCCTAGGATTTATAGTTTGGGGAGGTAACTAGAATTCTCTGTGCGATAGCATCTCTATCTCAATCCACTGGAACCAAACCCCAGCGGATACCAAGGGCCTTAATGTCCCTGAGATCCTTTGAAAGCTTTTTATTTCCTGCTCTAAAGGGAACCTGTTTGCAGACTTACAAAATGCAGGGATGCAAGTGGATTTTAAACAGCCCAGTTTTCCTCTCCGGAGGAAAGATTACCAACAGAAAATCCACATTAGCTGGTCCAAATAGAGAGGGATGGGAGGCCCCGGTCTACCCAGCTGAATCCGTCGGTCCGCATGTGTCTGGCGGCAGGTGGTCCAGCCCTCCGGTCTGACTAGACAGAAACGCTTGCGCTGCCACTGCTGCCGCTGTTGCTGCGAGCGCCTGCGACAGCCAATCCAGAGGACGACGACAGCGCGGAAGATTACCTTGCCTGACCCCGGCGAGATTAGAAACTCGTATGTGAGACAGGGTTACTCTCTTCCTCGCTTAGGCGGCTTAGGTGGCTGGGATGACACCGCAGGGTTTTTGCCCTTCCCCTCCCGCTCTCTTCCGGGAATCCAGACGCGGCCCTGCCGTCCTCTCCTCCGAAGGCTGGGCACCTCGGCCTCCCTCTCCCAACCTTTCTGGCTCTTCGTCTTTCCCCGTAAAGCCCCCTCCGCCGGCTTTGCTTCCCCTCCCAACCCCAGTCCCCAGCAAAGTCAGAATAGTTTTAGCAGCAGATGAGCTCCCAGGTACGTCCGCCGGCGACGCTTCCTCCGACTGAAGGTTTGTGTTTCCAGAACCGTTGTGCTTATGTCTTAATTCACTTGCTATGTGTGTGTGTGTGTTTATGGGGGGAGGCTGTGGACTTTGCACGTTCGGTTCGCCCAGATAAGCCCTCTCTAATCTTGTTACCGGTTTGATTTGGGGCCGGGGGAGAGATATCGGAGGAGGGATGTTTAAAACTAGGGCAATCGGCTGTGTCAAATTCAGACGGGTTGTCCATCATTCCCCCCCTTTAGTAAGTAACGGGATTTGGCCACATCCTAGAGGCAGGAGCAGCAAATGCTTCCCCCGCTTTTAAAAACGTTGGCACGCCTGACGTCTTGTTAAAGGAATACCCCACTAATGTCAGCGTCCAACCGCAAAACGCTCCGGAGCGCCGCCGCGAGCGGAGTTGCCCTTTTTCAATAAAAGCTTTTGAAAGGTATTCTTGTTTTTTCCCCTCTAAAAACAACATCGGGGGGGTTGCTCTCCCTCTCCTCCGCCGATCCTTTCGTAACCGAAACATCTGCCGCCGAGCAAAGGAAAGCGGGGATTGTTTGGCGCGCTTTGTTTGCCGACGATAAAACCCGCTCGGTTCTCTTTAATACCCTTTTAAGAACTGTTTGAACAGATGCATTTCAGAAAGCGTACCGCACCCGTTCGTAACGTGTTAGTTTTGGGCTTTCTCCGTCCTTCGTATCCTTTTATGATTAATTTTATTGGGGTTAACTTGAATAGTTTGGGCACTAATGAATTGCCAAGGAAGGTCAAGCTGGTCCAGTGGTTAGAGTATTGTACCAAGATGGTTCAGGCCCAGATGATCCAAAAGATTGTACAGTGGTATTAGTTCCAGGACTCCCCATGGATACCAATATCCATGGATGCTCAAGTCCTGTTATATAGAACGGCGTAGTAAAACTGTGTCCCTTATATAAAAGGGGGGGAAATCAAGGTTTGTATTTTTGGAAGCAAGCTGTGGATGATTGAATCCACGGATAAAGAGTCTGTGGATACAGAGGGCTGGCTGTATGTCCCTTTTAGGACCCTGTGAGTCTTAAGAGCCACATCGGAAGGCTTTTTTCTTGGTCTTGCCAACGTCACAAGCCTGTCTGGTGAGGACACCGGACAGAGATTACTCAGTGGCTACTCATAGCTTGTGGAACTCCCTTCCGCTGGCAGCTTTGCTCCACTGCTCTCAGTGTTCTTGAGCTCTTTGGAGGAAAGAAGAGAGAGGAACGTTACCAATGAATGATCCATTTCTTGATCATTCCTACCTCTGGACTGACGGATTGGGGTTGGATGGATCTCTTTTGGGAGTGCTTTTGAATCATAGAATCATAGAGTTGGAAGAGACCACAAGGGCCATCCAGTCCAACCCCATTCTGCCATGCAGGAAATCCAAATCAAAGCATCCCCGACAGATGGCCATCCAGCCTCCGTTTGAAGACCTCCAAGGAGGGAGACTCCACTCCCTCCTTGGAGGTCTTTTTGGCGTGTGTTCCTCCATGTCAGGGGGCTTGAAATAGATGGGATCTCTTGGGGTCCTTGCCAACTCTTATGATTCTCTGCCATGTTATGGGCATCCCACTGTTGCCCATGAAGGTCCCAAGATTGCCACCAGGCTAGATCCCTCTCTTTCTCTCCCTCTCTTGTTCTCTCTTCATTTCCTTACCAGCTGTCTTGCTGACCGAAGGGCAGAGCCAGCCCCGAACCTGTGTCCCATCCCTTCCCGCAGAAGGAAAGAACATTGTGTCTTGTCCTGGCTTGCAAGCCCAGCTCCTTTTGCTCAGTGGGCGTCTCTCTCTGGGCTTTAGTAAACACTGCCCTCCCTCGTCCCCGAATTCGTCGGGAAGAAGGACGCTTGCCAGGGCTCTTCCTCTTGGCCAGAAACCCTATCCCTCTCTTCCCAGCCCCCCCTTGGCATTACATCTAAATATTGCTTGGGATTTTAGAGAGAGCTCTGTGCCCCAGCCAAGAGCGCTGTCCTTTCGCTTGGGAAAAAGCGAGAGCTTTCCTTTCCTTTTCAAAGCGGATGCCAGCTTGAAAAATCTCAAGGGGTGGCACTCAGGTTTTTGGGGCTTCTGGACATTAGGGACTGTGGCTTCCAGTATCATGGACCAAACTGTCTGGGGCTTCTGGGAGATGGAGTCGAAAACGCCGGTGGTTTGAAAAGCACAGTTTTATACCTCTTGCATCAAAGAGGTTGGGATGAGCATGCTCAGCGGCCCCCTTCCCCTCAAAATGGTCCATTCGTGGTTGAAAGAGATCATAACTGGGATCTTAGATCCACCCAGTGAATTTCACAGCTGGGCTGGGACTTGAATACAAATCTCTCTTGCCACTCCATATTTACAGCTTTGACCTTTGCAGGTTTGATCATTTGTGGATATGATTCATATGTTCTCTCTAGGTCAGTGATGTCCAAACTCTGGCCCTCTTGGTGTTTTGGACCTCAGCCCCCTTGGCCAATGGTCTGGGATGCTGGGAGCTGAAGTCCAAAACACCTGGAGGGCCAGGGTTTGGACATCACTAGGTCCTCCAGTGCTACTCTCTGCTTGGAGAGGGAGAAGAGAAGACATGATAGCCATCTTCAAATATCCGAAGGGGTTGCAGGTTGAAGGTGGAGGTGGCTTGTGTTTTGCTGCTCCAGGCGCATGAACAGGAACCAGTGGATTCAACTAATGGAAAAGAGATTCCACCTGAATATTAGGAGGATCTCCATGATGATATGAGCTGTTCAGCGATGGAATAGATGCCCTCAAAGGGTGGAAGACGCTCCTTCTGTAGAGGCCTTCCAACATAGGTTGGATGGGTATCTTTTAGGGGTGCTTTAGTTGTGGGAGTGGGTTGGACTATAGGACTCTTCTGATCCTTTCAAGTCTATGGTTTCATGGTGTCCTTCAAGAGAAGGTCTGCCCTATCTCCTATAGCTTTCATACATTCTAGCTGTGTTGGCTTTCCCCCCAATATTGTCTTCTGGGAAACGTAATCCATTGAGGGACTTCAAGATCTGTAGCTCTGCAAATGGGTTGATGGTTTCAGTGGCTCTCAATCTTTGGCCCTCCGCATGTTCTAGATGTCAGTTCCCAGAGTCCCTGACCATTGGTGAAGCTGACTGGACCTTCTGGGCGTTGAAAGCCAAAAATACTTGTAGAATTATTGTTCTGAAATGGGTCTAGGGCTGTGTTTTGAGAAAAGACCATTAAAAACAAAAGGCAACTCCTAGCATCCACCGACCAGTATGGTAACTGGGGGTTCTGGAATCCGTAGTGCAAAACCAGTTACGTTTCCACGCACCGGTTCGGAGTCCATTCATTGCAGGTATTGTTGAGAGTCTTTTCTTTCGGTCTTGCTCTTAGTTAAAAACCTGGAAGTCCAGATTCATCTAGGTCAGCTCTTTGCTCAATGTATTAGTAGCCAGTTTCTTGGTCCCCTACGGCGAATATGACTCATCCATAGGTGAATGGCGGCTTTGTAAATAGAAAAACCCTTGCTCCGTTTGTCTGTTCGAATGGGCTTTTATGCATTGTTTGAAAATGTGTAATCCTTCCTTGCGGTGGCATCTTCGGTTGTGTTGCAGAGGGAGGACATTTAATGGGATAAACCCGCTCTCTTCCTCTTTTCCAAGCTGTTCCAAATGCTAACACCTATGTTTTGTATACCTGGCAGGGAGCGCGGAGGTGGAATAAGCCTCCTCCTACGTTTGAATGTAAAAACCTGTGCTCCTGGGTGTAGAAACCCCGGTTTGTAGCCCCGGTGTGTGATTCCGACTGCTTCCATTTCAGCAACAAATCACTCGGCCTTCCCAAGAAGAAAAAGTCGAAGAAAAAATCGAGGAGGAGAAGGCCGAGAGGACTGAGAAAAAGGAGGAAGAAAAGAGAGATGAAGAGAAAGACGAGAAAGAGGAGTCAAAGTGAGCATAACTCTCTCTCTTTTAACTTTGAATCCCCTTCGTCTCCATTAATATTAGTATGGCACAGCATCTGAAGTGGGATTTGAGCCCGGGTTTTCCTAGGACAGTGATGGTGAACCTGATGGTGAGGCCGAGTGCCCAAACTGCAACCCAAAACCCACTTATTTATTGCGAAGTGCCGTGTCCCTCTGGCTTTCTAGTAACAAACTCTGGCAAACTCTGTGCTGGGGTGGTGGCACATGTACCCACAGAAAGGGCTCTGAGTGTCACCTCTGGCACGCGTGCCATAGGTTTGCCATCACTGTTAGGCCTTGGTTCAGTTCTCTGTCCAGCGCACTTTTATCGCAGCAGTTAAAAGGATTCATTTAGAGTTGCCATCTTTAGCTTCTGATCCCCTTAAGTAGACATCCCTTTTCTAATTTTATATGTGCATGGTTCAGTTTAAATTTACATGTATTTTATCCAAAGTCGTGCCATAATACTTTGAATTATTAGGGGCATATAGTGGCCAGGTACCATCCTGGTGATGAGGAAAACTCCATTGGTTCAGTAACATAGCCAAAGGGAAGAGTCTTCCTGGAAGTTGCACTTTACACCATGGTGAGCCATGGCCCCCCAAGAATACATTTTCGGGAAGGATTCCTTTGCCTTGGCCGTTTCCGCATGCTTTTGGGACTCGCCACAGCATCCTTTATCCGCTAGTAAGATCCTTGGCTGGGAAGCAACTCCATAGATCCTCACCGCTTACAACATTAGCTCCATATTTCTCTCCGTGGGTTTTCTCTTTGCGGTGCCTGAGGGCGAGGGATTGACTCCATCCTTTTTATAGGGCAAGATCTCACCCTCTTCTTTGGTTTCCTTTTGGGTTTCCTCCCTCGCCGCCCCCAGAGAGAATATCAAAGAGAAGGACAAGATCGAAGCTGTCCCTGAGGAACCTGAGGAACGGGAACAGGTCGCTCCCCGGGGCCGAAAGACCGCCAACAGCCAAGGCCGCCGGAAGGGGCGCATCACCAGGTCGATGACGAATGAAGCGGCGGCTGCTAACGCCGCGGCGGCTGCGGCCACGGAAGAGCCACCCCCTCCGCTGCCTCCGCCACCGGAGCCCTGTAAGTTGGCCTCTGAACTATATACACACTGTAGCTCCCGCCTCGCCAGTGGCAAAATGCGAATGGCCTTAGTTGAGTGCGTTTTATGGCTCAGGGAGACCGGAACCTCAAACTCCAGGATCCCATTCACAACAAACTTGTAAGGTAGATCAAACAGAGACAGAATATGTGTAATGCGCTTAGGGTCACTCACTAAATTCCATAACTTGGTGCAGGAGGAGAATCCAAATCTCCTGTCTTCCTACCCTTCAGAATAATAAGACAGGCCAAGGAGATGGAGAGAGGTGTCAGGGCCTAAGATCATGTAGTTATGTCTCAGAGGAGACCAAGAACCCAGATATCTCAGATCTGAAATACAACAAACCTGTGAGGTAGAACAAAGAGAGGGACGGCGCCACAAGGCCAGAGTCTCTCAATGGCTTCCATACTTCAAAGTATGAGACAAAACCCCAAATCTCCCAGATCCCTGGTCTAGCCACCCGAAATGCCGCACCACGCTTGCTCTTCCCAATGCTTTCTGCCTAAGGAAATAGAGCCACAAAGATAACAATGAAGATAAATACTTTCAATGCTCACTTACTTATTTCTGCCTGCCTGCCCCCAGTTCTGCGAATGCCATTTCTGGACCGATAGTGTATGAATCCTTTCTTTTTTGTCGCTGAAGACCGGCCGCCCTAGTTTTAGACCGGGAAGCAAATAGAAACGAAGACGAAATGATGTGATGCATTTCTGTGCTCAGAAATGTGGTGGAAAAATTAAAAATACCACTCCGTTCAGGACAGGATAAGAAGCCCAGTGTTCTCCAGATGTATTGGACTGCATTTCCCATTATTCTGTGGCTGCGCCAAGTGGAAATGATGGCAGTTGTAGTCCAAAACAGGGAAGGGGCTGCAAGTTGGTGAAAGATGGCTTCCAAGGGGGGCAACCTTCCTTGCGCTAAGGCTAACCTTGATTTTAGATGTTCAACTGGAATTGTTTTGCCTTAGTAAGAAACTCAGGTGGTGCAAGTATCAGGAGGAATGCATCCAAAATGCATTTTGCAAATGCAGTTCCTTGGCTTCCTAACCCCCAGCTTTGGTCATGGAGACGCAGCCCAAAATTCGCACACAGCCCCAAAGTTCACAGGCGGAGGTTGTGCCAGTTGCGTCTGCTCTTTTTCTTTCTGCTTTTCCATGCCAGCATTCTCTGAAGATGCCAGCCACAGATGCTGGCGAAACGTCAGGAAGAAACACTTCTAGGACATGGCCACAGAGCCCCCCAAACCCACAAAAAATCATATATGCCTTTACAGCGGACTCTTGTTATCCGCTGGGGTTTGGTTCCAGGAACCCTCGCGAATAACAAAATCCGTGTTATGCACAAGTCCCATTAAATGCAATGCCATAGCAAAGTGGTGTCCCTGATATAAAATGGAAACAAGGTTTGAGACTTGAAATTTATACTTTCTTGGAATATTTTCAAGCCGTGGATGCTTGAATCCGTGTATAAAAAATCAGTGTATAAGGAAGTCCAACTGTATTTCTTATCCCCTGACCCTAATGCATCCTTCCACATCCCTGCGGCCTATAATGTCGCATGTAATCCCCAAATGCTGTCAGGACATGGGAATAAGTTGCCCAATATGTGATGTGAGCTGTGCACTCTTAGGTCTCTTTTCGACTACACGGTTGTTGCTATTGCTGCTATTCCGCTCCAGGCCTCAAAGGGGGCTGTTGCCGGAGAACTTTCCGGAAGATTGCGCCCCGCGGTGTGTTTTGACGTGCGCTCGGGGCTTACAAGGGGAGTGCGTGCGCCAAAGAAATTAGGATTTTTGGCCTCTTCATCCAAACAGTCATTTAAAAAAAACGCTGCCCTCTTAGCTCTGGGTCTGCGCACTTCCGAGCATCTCTCTCAATCTCTCGCTCTCTTTCTCCCTCCTCCTCCTCTCGCTTCTTGCGTCCCTCCGTTTTTTGACATAATAAAACCTGACTGTCTCCCGCTGCCAATGGGCATCTTTCCCAACTGTCCTGAGCAGGCCTTAATGTAAACAGATTAATAGATTACGCGGAAAGCGCGCGTCTCGGCTCTTTGGCCACCTGACAGGGTTCCCTCTCTCTTTCTCCTTGTTTCAGCTTCTGCGGAGCCAGTGGAAACGTCCCGCTGGACTGAAGAAGAAATGGAAGTTGCAAAGAAAGGTAAGAGCTTTCCACCCGCGGCCCTCCTTTGCTGGAGGAAAACCCAGTGCCAATGTATGTTAGTAGCGCTGGGGTAGACAGATCAGTTTGACTAGCACCGCGTCATGTTTGCTCGCGAGGACTCAGACGCCAGAGCTTTTTCTTTATGTCCCGGGTTCAATTCCTGCCAAAGACCCTGGGATGGGCTGCCTTGAAAGGTGTTGGCCACTTTTTCTTCGGAGGTCTTTGAGCGGCGCTTGGATGACTGTTCCTCAGGAGTGTTTTAGTCATGTATTTCTGTGGTGTCTTCCAAGTTTGTGGTTCCGTAGCGTCCTTCGGGATAAGATCTACCCTGAAGCTTTCTATGGCTTTTCTATGCTTGCCTTTCCCCCAAAAGCACACTGGGAATCGACGTTCAGTAAGGGATGCTGACGGTCTGCCTTGGAAACGCGTAGCTCTGTAAATGGGAGCATGGTTTCGTAGTGGTGGAACCTCATTCTGGGCCTCTTGAGAGTCTGGAATGACTGTTTTTGAAACTATGGCCTGTTACAGACTGCCAAAATAAAGCTGTTTCAGGTCTCTTTGGAGGTATGCTATTTAAATGACGCATGGGTCCTAAGAGTCCGGAGGTCGCGCCAAAGCCACACTCCATTCCTAAGCACCAGAGTGCAGCTTTTGGTGCAGCTTCCAGATTCTCAGGGTGCATGCATCATTTAAACAGCATACCCCCAAAGAGACCCGAAGCAGCTTTATTTTGCCAGTCTGGAACAGGCCAATGTAGGTCTGTGTTTTGCTTGAGCTGAGAAGAGACCCCTTTCCCACCCAAAAATGACAACTCCCAGCATCTCTGTGTCTCTGTATTTCTCTGATTCTAGCGTGCCTCTTCTTTGTAAAGATCCTATGGGCTACTTGCACCCATTGCTAGGATAGGGAAAGTGCAGGTTCATGTGAGGGCCCCCAAGGACCATTTTACGGCCCCTGAGTCCCCAGTGAATTTCATGGCTTAGTGTGGACTCAAACACCATCGGGTCTTTTCACGCTACACAATTTTAGAGTGCGATTCTTCCACTTCATCTGCCCGTGGGATCTGGGTATTGTAGTTTACGGAGCAGCATTCTCAGCCAGAGCGCTCTAGTTTCTCCACAAACCCCAGGATCGCATAGGATTTTTTTTACCAGGGCTGTTAAAGTGGAATCGGAGTGCTACAATTATATGGTGTGAAAGGGCCCAAAGACTGGGTCCAGCACTTGCAAGGGTTGGAGTTGTGCGACCACCGTGCAAACGTTTCCAACCGCATCTTCCAGCATTCGTCGCCCTTGGCTTTGCTGGCAAGGGCTACTGGGATTTGCAGTTGAAGTGCACATTGTTGCAGCAACCATTGCACCAGGCCTTCTCTTGAGTCATTTAATTCAAACGCTTTTAATCGCTGCATCTGTCCCTTGTTCACCTAGGAGAATGTTTTGTTCCTCCCCAAATGTTAGTCATCCGGATACCGGTTTGCTAAACGGGGGGGAGAGCTGGTTAATTTTTTAAAACCACATCGCAGGCTTCCAATGTGTGTGTTTGTTCAGCTTGACCTTCCCAGTGCCATGAGAGGCCAGAGTCCAGTTCACCACCGTCTAGAAACAACATAGATTTTAAAATACACCGTTCCGGTTCTAAAAGAAAAGGGGGGAAAAGGGGGTGCCATTCCAGCTGTTTAAACAACGGGGAATGGAGAGGGATGTTTCATCGTTTGACCTTAATAGATCTGGGTCGATCTGGGGTCTTTTAGTCCTGGTTTCCCCCTTCCTTGAACCGGTTCCCCTTCAAACCGAACTCTGCAAAATGGGATTCCTGGCTCGCTCCTCGGCTTGTAAATTATCCACTACCTTTAACTGCTTCGTGCAACTAGCTGCATGCAGTATTTTCCCTCTTGCAAGCCTGGGGGAAAATGCATTTGTTAGGCTTTGAACAAGTTTTGGGGTAACGGGAAGCCTTTGACTCTTAGCAGAGGTTCTTGGGCTGCAATTCCCATTGTCCCCGGGCCAGTGATAAAAACAGATTATGGGCACTGAAGCCCAAAATATACGGCAGGCCAAAGGTGCTCTGAAGAAGAGACAACCAACTTGTGACCTTCCAGAGCTTGTTGGACTGCATCTCCTGTTACCATTAGCTGATGGGAGTTGCAGTCCAAGGATGCCTTGAGGACCGTATGTTGATCAGTCCAGATCCAAAGGGGTATCTTTAGGACCACAGGATCATTGCTGACTCGATGCTGATTCTGATGAGGAATATATCAAACACATACGATAAATCCTTCTCCCTTCCATCTTGGTTTTGCTCTTGTTCAGGGATGTAACCAGGGGGGTATCTTGGGGTCCGGACCCCCCTTTCCATTAGATACAATGAATGGTGTGTGGTGGTGGCACTTAGTCTGGACACCCCCCCTTCCAAAAATCCTGGCTACGTCGTTGTCTTGTTCTGTGGTTTTCCTGGGGGGATTTTGATCGCCTCCAGCTCTCCTTGTGCTGTTTGTTATTCCACTTATTTTTGCCCTTCTGCAAATATTGGAATCCCCTTTCCACCCGGGACACTGTGATCCCTCTTTGTTTTCTCGGTGGATCTATTTTTCCATTGCCTCCCTCGTGGGGTGCGTGTGTTGTGTGTCATGATTTCGCGGCTGATAACATAAGCACTGCGGGGTGTTGTACAAATAAAAATGTGGCAGGCCCAATGCCTTCCTCCCGGGAAGGCAAAGTCCTTTCTCTCCGATGGGGAGTTTTCCCCTTCCCTCCGCCGTTTTCCTCTCTCTGCCTGTTTCGCCGGGCTTAGCGCTGCCTGCGGCAAAGGGGGCTGGGGAGGCGGTGAGGTTAGCGGCTTTATGGCCCAGGGAGAATTAGGTTATGTCAACCAGGGAAACGGCATGATCCAGCAGATAAGCCCTCCGCCGCCTGGGGTCAGGGAGAGCCGGGTTTTATTTTATGCCTTTATTCTTAGCCCTGACACGGTTTGACCCCCGGGAAGAGAGCTGAGCTCCCCCTCGGAGCCTCAGCAGGCGCCTTGGCTTTGAGAAGTGTGGGAAATGGGGCTAATACCTGTCTTGTTGGCCGGCTCTGCCGCAAGACAAAGTCGGACGCTTGCCTTAAAAGTGTCGGATCCTGGGAGACGGCGGCAACCATTTCAAGGGGGAGGAAGCTACCTGTGCCCTGAACCCTTGGCACTGCGTTGAACTAAGAGTCATCCACTCAGCCAGGTTTTTGCACATGGGATAGCTTGGGTCCCACCTTTTCAGTGCCCTCTTTGTGCATCAGTTCCTTCCATTCCCTAAACTGTCTGGCCCACTGGCCATACATTTCCACAGCCTTTCACTCAGGAGAAAAGCTAGGGACTTGTCTGTCGCCGTGATCATTTTGGAGAGGCAGGATAGAAATAAAATACTACTACTACTACTACTATTATTATTATTATTATTATTAGTTTTGTCTGGGAGAGCTTCCCCTTCAGCTGCTTGTTCTTGAAAACTTACATCCGGCAGCCATTTTGTGCCATGCATAGCGACACATCTCAAGATGTTTCGGACTCTGGCTCTCTCGATGCCCGAGTCCATTGTGAGGCACAGAGAGTTTTTGCCCACCCGCCCGTCTTCCAATGCATGTCAAAGGAGAACATCTGATGGCGTATCTCAGCATAGCCTCTGCTTGTCTCTTTCGGCAGGTTTGGTGGAACACGGGCGCAACTGGGCCGCCATTGCCAAGATGGTGGGGACGAAGAGCGAGGCCCAGTGCAAGAACTTCTACTTCAACTACAAGAGGCGGCACAACCTCGACAGCCTCCTTCAGCAGTACAAGCAAAAGGTGAGCCCGGGACTGACCTTACGTTGGGTGTTGGAAGTGGAAATCTCTGCCTGCGGGCATCCCTTTCCAGTCAAGGGAGGTGAACCAAGGTGTACCCAGCTCAAAGAGGGACCTGAGAACCGCCATGTGCGATGCAACCTGAGGTCACAACCATACAAAGGTGTGTGGGCGGGCAGAGCCGATGATGGTTAAGGAAAGCTCCTGGGAGCATCGCTTGCAGCCAGGATATTGCAGAGAAGCTGGCGATGCCAACCCAACAGGGGCATAACTTGGAGGTAAGAAGTACAAATGCAGTGTTGCGGCCATCTTGTCTGCCAGGGCATGTGATGGCAGAAAATCCCCATTGTCTGGAGCTGTGCTCCTTCCCAGTCAAGCTATGCTCCTTCCCAGTCTGTTCCTGCTATGTACTGGGAGCAAGTTAGCATCTGGTGAGAGCTGGGAAAGATTTGAAAGGGACTCATCTCATTGAGTGTCATTTCAGGTTGTTGTGTCTTCAAGTCATTTCCAACTTGAGATGACCCTAAGGAGAACCAGCCAAAAAGCCCGTAGCAAGATTTGTTCAGAGAGGGCTTGCCTTTGCCTTCTTCTGAGGCTGAGAGAGTGGGTTTCTATGGATGAGTTGGGATTTGAACCCTGGTCTCCCAAAGTCAAAATCCAACAGGAACAAGTCACAACCACCTATTCTTCTTAGGAGCAGCTCACAATAATACATTGTTGCTGGGGAAAACCTACCCAAGTCTAGCCCTTTGCAAACATAGCGTGGGGATTTCAGTTTAAGCTCAGAGGGAACTGGAAGACCGGAGGGGAATGGCACAGGATGGTGTTGTCCATGCTACTCAGTACATATCTCACCACTGTGCAGGCATGGAAAATGCATAGACGAACAAGAAGTGGTTGTATTTGAAGGAGGCACTGTTGCACACTTTGCTTGCAAAAAGTCCTAGGTTCAGTCCCTGCCATCCTCAGTTATGCTTCCAAATACTAAGAGAGCCCCAGATTCACTTCTTGGCATCTCTGGTTAAAACAGGAGCTGGGGGTGATGGTAAAAGCACGTCTCTCTGCAAGAGGCCCTAATGCACTGCTGCCCTTCTGGGGAGCCAAGGTCAGGCTAGGTGGGCAAAGCTTCTGACCTGGCAGAGGGCATAGCCTTCTGTTCATACAGTGAAGGAGTGCTAAAAGAGAGGGAGAGAGGAAATAAAGGCTGGTCTGAGCTCCGCAGGGAGCTGGGTTCCAAGCAAGGTCATAGGTTCATGCCCATCTTGAGCTCCCAACACCTTCTTAAAGAGCTTGAGGTTAGGAGCCGGGATTATGGTCAAGAGAAGGCTCAGAACTTGGCAGGCGTTGGGCTGGGCTGCGTTTCCCAGGTCATGAAACGCAGTGACTTATGATGAGCATTTTGAAAGGGAACGGACACATACGCCGTGGCAGCATTCTGGCAAGATATACATGTCTGGAAAAGAGGAAGGGATATCCAGCCATCTGCTTTGCCATCTGGTTCTGCCCTTTCCCAAAAATGACCCATTATGTATCACAGCGGACTCAGGTTGTTTCCAAGCACAGGACTCAAGAGCGGCTTCCCCAGCCTTCAGATGTATCGGACTACAGCCCCCAGCTGTCTAGATGATGCAGGGATTTGTAGTCCAGGACATCCGGAGGGCACCAGGTTCCCAGGCATCCCTTGGCTCATTAAGGTGGTTCAGGAGGGAGACATAGATGATAGTGTCTATGAAAGGCACACATTATTATTATTATCTCATATTGTAATAAAGGGAATAAATGAGTTATGTCTACTTGGTGTTGTTTTATTGTACTTACATTTAAATTAGCTCCTAACAGCCTGGCTCCTTTCTTTCCTAGTCCTCCCGAAGGCCCCGCGAGGAGCGCGAAGTGTCCCAGAGCGAAAGCGTGGCGTCGACTGTCTCTGCGCAGGAAGACGAAGACATTGAAGCGTCCAACGAGGAGGAGAACCCAGAAGACAGTGAAGGTGATGCCAGGAATGGCTCCTTCTGAGTGTGGTGGACTACAGCTCCCATCCCTAAGCCATGCTGCCCTGGGAGATGATGGGAATGATTGTCCAAAAGAGTTGGGTAGTGCTGGGCCGGGAGCAGGCAAATTAGAAGGGCTTCACAGTGAGCATGGCTTGAGACTGGTGCAGTTCCAGAGGTGCAGAATACATCTCTGCCCCCTCAGCCCCTTCACCGTGTGCCAGGAGGTCTGCAAGGCATCAGGTCTGTCCTTGTGTGTCATGCATCCCTAAGCGGTAATCGTGCAACATCCAGTTAAAGCTGCTTAATTACCTTTCAGATGCTTACACTTGACTTCAATGCCTTTCCAGGTGCTGAAAATAGTTCAGATACCGAGAGCGCGCCATCACCTTCTCCAACCGAAGCTGCCAAGCCTATGGACGATGCCCCTACCGAGAGCAGCTCTTCCCGGGTGACCACTGAGGCGGCGGTGGAAGAGGAATCCGCTGTCAAACCGGCCCCTGACGCGTCCCCTCCCTCGGAGGCCCAGCATGTCAAGCCGGACGAAAACGGGAGCGCGGAGTTGCAGGTGAAGGAAGAGGCGACCACCGAGGTGGAGGAACCCATGGAGGTGGAGAACCGGAGCCAGTCGGGCGACACGAAACCCGTCGCCAACCTTCCTGCGAGTACCAAAGTGGAGCCGGTCGACAGCGAAGCGACGGGGCTTCCCGAAGACGTTCACGTGAAGACGGAGAACGACGCCAAAGAGAGGGATGAGGAAGGGCCGAAGGAGAAGTCTGAGCCCGAGGGGATGGACTTTGGCCTCCCTCCCCAGGCCAGCGGTGCCCAGCGGTTGGATCCCAACTCGGACAATGACTCAAGTGCCACCTGCAGCGCGGACGAAGAGGTGGATGGGGACCCCGATAGGCAACGGTGAGGGTCTACTTACTGATAGAATTAAAGGCCACCTTCTTCTCCTCCCGAAAAAGGTCAAATTTGGAGGATTTGCAGAAAAGCGGGAGCAAAGAGCTGTCGAGGAAGACTTTCTGACACACCATACATTCCAGCTTCAACAGCACTGGAGGAGCTTTGCCTCTCCTTAGGACTACGACTCCCAAAATCCCTTGCCACAGATTGTGCTGTCTAGGGCTTCTGGGAGCTGGAAGTCCAAAACATATTTAAAAACAACAACCCTAAATATTCACCCAGTTCCCAGGCTTATCCATGAGTTGATTTACAGGCCTCCCTGTTGTATCTCCTGCACCTAATTTCTGTGTCGCCAGTGGCGATCAGGCAAGTTGTTCCATAGAAGGCTGCTTTGCGCAATGGGTCTGTCATGTCCTGCGTTCAGTTTTGCAACATCAGCGGCCGCTTACTACCTCACTTCAGTGCTTTAGCAAGCCATGCCATGCTGAGCGCATGCACCGCAACCTTGCATCGCCCAGGGAACCGTCTCCAGTTCGTTCCGTCCACCTTCCTCCCTTCCATTGGCGATAAACCGAGAGAGTTGTGTGTAATGGAAAATTTCCTGTGCCCTGGGAGCGTTCCACAAGGCGGTCTTGGAGTGGGCATGAAATGTCAAAGCTATCAGGTTGCTCATTCCCAGCCCCGTTTTATTTATTTACTTGTATGGCTGCGAGGGGATTGTCCAGAGAACATTTCCCGCAGGTTTTGCAGAAATGGAACCTTTTTGTGTATGTATGTGCGTTCGAGTCGCCTGTCAACTTACGACAGACTCGTGAATTTCGTGGGGTTTTCCTAGGCAAGGAATCCTCAGCGGGGTTTTTGCCAGTTCCTTCCTCTGAAACACAGCCCATAGCTCCTGGTGTTTGTTGGCAGTCTCTCATCCAAGCACTATCCATCGCTGGCCCTGCTTAGCTTTCAAGATCGGGCAGCATCTGGTACCTTTAGGGTATCTACTGGCACACAAAGAACCGGAGTGGGCTATGCTGGGGCATTTTGAATACCAGCATGTCCAAAGCAGTTATTCTTAAAACATGTATATATGTATATTTTCACTTGTTTCCAAAAGGAGAGTAAGATGGGGAGCCATCCTTGGTTCTTTAGAGATGGCGTTCCAAATCCTGGGAGCAACCACCAAAAATGCCCTGTCTCTTACCCACTAAACATGTTGAGAAGGTGGTGGTGGGACTGAGAGAAGTGCTTCTTCAGGGGCCCAGGCAGGTTCATATAGAAATACACAGTCTTTTAAGATGCTGTGTGCCATTCCTAATGGTTTGCCGTACGTCTCTTTCCGCCCCTCCAGAATCTTTACAATGGACTCCAAGCCTTCCTTGTTGAACCCGACTGGGCCTCTGAT
Organism: Sceloporus undulatus; assembly: GCF_019175285.1. Lineage (NCBI taxonomy): Eukaryota > Metazoa > Chordata > Lepidosauria > Squamata > Phrynosomatidae > Sceloporus > Sceloporus undulatus. The sequence continues at coordinate 6,968,567 of NC_056532.1, read as the reverse complement.
GGTGTCACCCACCATAAAGCAAGGGTCGATGGATCTCCAGCAGCTCCAACACCGGGCAGCGGTCATCCCACCAATGGTATGTTCTGGGTTTTTTAATTAAAATAATTTTTAATTTAATATAAAACAAATCAGTTTTGACTTCTTAAAAAGCATCTTGTCCCAAGGTCTGTGTGTCATCCCTTGCAAGGCTGGTGTTCCCTTTGCCAGGATGTTGGTTCTGAGAAGGCCCTCCACTCCAGGGCCCTTCTTGACCATCGTCGGAGTCATAACAGGACCAGAATGGGTAGCGGTCACCTTAAACAATATCTGATTGATTCCTGTTAGGATGCCTACCAGTTCTTCTTCTTCCTCTGCCTCTTTGTAGGTCTCTTCTTCAATGCCAGGGCTGCCCCAGGGGATAACCATGAGCGGCTACACGCTCTTCCAGCAGCACATCAAAGCCATGCACAAGTCCACCATGTTGGAGGATCAGCAGCGTCAGCGGCAAGAGCAGATGGAGGTGGAGTGCCGGCGGTCGGCCAGCCCCTGCGGCCCGGCCAAGAGTCCAAACGTCGAATGGGACGGTAGGTGAAAGGATGTGTGTGAGCTTCCTTTGGAGCTGTCAGATACAGACCCCGTTTAATACGAGGGGGGGGGAATGCTTTCATTTTTGCTTATGTCGCTCACTTGTCTTCTCACAGGGAAGCCTGTTGCCTACATGCCTTATGCCGAAGTGAAGCGTGCCATGGAGCAGGAAGCGCAGATGCAGAACGCGGTGGTGAGGTCCTCTTCGCCATATCGCTTATCCCCAAGGGAGGTCAGCAAAGCCTCGCCCCAGCCGGACATGAACGCCGCCCGCTACAGCGTCCCACCAGGTAACTTACGCCAGACAATTTGTTCCACGCTTGTTAAAACGTTTGAGGCAGGGAGGAACTTTGCACCAGTTGTGTCCTCCTCTCCCTCCTGAACGTTGGTGTATTGAGCGGCCAAGACCGAATTCTGAAATCAGAACATCTCAATCTTCTGCTATGAAATCTAAAGAGAGCAAGTCAGAGGATGGCAATGGCAAACTTGCTCTGAGGAAGCTTGCCAAGAAACCTCTGCAATAGGTTTGCCTTAGGATCTCCATAAGTCGGAAACAACATGAAGGCACACCTCAACAGCCAAAGCCCTGCTGTTGATGGAATTCTGATGGTTGTGGAAAATACGGAGCACGTTGCTTTGATTTATTCACTGTGGTGTTTTCAAAGATGCCTTCCTTTTTCTCCTCCTTTTCTCAAGTCCTCCAGCCTGCTCCTCATCAGGTAATAACCAATCTCCCCGAAGGGGTCCGGCCTCCGACGACGCGGCCGACCAGACCTCCTCCGCCGCTCATCCCCTCCTCCAAAACAGTGGTGCCCTCAGAGAAGCCATCCTTCATCATGGGTGGATCCATCTCACAGGTAAGTTAGTGGCAGAGAAGGCAGTGTGGGTCCTTAGTAGTCTTTTGTACCAGCAGACTGCGTCCTCATCCCAACCGCTGTTGCTCCAGATTCAAGCCAAGGAATGGGGTGACTTCAAATTGGTCATCTTCTCCCTCTGCCCTGTCTGACCTACCTCACAGGGTTATGTTTGAAATAGGAAGCATGTGCTCAAGCTCTTTGGAGGGACGGCAGGGGACAAGTGTGACCAGTAAATGATCATTCTTTCCCCACTCATCCCTACCTTTCCAATATTCATTGACGGACAGAGGTTGGATGAGCCTCTTTCAAGAGAGCATTACTTGTGTGTTCCTCCATGTCAGGGGGTACCTTCTAACTATTAAGGTTCTGTGACAACTTGCTCCTGCTTTTAGATTGTTGGCCTGTTGTTCACCTTTTCCTTTTCCTTCTTTCCCTCCTTCCTTTTTCCTCTATCCCTCTCATTCCAGGGGACACCCGGCACGTACCTAACATCCCACGGTCAAGCGTCTTATGGTCAAGAACCCCCCAAGCCCTCCGTCGGCTCCATCTCCCTCGGACTCCCGAGGCAACAGGACTCGGCCAAGTCAGGTAGGGGAAATAAATGTCTGTTTTCCTCCGATCTGTTCTGTTGAGGTGAAGATTGTGCTCAGAGCATAAAAGGAGAGGAAGAAGCATGACTCTGGCCTTGTAGTGGCTTTCGCGCTCCTGTTAGTACTGTCTAAGCATGGCTCAATATGACTTGCTGGTTGCCAAAACTGGGTTCACTTACCGAACACATGAACGATGAAGTAAGTTACTCTTGGCCTGGCACTTAGCATTCCTTCACTGTTGTTTGGGTTGTCCTCCACTTCCGCCTCCTCGCTTTTTATCGTCTTCAGTTCCTCCTCGCCTTCCTTTCCTCTTTCTTTTCATTAGCAGAGTGCTGATACTTTGGTTTTTATTTCCATTTGGGAGGGGAGAACTCGAACGCTGGGTGTGGGGCTGTTTTTGAGACATGAAATGAGGAGAGGGAGGCGGCAGCAGTGTATCTACTATATTGGGATTCTCTTCAATCATGCAAAGATGCCAGTTGTCAGTCATCATGATGTGAACCTTATATTCCCCCCCCCTTTCTGCCTCCCCAGCTTCCATGCCCTACATCAAGCAAGAGGAGTTCTCCCCGCGGAGTCAAAACTCGCAGCCTGAAGGCCTGTTGGTTAGAGCCCAGCATGAGGGAGTGGTTCGAGGTGAGCAAAAGAGGCATTTTGATTAATACGTTTTCTCTAGGAATCTCTTAAGTCTTCCAGTGCAATTCTGGTGGAAGCTGTATAGAGTTGTGCTGGGGAACCTAGAAGTTCCTAGAGAAGATACCTTTCTAGGCATTTGTAGGTCCTCCAGTATGATTCTGTGATCAACCTCTGGCAGAAAGGGATCTGTGGTCAACTTCTGGTGGGCAGAAACATGATAAAATGCTTTGTTTTTAATAAAATAAATCCATGCTTTGCCTCTCCAACCAGGGACGGCAACCACTATCCAAGAAGGAAGCATAACCCGAGGGACGCCAGCCAGCAAAGTGTCTGTCGAAACAATGCCATCCCTGCGAGGTTCCATTACCCAGGTATGCGCTGTCTGTGGCATAGGGCTGACCCACCAGACATCAGCACTAACCATGGGCTGTGCCTGCTAGGGAATTGCAACCCAATGGCCATGTATGCTGTGGGGCATTCTTGGATTTGTAGTCCATAAGGAGGGACTTTGCCGAGCTCTGTGGCTTTTCACTTCCAGCATAACAGACCTTGCAAGGTTTGTTGGAGGGCGACTGGGCCAGTGTCCCCCTGTGGACTTTATGGTTTTGAACGGGAGCTTCCCATAACCTTTCATTTTTGTCCCAGTATGGGATCTAGAGCAGTGGTTCCCAAACTTTGATCCCCCCAGTTGTTTTGGACTTCAACTCTCAGAATCCCCAGCCAGCTTGGCCAACTGGTCAGGAATTCTGGGAGCCAAAGTCCTAAACAGCAACAGGACCAAAGTTTGGAGATCACTAACGTAGAGCATCCCATGTTTGCTTCCCTGACATTTGCCTCTTGCATTAACCAGCAGTGTGTTTGGATGTGAGATAGCTTCCATGGATGCCTTGGTTCGATTCCCAAGTTCCTAGCTTCTTCCGCTTTCTTTGCAGGGGACTCCAGCTTTGTCCCAGTCTGGGATCGCGGCTGATGTGCTGCTGAAGGGAACCATCACACGCCTGGCCACAGAAGACAGCCCAGAGAAATGCCGGGAGGAGGCCGGAGCATCGAAAGGCCACGTCATTTACGAGGGCAAGAGTGGGCACATCATAACCTATGACGGTAACTATGTAGGGCTGGCATGGGAACCCTGCGACAGACATCTCAGCTTTTTAAAACAAAGAGCTCCAGTGGGTGCAGACTTCCAGATAATAGTTTGCATGAACTATATTGGAAGCATTTCTTCTGTCGGTTACACATGCGCCTTAGTGGAACGATGGACTGAAGCAAATGTCCATTGGGCTTGACCAAGGAGAATGTGGCCTGAATTTCTTTTCACAGGTGACCCATTGCGTCACGCCAGATCTGGTGTTTTTCTCTTCCCTGCCTCCATTTTGTTAGTGGCCGGCTTCTGTCCCCTGCCACCATTTTGACCCCAATCTTTGCATTATTACAGCCATCAAAAATGTCCGGGAAGGAACCCGAAGTCCACGGACGGCTCACGAAATGAGTCTGAAGAGGACATACGATGCCATGGAAGGAAACATCAAGCAGGGGATGTCCATGAGGGACTCTCCTGTCTCTGCGCCGTTGGAAGGTAAACGTGGCTCCCATATCGCTTCTTGTTTCAAAAAGGAAATAACTTGCTTGCATGAGAAGTGTATAAAGAACATTTCAGAGCATAATAACTCACATGTCAAAGCATGTCAGGACATTGTTGTTTGCAAAAGAACATGCCACCAGTGGTAAAACAGAGCTATGGACAGATATATCTATTATAATTTGATTATTTAGCAGAGGGAATATTGGAAAGTTAGAGTGGAGTAAGACATTTACAGAGGGACGCTTCTGTATGTGAGGAATGGTCTGCGTTTTCTTTTTCGTATGTGAATGACACGCAGCGCACCAATATAGTTCACGCGGCGTAAAACGGTGCGCCTATCTACAAAAGAAAATGGCAGCTCTCCCTTTTTATCCTTTTCCAAGGCTTAATCTGCCGTGCCCTGCCTCGAGGTAGCTCTCACCCCGACTTAAAAGAGAGGACCGTACTGTCAGGATCTATAATGCAAGGTAAGGTTTTTTCCCTCTTTACATTCATTCCGGCTCAAGAATTCCTGTATTTGTGAGTTAGATGTATATCCTGGGGAGCCACAAAGACAGGATCGGGGCACACAAAGGCCTCCCTTTCCCCAGCACCTTTATCTGTTTCTGTGTTTCACGGCCAGGCACCCCGCGAGCGACGGCCGAGAGCTACGAGGAAGGCCTGAAATACCCAAAGATCAAGAGGGAGTCTCCCCCTACGCGGAGCTTCGAAGGCGCCATCACCAAGGGCAAGCCCTACGAAGGGGTCACCACCATCAAGGAGATGGGCCGCTCCATCCATGAGATCCCCCGGCAGGATCTGCTCAGCCAGGAGAGCCGCAAGACCCCCGAAATTGTCCAGAGCGCCCGGCCGATCATCGAGGGCTCCATCTCCCAGGTAGGCAGACACTGGGCTGACCTCTTCGTTGCTGCAGAAAGAGCAAGCCTTCTTTGCAGCTCAGGGATAGGAGCCACGTAGCCCTCCAGATGTCATCCAAATCCCAGGAGTGCTAGCCAGCATAGTGAAGGGTGAGGGATGCTGGGAGTTACAGTTCAAAACCTTCAGGCAGGCTGCCGAATCCCCACCCTGGCTGTGCTCTTGGTCCCCTTTCATAGGAAGGACAGCCTCCATTGGCAGGCCCACAGGTAAGGAGAGCACTCCTAGGTAGGTTAAACTCTTCTGTTTGTGGGGTTGGCTGTGGCACATTCCCACCTAGTTGTCATAGGTCACCTTGTGTACACAGCACATTGTAATCTTTCTGAGACATGCGACTGAGGGCAACGTTTCTCAAACTCTCCATGGCGGTGGTGAAAAGGAGACCCGGGCTGACATTGGCACTACGCTTTTTTGGCTCCAGGGCACGCCCATCAAATACGAGAACAGCGCTGGCCAGTCGGCCATTAAACACAACGTCAAGTCGTTGATCACCGGCCCGAGCAAACTGTCGCGGGGGATGCCGCCTCTGGAGATGGTGTCGGAGAACGTGAAGGTGGTGGAGCGAGGGAAGTACGAAGACGCCAAGCCCGGCGAGGTCCGTTCTCGCCACACCTCGGTGGTCAGCTCCGGCACATCGGTCCTACGGTCGACGCTCCACGAGGCGCCCAAGTCCCAAGTGAGCCCCGGGATCTATGAGGACGCCAACGCGAGGAGGACGCCTGTCAACTACCAGAGCATGTCCAGGAGTTCCCCGATGATGAACCGAGTTTCAGAAGGTGCGTTTTATTCGACTTGGGTGGGAAGCTGGGCAGTGACCGGAGGTCAGCCTCCCGCCTCAATCCCTGAAGACTGCATCCCAAAATGTTTTCTCTGCATGCCAGCCAAAATGGTGTTATTTCCGGTCACCACTTTGACTGCAGCATAGAGGAACCAGAACTATTCTCAGACAGATTCTTGTTCATCATATTTATATCTCTTTATTTATATCGGGCCTTTTTCCTATTTTGGGGCTCGGGGCAGCTTACAACAGTTTAAAATAGCATACAGAAGTTAAAGAGGAATTAAACCATCGTGACATTTGGAATCAGTTAAAACGAAGGCATGGAGGGCATGCCTTCCATGCCTTTCCTCATTTCTGCATCTTGGGGAGAGTTTTTGAGTGATTATTTTGGGTGTCTTGCTATTTGTTAAAAAGCAAATGGGGGTTCAGGGTGCTTTAGGGGGTTAGTAGAGGGTTCGGAGTTGTAAAATGGCATTTATAGGGGCACACACTCCCCCTGCCCCTGCATTATTGATTGATGGATTGGTTTGGTTTCTATCCTGCTTTTCTGCTTACGTTCAGAAAACGTATACAGAAAAGAAAGAAACAGACAGGAGAAAAAGAGAAGAAAAGAGAACAGGGGAAAGGCATATAGCTAAACCTTAGCATGGCTCTGACCCCCCAGTCTTAACTGTAATGAACCGAAGAATTAAAAATATACATTGATTATACATCATTAGTGAAGATTTTACATTAAAATATCCCTGCTGTCCATAGGACAGCTCCTTACCTTTGCTGCGTTTTCCTCCCCTCCTTTTTGCAGGCGGCATGTCTTCAGGGAAATCGGCGAACCACGAGCGGAAATCCACCCTGACCCCGACGCAGCGGGAGAGCGTCCCCTCCAAATCCCCTGTCCCCGGGGTGGATCCGGTGGTCACCCACAGCCCCTTCGATCCCCACCATCGCGGGGCTACCCCCGACGTCTACAGGAGCCACCTGCCTGCCCACCTGGATCCGGCCATGCAGTTCCACAGGGCTCTGGATCCGGGTAAGTTCATTCCTTCTGGGAAATGGAGACGAACAACACGGAGAAGAATCCCAGTGTTTTTTCAGACCTTTTAATGCCAGCGTCAGTGTTTTTTCACAGTCATTGGTGCCCCTCAAGCCCTGTGTCTCCTGTCATCCCCATTTTAACCTGGGAGAGGGTTGGAGTGGCTGGGCCCTATTTTGTGGGCTGGTTTTGTGCCACCACCATGCCCTACACTCACCAACGGATTTATAGGCATGAAAAAGTGGGGATTGACATTTCCAGATAAACTTCAGAGGTGGCATTTTCTACCAACGACAAGATGCAGCTCTCTCACAGACACACACATAGAATCCTAGAGTCGGAAGAGACCCCAAAAAGGGCCCTGATCCAGTCCAACCCATTCTGCCATGCAGGAACTCTCATCCCCGTTGACAGAAGGCCATCCAGCCCCTCTTTAAAGACCTCCAAAGAAGGAGGCTCCACCACACTGCACCACACAACACACCTTAAAACCAAAAAATACAGTTTTTTATGAGACGGGAAGCAAACTTCTGTTCAATTCCAGATGTATTTTGGGCTTCTTTCCCCTCCATCTGGGGAGGGGGTGTTTGGTACAGTCCTTGGTGGGTGGGAAAATGGGTCCTAGGCCTCCCAGCTCTTGCTCCAGTTCTGTTCCCCTGTGATCTTTTCCCTCTCCATCTCCTCCTTCAGCCACAGCCTACATGTTCCAGCGTCAGCTGTCACCCACCCCTGGCTATCCGAGCCAATACCAGCTCTACGCCATGGAGAACACGCGGCAGACCATCCTCAATGACTACATCACCTCCCAGCAGATGCAAGTCAACCTGCGGCCGGACTTGGCCCGGGGGCTCTCCCCCCCGAGAGCAGACCTTGGGCCTTCCCTACGCAGGAGCCAGAGGTGAGTCTAAGCCCGGTGTCACCCGGTTTTGCCTTGTGAAATCTGGGAGACCATCAGAGACCCCCAGGTAGGACTAGGAAGAGACTCCTGCCAGAGACCCGGAGTGGAGTTTGCCAGTCAGAACTAACAATGGTAATGCTGACTTCCTCTATACTTTTAATTGTAAACTTATTAATGTATAAACTCCCATCTTGGGAAGAAGGTGAGATATAAAGAAGAAGAAGATAATGATGATGATCACGATGGTAACTGTTTTGCACAACAACTCCCAGAATCTTTTGTGCTGGTCAGGAGATTGTGGGAGCTGTGGTTCAAATAAGTACCTTTCCCAAATTCAGCAGTGAGATATGACACAAATGGAAGAGGGATTGGGAAGGAGGAGGGAAAAAAGCATACCCAGTGGCTAGATTCTTGGTGTCAGACTCAGCACTGAGCTGGGTTGAAGCACTCCAGGAAGGTTGCCACTGGTAGCCTGGTGCCATTGGACCTTTCTTTCTCTCTCATTAGGAATTATTGACCTGAACAGCATGGCCCCCACGATCCTGGTGCCCCACCCAGGCGGACCGAGCACCCCTCCGATGGAGAGGATCACCTACATCCCCAGCACTCAGCTTGCGTTCCCAACCAGGCCTTACAACCCTCCCTCTATGTCCCCAGGTAAGACCTCAGTGCTTCCCCACACTTAGAATCTCCATGGATCCTAAACAGTTGATCTCCGTTGGGATCCTAAACAATTGATTCTACCCAGACTATATCCCTGGCCGGAAATCCAGTTCCCATGGCTGGCTAAATGGGGAACCTGTGGGCGGCATAGACCCCCTACACACACACAAGGCAAGGCTGCCCAAAGGAGCCTATCTCTCCAAACCGTACCACCTTCTTTCCCTCTCAGGGCACCCTTCCCACCTGGCAGCTTCCGCAGCAGCCAATGCAGAGCGAGAGCGTGAACGGGAACGAGAGAAGGAGCGAGAGCGGGAACGAGAGCGAGAGAGAGAGCGCGAGCGTGAGAGGGAGAGAATAGCCAACGTCCCCTCGGAGCTCTACCTTCGTCCAGGTGAGCCTTCTTTGGCCATTCTGGATCCGTATGCCCCATTTCGGTGTCGCCCACCACTCATTTTTGCGCATGAGAATCTTGTTACCACAGTTTTAACTTTGGTGGAAGAAGGGAGCTCTCATCTAAAAGGCAGGCATATGCCACGGTCTGATAGTTCAAAATCTTAGGATGGTTGGTGGAAATGTTCTCAGGTTGGAAATGGGGAATTGCACTGTCAAATATAATCCAAATGGCAAGTTCTTTTTAAAACCAAAGGTAGGGGAATGCATGTAATTGTTCAACTGTTCAGCCGTTGCCAGCTTAGTGAGTGGGTGAGGATGATGGGAGTTGTGGTTAATCTCTCTCTGCATTTGCTTTCTGCTCTTCCTCTTCCTCACTCTTCCTCCTTCCCCTTCTGAAGGAGCTGAGCAACCCGGCCGACCTTCCAGCCACGGCTATGTCCGCTCGCCCTCCCCTTCGGTGCGGGGTCAGGAGAGCATCATGCAGCAGCGGCCCAGCATTTTCCAAGGATCCAACGGGACGAGCGTCATCACCCCACTGGATCCCACGGCCCAGTTGCGCATCATGTACGGTTTGATTGGGTTCAGCCAGATTGTGTGTGCGGCGGGAGGACGGGGACATAATGCATGTGCACACTTGTCCAATGCCTTCCCTGCTTTAAACTATGTTGTCCAAGGAGTGACTTCAGACAGAGAATGGAGGCTACGTTTCCCTGAAAGGAAGTCCTGGGTTCAATCCCTAGTATCTCCAATTACAGAGAAGGGAAGGATTACTTGCTTCAAGGTTATGGAGAGCCAGTACCATGTTAGGAACCATGAGGACTCAAATCATACTTTGCAGTAACTCAGTATTAGAGAGTCCGCACTGAAGACAGAGGTCTTGGGTTGGATCTCAGGCCTTTTTTTCGAGATCCAAAAACACCAGAACCGTGAGGACTAGAATCTTAATAACTAAAATATTCTACTACTACTACTACTACTACTAATACTGGTTATTTTCTTACCCTGTATCCTGACCCATTTCCTTCTGCTTTTCGGGTGGGGAACAACAGGCAGCTCCCTTCTGGCGCCCCCTCGATCACCCAGGGGCTGCCTGCGTCCCGCTACAACACGGCCGCCGACGCACTGGCCGCCCTGGTCGACGCCGCAGCTTCGGCCCCCCAGATGGAGGTCGCCAAGTCCAAAGAAGGCAAGCACGAAGGAAGCCGGATCGAGGAGAACCAGGGGCGCAGGTCGGTGGTCAGCGAGCAGCAGCAGATGGAACAGAAGACGCTGGAGGCTGCTGAGAAGAGAGGAGCCCCTGGCCCATACTCCTCCTCCTCTTCCTCGTCCTCTTCCTCCTCCTTTTCCAACAGCAAGGCCCAGAGCCAGTCCTCCTCGTCAATCTACTCGGAGGCTGGGAAGGAGAAAGGCCCGCCCTCCATCTCCAAGTACGAGGAGGAGCTGCGGACCCGCGGGAAGACCACCATCACGGCCGCCAACTTCATCGACGTCATCATCACCCGCCAGATCGCCTCGGACAAGGACGCCCGAGACCGCGGCTCCCAAAGCTCGGACTCCTCCAGCAGCCGTACGTTACGTTCTCAGCCAAACAGCTCTAGCCCCTTCCCCAAATTACAAAGGTCAGGACTCTGTAGGACGGAGCCACAACAGGTAAAATAGTGGTAATAAAGTAGTGAAGCAAAACCAGCTGGGTAGTGTGGAAGGGACCTGACCGGCTGATGCAAGTACAGGATTGGAAAAGGAATGCTTTTGAATGACCCCCTCCCTTTCTTCTCGCTTCTCCCTGGCTCAGTGTCCTCTTCGCACCGATACGAACCGCCCCGAGACGCCATCGAGGTGATCAGCCCTGCCAACTCGCCTGTCCCGCCCCAGGAGAAGATGCCGCCTTACCAACAGGAGCCCCCCAAAATGAGCCAAGGGGAAAGTAAGAGGCTGCGGTGGCCGTGGCGGTGGTTTTTCGTTCTCACTTTGTTGACCCAAACTCAGGGGCTCAAGGCAATTTAAGGAAATTTGGAAACAGAAAGGCTGATTAGATGGACATATTTTGCATGCTGATCCAATAGGACTTGGAGGTGGTGGTGGGGTTAAGGAACAAACCAGGGGGGTTTATCATTACATCTGAGGCTTGTGAAGTTTCCAGAGGCCGCTGTGTACACAGAGCGATGGAGTAAATGGAGCCTCTTGGTTTGACTGAGCTGAACAGTCTTACATTTAGATCTCATGCCATCTGTTGGGGGTGCTTTGATTGTAAGTTTCTGCATGTCAGGGGGGTTGGACTGGATGGCCCTTGTGGTCTCTTCCAACTCTACGATTCTAAGACTTAAGGAACACAAAGTCTTTGTCTTTCTTTCTTTCTCCACCTTGTCTGGGAACCAGGAGACTGCAGCCGACAGTACGAGGGCCCGATCCACTCTTATCGGCCTCAGCAAGATTCCCCATCGCCTCAACAGCAGCCACCGCCACCGCAGCAGCAGGCCCCCCCACCGCCTCCGCCTGCCCCGCAGGGCGAAGGGATGGGGCCCGTTCCTCGGACCCACCGCCTCATCACCCTCGCCGATCACATCTGTGTAGGTTTGCGCTCGGAGGCTCCGTTCTTTGAGGAGGCTGTATTTGTTGAGGATTAAGCCAAGGGGTCTCTGTCCAGGGAAACTTGCGCGATGCTCCATTAACAACAAACCCCCTCATCCACAAGGTTGGAATTGTTCCTGGGGGGGGGGGCTACAGCTCCCAGTATACCCCAGACAGATCCTAAAGTAAGAAAGCAACTTTCAATCCCCAAAGTAGGGAAGTTACTGTGTATACTCATGTATAAGTCTAGAAATGTAGGCTTAAAATTGACCCCCAAAACCTGAGTCGGTCAGTAAGCACTCATGGGTGGGTGGGTAGATAGATAGATAGATAGATAGATAGATAGATAGATAGATAGATAGATAGATAGATATGGGGAAAGGCAAGAGTTTAATTTGCCCTGGAAGCACTGACCCCTTCTATTCTCTCATCTGTCCAGCGTTTAGTATGAGCACAAATAGTTATGCCTGCTGGGATTTTGTAAGTGCTTTGGCATAGTTTTCCTTTGCTTAATCCTTTACATCCTTTGTTAAATGTCCCTACGTTTTACCCTCGACTTATCCATTCATCATATCGAAATCCATATTTTTTGCCCCAAAACCTGCCCTTGACTTATATATGAGCTCGACTTACATAGTAATATTGTGCCAGTTTTTCCAGTGTTTTTCTCTTGGAAAAGAAAAGCTGGGTGGGGAATTATTTCTTTTTCTTGGCTTCCATATTTCTTGTACCTCTCTACCTGTGTTGTCTCAGATCTCCAAATGGCTGAAGGTGACCAACTCACAGGGTTGCCGTCTTTTACTTTCCCTCTCCTCTTCCCTTCCCTTCCTCAGCAAATCATCACCCAGGACTTTGCCCGCAGCCAAGCTTCCACGCAGGCCTCCCTCCAGACCCCCACCAGCACATTCCAGACCTCAGCCCCCACCTCCATCGCCACCGCCAGCCGGGCAAAGCCCACCAGCCGCTACAGTCCCGAGGTGCAGCCGCAGCCCACTCCCCACCAGCGCCCGGGTTCCCGCGTCTCTCCCGAAAACCTCTCCGACAAAAGTAGGGGAAGGTAAGCAGGCCGGAAGGATGGGAGGGAGAGAAGAGGCATCCGTTGGGCATGATGTTTGTAGAACGCACCACAGATGCGCAAATTGGATAAAATCATTTCGGCACCAAAGGGCTTTAAGAAAGAGTCACATTTGGATTGGACTCGGTGCCAATATGACACCACGGTTGGCACGCATCAGGCCTCTTGAGGGGATGGTATTCCATCACTTGGGTGCCACATCAGAGAAGGTCTTTTCCATGTTCCGCCACAATGTGTTGCTCCCCATCCCCACCAGTAGGCCACAAAGGAAGGCCCTGTTTCTTCTTCGTGGTCTCTGCGAATCACACAAATGGGTTCTTCTGCGCCTGCGCAGTCATGCTTTGTGTGTATTTGCAGATGACCACTCGAAATACCATTACAGGTAAGCAACCTGTCCTTCTGTGGGTTAGAGGCTGACAAGAGGGCAGCCGAGGAGGCCTAGCTTGCCTGCCTCCGGAGGAAGAAATGCCCACCATTGTCCCTCCGTCGTACCACCTAAATCGCCCTTCTCTCCCTGGAGTTTGGAGGAGTGTGTCCTTTGGTGGCCCCCACCCTGTCTTCTCACCGTCTTTTGCTCTGTGACCTCCTAGGCTTGGTAAATCCCCCGAAAGAAGCCACGTCTCCTCCGAGTCTTACGAGCCGATCTCTCCGCCTCAGGCCCCCGCCGGCCACGAGAAACAAGACAGCCTTTTGTTACTGTCCCAAAGATCTGAGCCTTCAGAGCAGAGGTAGGCAAGCTGTGCGTCTGCGTGCATTGGACCCATTGTATGAGTCCACAAAGGATTGAAATATGAGTTTGGCCGGAATGACAAAGCGGAGGCGATAAATAAAAACAAGTGATTATAATATTAATATGTCTTGAATGTATTAATAAAAAGAGCCATTTGCATCTTATAAAGCGAAAATAATAACATTGCCATGTGGCTGAAAATCAGGACACGGGTGCCAACCCTTCAGGTGTTGGTGCCCCTTCAAGTTGCCTTACGGAGACCTTAAAGGGTTTTGTGGCCATATATATTGAGGTTTCCTCTAGAGCGGAGAGAGTGGGACTTGCCCTAGCTCTCTTCAATGGTTTTCCAGAGCAAAGCATGGCTTTGAATCATGGTCTCTCCGGATTTGGGACACTCAGACCACCACACCATGCTTGCTCTCTGTTGTTGTATGCTTTCAGGTCAACTCAGACTACATGGCAACCCTCAAGTAGTGTTTTCCTGGCAAGATCTCTTCAGTGGCAGGTTGCCATTGTCCCCCTCTAAAAGTGGGACTTTCCTTGACACCTTGCTCCCTTGGGGTCTTAGTCTTGCATCCAAGCAACTGCCCCATGCTCTTTAAGTGTTCAGGGCATAACATGCTTCCCTACTAGATTGAGTAGTGTGTACGTTCTCTGCCACAAAATGGGACTCTAGGGTGGCGGAAACGTCACGTCTATCTGAGCGAGGGTGAAGCAAGGTGGAGGGTTGTCGTTGTAGGGCGTACGTGTCCTTTTCCCCACTGAGTGCCCTCTCTTCTCTCAGCAGGACGGATTCCCGTTCCCCCGGAAGCATGAGCTACCTGCCTTCCTTCTTCACCAAACTGGAGAGCACCTCGCCCATGGTGAAGTCCAAGAAGCAGGAGATCTTCCGGAAGCTGAACTCCTGCGGCGGCGGCGACTCGGACATGAGTAAGAGACGTTTCTTCCATTTTGACGTCGAAGGCTTTCATGGCCGGCATCCATAGTTTTTTGTGGGTTTTTCGGGCTCTGTGGCCATGTTCTAGAAGGGTTTCTTCCTGACGTTTCGCCAGCATCTTTCTCCGAAGATGCCAGCCACAGATGTTGGCGAAACGTTAGGAAGAAACTCTTCTAGAGCATGGCCACAGAGCCCGAAAAACCCAGAAAAAAGTATTTCTCCCATTTTCTTTGGCCCTTTTCTCCTTCCTTCCTTCCTTCCTTCCTTCCTTCCTTCCTTCCTTCCTTCCGCCAAGGAATGTGTGTCCGATTATTTTCTCTCTCGCTTTAACAGCTGCTGCTCAGCCGGGGACAGAGATATTTAACTTGCCAGCAGTAACTACTTCAGGTAAGGGCTTTGGTAAAAGACTCCGGTAAAGGAGCAATCCGGATGCTTGAAACCTTGTGCTATACTTTGCCAAAGACCAAGTGAACCGAACTCAGCATTTGGGTGCTGTTTGGGGAGGGTTCTGGGCATGTCTTAATTGAACATCTTTTTCTTCCGTCATTCTGGAATTTGCCCGATAAAGCATTAATCCGCTGTGTTCATCTTTTGCCTCTCTCATCCCACCTCCCATCTTCTTGTCTTAACCCGCTCCTGAATCCCATGCGGCGCCTGTCACCCTTCTTGAGGGGCATCGTCCTCTGCCTCCTCCTTGTCGCTTCCCCTTCTCAGGGCCGGTCAGTGCCCGAGGTCATTCCTTCGCCGACCCGGCCAGCAACCTGGGACTGGAGGACATCATCCGCAAAGCCCTGATGGGCAACTTTGATGACAAAGGGGAAGACCACAGCCTCCTCATGGCCCAGCCGATGGGTCTCGTACCAGGCGGATCCAACGCGGCGCTACCGGCAAACAGCGAAACCCGCAGGGAAGAGACAAACCCATCCCCAAATCCGGGTAAGAAAGACTGCCATTTGACAGCATCAGCAAAGAGAAAGCTGTAGGGCTAATATACTCCCCGGGTCAGTTTTTACACACACACCCCAACTTGCAAATACCTCTTGTAGGGCATGGGGGGCATTTTCACCACTGTTTCTCTACCACCACCATTTTAAGGCCAGGAAAGGCAATTTGGGGGGAAAACCTGGGAACCTGTTGTTAAAAGAAGGGCTCTGTTGGGCTTCAAAGGACATGGGAGAGGCAAACACATGGCCCCATAGAAGACATTGGGGGTTTAACATGATTCTTTCCCAGCCAGGGATTGAACCCTGGACCTTCTGCATGGCAAGACCCTCTCTCCTCCTCCGGAGCCACAGACCATTTGTTCCCTCTTTGGGAGGCGGACGAGAGGGGTTCCCATCTCTGCCCTCCGGCCACCTCACTCCCACTCCTCTTCTTTCCAGGCGGGGGAGTCGGCAAGCAGAAGCTGCTGGGCAAATCCGGCAGCCGGAAGTCCAAGTCGCCCATTCCAGGGCAAGGCTACTTGGGGACGGAGCGTCCGTCATCGGTCTCCTCGGTGCACTCGGAAGGCGACTACCACAGGCAGACCCCGGTGTGGTCATGGGAGGACAGGCCCTCCTCCACAGGTCAGCCGAGCCAGGCAGCCAACGGGGAGAGCAACTTGAAAGCAGGTTCTTCCCCACAATTTAGTCCATCCATAGATAAACCCACTCCCTCTGCTCTTGGTCCTGAAATCAGTGCCTGAAAACCCACAGCTTTCTTGTTGGGTCAGCTCTGCTGCCGCATGCATCTGAGTTTCCCCCTGCCCTTCATCCCTAAATCTCAAGGTGGCATCAGTGGTGTTTCCTCCCATTACTCTCACAAAACCCTCTTAGGTGGCATCGGCTTCTGGTCCAGGGCGGCCCAGTGAGCTTCACAGCTGGGGATTTGAATTCAACATTTGACACTGCAGTTGCTGTGGTTTGTTAAATGTGGAGCACAAAAACCACCAGAGCTTTGTGATATAATCACATTAATGTCAGGCAGGGGAGCTCTGGCTCTGAGGTTGAATCCATCCTCTTGAGGTTCCTGACAGTCATATCCTTTCCCCCAGCTCTTCTGCGCTAGTTTCCCAGCTTCTGGACTAAGAGGCTGAAAGGTCTTAAGTTTCAGTTCTGGTATCCCAGTAATCTTACTGGTATTGGTCCCACCATTATCATTGGTCCCATCCCTTTTGCCTTGGGTCTCACCCAGCATTGAAGTATGGCCCCGAGCCCTTATCTTTGTTGCTGAATCCGGTGGCCCTTGGAGCATAGAGATATCAATACCTGTGTTTTAATGGATGGCAATAAGAGGGCTTGGCTCTCTGCTTCAGTTCAGTTTTCTAGTTCCTCTGTGACTTCCAAGCTTGGAAGGCCCAGTCGGTCCTTTGAGCTTAGAGACTAGTGTTCTTGACTGTGTCCTGGAAGTCAAAGTTTATCTCCTCTAAGCGTGGAGTTCAAAGATATAGCCATGTTAGTCTGTAGAATCAGTATGTGGAGAGATCTTGTATAGCACCTTTGAGACCAGCTGAAAGAAAGAAGTTGGCAGCAGGAGCTT
Organism: Sceloporus undulatus; assembly: GCF_019175285.1. NCBI lineage: Eukaryota > Metazoa > Chordata > Lepidosauria > Squamata > Phrynosomatidae > Sceloporus > Sceloporus undulatus. The sequence continues at coordinate 6,951,831 of NC_056532.1, read as the reverse complement.
TCGTAGACTAAAGTCTACTTTCAAAGATGGATATGCTCTAAGCCTGGAGATCAGAACCCTTACCCTCCAAATTTGGAGAGCACACTCTTTGTCTGTGTCCTCCAAGGCTGGATGGAGATCAGAGTCCTTGTCCTCCAAGCTTGGAGAGCACAGTCTTCAACTCTATCCTCCCAGGCTGGAGATAAGAACCCTTGTCCTCCAAGTTTGCAAAGCACAGTCTTCATGTGTGTCCTATGAGCTTGGAGAGCAAAGTCCTTGTCCATCAAGCTTGGAGGGCATAGTCTTTTTGTGTGTCCACTGAGCTTGGAGATCAGAGTCCTTGTCCTCCAAGCTTTGAGAACACGGTCTTCATCTGTGTCCTCTGAGCTTGAGGAGCAAAGTCCTTGTCCTTTAAGCTTGGAGGACAGTTTTGATGGGTGTCCTCTGAGCTTGGAGATCATGACCCTTGTCCTCCAAGCTTGGAGAGCACAGTCTTCCTCTGTGAGCTTGGAGAGCAGAGTCTTGGTCTTCCAAGCTTGGAGAGCACAGTCTTCATCTGAGCTTTGAGGAGCGAAGTCCTTGTCCTTCAGGCTTGGAGGACACAGCCTTCATGGGTGTCCTCTGAACTTGGAGAGCATGACCCTTGTCCTCCAAGCTTGGAGTGCACAGTCTTCCTCTGTGAGCTTGGAGAGCAAGGTCTCAGCCCTTCAAGCTTGGAGGACAGTCTTTGCATCCTCTGAGATTGGGAAGTGATGCCCCACCTTTCCCCATAAGCCGGGTACCATTGCGAGCGCCACCTGATCTTGGTCTTGGACTTGGGGAGATGTTTCAATCTTGTCTCTCTCCTTTCTTAAAACCCGCTAGGATCCACCCAGTTCCCCTACAACCCCCTGACGATGCGCATGCTGAGCAGCACCCCTCCGACCTCCATCACCTGCGCCCCGTCGTCGGTCGGCCAGGCGTCCGCTCACCAGCCCAACCGGATATGGGATCGGGAACCCGCCCCGCTCCTCTCGGCCCAATACGAGACCCTTTCGGACAGCGACGACTGAAGCCGGGGGACGAGGGGGTGAGGAAAGACCCTTTTTTTGTAACAAGAAATATATATATATATGGAAAAGATACTCATTCGTGGGGCTTGGAAACCCACCCGATTGGTCTTTTTAAAACACAACAAAGCGCAGTGTCCCCCGAAGACCTCTTCAAAGACAGACAAAAGGGGGGCGGCTGCACTAGATGAAGACGTTTTTTGGAACTTGGAGCGCCGTGAAAATATGTAAAGAGGTGTTTTGTTTTCGTTTTTTAAAAAAAGAGGACGTATTACTGAGCGACATCTTTATTTGTAAAGAGAAAGCCGCGCGTCTGACGTCTCTAAAGAAAACCAAGCGAGAGAAAGAAAGAGCGACCGTTCTTCTGTAAATAGAGCATCTTCCCTTCCCTGCCGCAGTGTTCACTTCAGGTCCACTCAACCTCCTCCTTGTTAGAAGATCTGGTGTACTTATGTTGAAATCATTGCATAAAACCTTTTGTTCGGGGTCGTTTTATAATTATTATTATTTTTTAAAGAGCGTTTTTCTCGAGCGTAGAAGGTTAGCCGTCTCTTTTCCCCCCCAAGGTGTCGCCCAGCTTCAGCGCGTTGGGCGCATCTCCCACTGGCGCCGGGGCGATGCTCCCAGCCGGTCCGCACATAACAGCAACCTCACCCATGGCTACTTTTCACGGGCGGCGCACCTCTCCCCGTCTTTTCTTTTCTGTGGTTATCAAAGACCTTGTGGAGTACCGTTTTTAATTTTGTGTTTTTTGAGGCCCTTCTCGGTGGCTGTACGTTTTTAAAACTCGCGCGGATTGCGCCTCCGCCGCAGTGTACATTCCCCCTCTCCGCCGTTCCGAGTTTTGTTTAGCCACACTGTGAAACGTTTGGCACGGGACGCAACGGCGGCCTCTTTCCCTGAGAGAGAGAGAGAGAGAGCCAAGCCCCACGGAGCGAACGCGTCTCCTCCGTCGGCGCCGAATAATTCTCGCTCTGAGATGGCAAAACCCAGTTTGTCAGGTGCTTGTGTATATCTAAATTGTGTTGTTTTTTTCCCCAGAACTAAACAAGGCTGGAGTCAGTTCTTAATATGATTTTTTTATTTTTGAATGTTAATGCCACTGGATTTTCTGCTTCTGGTTTTCCGATTCTTGTATGGAGATGTTTCTAGTTCCCGTCTTTGTTTTGCTGTCCGAGACAAAAAAATACATATATACCACAGTACATCCACTAGTACCTAAACCTTTCCTTATCTCTCTGTATTTTGCTTTTATATCTATATATATAGTATATTAAAAACAGACCAGATTCCGGTACGACTAAGAAGCCGCCTTAAAACACTGGATCCTGCTACGGCACGCGGGGGACCGGCTCGATCTCCGAAACGAAAGGAGCTGCACTTTGGAGCGGATTTAAACCGAGACGCTCGCCTTTTCACTTTAACTTTAGGGAAGCGAAACGACTTGCTTTTGTAAAGCCTCGCAAATCTAATGTACTGGGTTTTGCTCAGCGTCGGGTTTGGGGTGTGTATGTGTGTTTAGGTTTGTCCTCAAAAGGGTGGAAGAGCAGAAGTACAACTCCTACAAACTACAAACGTTTAAGGGATTGAGCCCGACAGCTTTGTAACCACTGGGAAACGGAGTCGAGAAACTCCCATTTTGTCCCATGCTTTTCCTGATGCCAAGTTGCGCTGACCAAGCGTCCGGCGTGGCTTTGCCCGGCCGTAACCGAAAGGAGCCAGAACCTCTTTCCGATGATCCGCATTCTGGTTTTGGGACGTCTTATTTCTTTTTCTAAGGTTGCTGCAGTTCTTCATCCTTAAGGATCTGGTTTCTCCTCCCCTTCCACAAGCAGTTTGCCTTGTTTTGCAACCGTGGCTCAGGGGACACCGCCACGGCGTTGGTTTTTGCGAAACCGAGCAGGGACCCCTGTACTTTAAAAAATACAAAATCCTAATACGAACGCTGCTCTGCGCCAAAGTGGAAATCTGTGCAAGGATCCTCAAGGTCCAAAACGTTGTATTGCCGCCCCGTTTTCTCACGCAGGAAGGCGTCGATCCAAAGCAATGTGGTTTGGGTATCTCTTTGAAAAGATACATGTATGCCTGTGATTTTGTTTTGTTTTGAACACAGCTTTTGTTAGTATGTTGTTCCTCGGCTCTGTACAAAATCTCTTTTCGTTTAGGGGTGAGGCGGGAGCGACCCGGAGGCACCCTGCGCACCATGAAACCTTCCCCGCGTTTGGTCCGCGCCCGTGTCGTTTTGAGTAAGATGGCAACTTTCTGCAACCCAGACCAACCCAATAAAAGAAAAGTGGGGATCAGCACTCCCATAATGGTATCTTTTCCTTTTCCTTTTGGCAGTCTTGTCTTGTTTCTTGAAAGGGCAGAGGGCAAGAGTGACGTCCGATAACGGAGCAAATGCCACGGTGAGCCAGGGTTTCTCCTTGTTGCCATCCAGCATGGATCCTTACAGCGTGGCTAATGGGCGTCTCTTCATTTTTGAGACTAAACCTGGGACCTTCTGCATGGAAAGCAGGGGTTTGATCACTAAGGTATGGGAGATAATACAACAAATGCTTGCTCTAGAGGCAGATGCCTCGGACCTTTGGAGATCCTAGTGCTCTCCATACCAATCGCACCAGGGTTTGGGAGCCACAGTGGCCTTCCTCCAAGACTTTGGGAGGCTGCATTCCCCCCCACCCCCAAATTCTTCTTCTTGTGCCCCTAAATGTCTTTTGGTCGTGTCTTTGTACCCTCCCCAAACCATTTTGGACCCAGGAAAAAGCCATTTTAGCTACAGGGAGTGACCAAAAGACAATGTTTTAGATAAAGGTCTCGAGAACATGAAAATGTCCTCTGCAGCCTCTTGAAGGCACTATGAATTGACAAAACCATCCCTGGGGACCACTGTGTCCACTCCAGTTTACACCAGTTTCCGTACACACAAAGCGAGGGCTCTTAGAAAAGGAGCTTTGCGCACCTGATTTAAAAAGGCCACTTTAAAATACTAGATGGGAAATGCGCAGAAAACTTCATGGGGAAGGAAATGCCTTGTTTCCTTTTCCCTTTCGCATGGTGACTACTGTCCTTTGCAATGGAGGCGCCTCAGTAAAGACACTCAAGCAAAACCAATGTGGCTGAAGCAACCAGACGCCTTCGCCATTTATTTAGTGCTGAGATCCGCAAGGTATACCCCTTCTCTCTTTAAATCACCATGTCCCTGAAATGTCAGATTATCTCCCGCAACACATTGCATGCCCAGTCCCGGCCTTCCAGAGCCTTGCCATGCCTTGGCCTCTTTTTCTGACGGCTGCGTTTCAAAGCAACAAATGCCCCGGGTCCTTATAGCACCAAAGAACCAGCAGCGCCATACAAAACGTTCTGCGCATTGCGGAGGAAAACGACTCTCACTCTCTCCCAGCCTCTTCTCTGTTCTCCTTCTGCAACTTTGTGCGCCTTTTCTTCCTCTTGGCCAGTTCCACCAGCTCCTTCCGAATGTACCGGGCCGATGCCTCGTCTCCGATTTTCTCCGCCTGCTTCAGGGCTTCTTGGTAGACTTCTTTGGCCTGAGGATAATCTTCTGCATCCGCAGAAAGGAGAAAGGCAGGGATCGTAAATCTGGCACATCTGAACCGATGCCCAAACAGGCTGCCCAGTGCTCGAATGTATATATTCCAATAAAGAAAAGCCAAGGATAGCCTCTTGTCTTTTAAGTCCCTCCTTTTGCCTACCTTTATGCATCAGGATCCCAGCCAAGTTGTTCAACACAATGTGGGCTTCCGGGTGTTCGGTCTCCCGCGCCAGTTCTGCCGCCTTCCTCACCCGCGCATAGGCATCTTCATAGCGCCCCTGAGCATCCAAGGCGGTCGCTAAGTCGTTCATCAGGACCACCGTCTGCCGCAAAAAAGAACCCAATTCAGAGCGGAAGCCAAGATCTGCGGTCAAAAGCAGGGCTGGCGGCGTTTAAAGAGAGTCACTTTAAGGACTGAGCCACTGAGCTTGGTTCCCAGAGGCAAAGCTAATCTCATTTCTTCCTTACCTGGGGATGTGTCTCCCCTTGGACCTCGGTGGCGATGCGCAGCGCCCGCTCATACATCTTCTGAGCCACGGCCGCCTGGCTGTGAGCCAGCAGATAGCGGGCGTAAGAGTCCAGGCTCATGCCCAGGAGAAGCCGCGTGTCGTTCCTTTCTTCCTCTGAGAACGAGAGGAAGGAGAGCCAGCTGAAGAGAAGCTGCAAAGAGCAGTGGTTTTAAAAGGGGTGGAGCCAGGAGAACCATGTTCAAATCCACCCTCTGGCCTTAGGCCAGCTGTGTTCTCTCTGACGATGCAAAGGGAAGGAAACATGTACGCAAGGTGCTCTGCGTGTGAGTTGCGCGCCTTTGAGTCGCTTCCGACTTGGGGTTTTCTAGGCAAGGTTTGTCCAAGTTTGCCATTGCCTTCCCCTGAGTCTGAGGGCATGTCCAAAGTCACCCAGTGCATTTCGTGGCTGAGCTGGGCATTGAACTCTGGTCTCCAGAGCCGTAGTCCAATGCTCAAACCACTACGCCACGATGCCTCCCCAGCCTTTATACCTGTTAGAGCATCGCTGGGCATGTCTTTCTGCTTGGCAACTTTCTCCTCCAGGGTCAGGATGCAGAACTCGTAGCCAGCCAGCGCCAACTTGTGCCTGCCCAACGAAACAGAAAATGCCATCAAAACCAGAACCTATCTTGGGGTCTTCTTGGCCAGATTTATACCTGTGCCTTCCTCCAAAAGACTCCACGCAACACATTTAAAAACAGATTGCAAAACTACACCAAAACCTCAATAAAAGCACCCACTGAGAGAGCATAAGAAGGTGTTAGGACACAGAGAGAGAGAGCTCTCTCTCTGGATCCATAACAACCATAAAGACTTGGCTCTGGTGCCACAAGGGATTATGATCCCATAGCGTTGAGCCATGGCAGTTAAAAGCGGCGTCAAACCGGGTCATTTCCACAGCGAGGACGCAGCCAGAGCGAGAGGCGACGAAACTTAACTGGTTCTGCGCAGCGTAGATGCTGGCCAGCTTGAGGGACATTTCGACGACGGCGTTGTCGTCCTGGAGGAATGGGAGAAACGGAAAGGAACCATTACTGTTTTACTTACTTATGGGTCGTGGGGGATTCTGGGAGTTGCGTTTAACTTCTCCAAAGGCTGCCTCCATTTGCAAAAGAAGGCTTTAACCTTTCAGCCCTAATCTGCTTCTGTTTGCAACGAAAAAAACTAACCTTAAACAACCCAAAGGCTATCTAATCCAAACCAAACCCATCCTGCCATGCAACTAAATCACCCCTGGAAGATGCCCATGCGACCCTCTCCTTAAAGACCTCCAAGGAGGGAGGTTCCCACTATAGAAGTGTCAAAAAAGGAAGCCATGGCCACCAATTAGGACAACCGTGATGCTCCTTTGAAAGCCAAAGGTTTAGCCGGACCCCTTCGCCCTTCTCTTTCACCCCAGAATCCTCCTTTGCTTCGTATGCATCAAGAACGCCTCCATTTTGGAAGCATCTTGGGATGACGGAGCCGGAAGCGTCCTTACTTCCTTGGTGTCTCCGGAGAGCAAGTGACTCATGGCCGCTTTGAACAGCTTCTCCGCCTGAAAGGAGGAAAAGAGAGAGGGATCATGGCCCACGGAGTCGGTCTCCCGGCTCTTTGGGCGCCAGGATTTTGGGGGGGGGGTGTCTCCAGGTACGAACTCACCTGCTCCATTTGGCCCCTCATGAAAGCCAGGTTCGCCATCTGCAACGCAAGCAAACAAAAAGGTGGGCCGCGTCAGAGCCCCACTCCGTCCTCAAACGTCCCCCTAATCATACTAGGATATCACTCCCTGCCGCCATTTTGAGAGGGGCTGCGGCCTCTGATGGGAATACACCTGGGCTTTCCGTTAGGGGCGTCCGGACGTTTCAAAACGGCGGGGTCTCACCGTGTCGTAGGTGTAGATGATGGCCGCCTTGTTGTCCGACCGGTGAGAGAGGCGGGCGGCTTCGTGGAGGATCCTCTCGGCTTCCTCCAGCTCTCCCTTCATGATGCTGAGCTGCGATGGGAAGAGGAGGACTGGGTTAATGTTGGGATACTGGGATGAGAGAGAAGTGATGGCAATGGAAACCATGCCTTAGGAGGAAGGGAATTGCTGGGGATGTTTAGCCTGGAGAAGAGAAGGTTAAGAGGTGATATGGGAGCCCTGTTTAAATACTTGAAGGGAGGCCATATTGAGGAGGGAGCAAGCTTGTTTTCTGCTGCTCCAGAGAATAGGATACAGAGCAATGGATGGGAGCTAAAAGGGATTCCAGTTCCACATTCGGAGGGACTTTTAGGCCTGGGAACCATGGAGCCCTCTGAGGGGTCTGGGGACGCCTTTGGGGCCTCCTTTCTCACTTTCGCTTTCTTCAGCAAGAGCACAATGGCATCTTCTTCTTCCTCTCCTCCTCCTCCTTCCGTCTCTTCGTCCTTCCCTTCTTCCCTGCTTCCTCCGTTTTCTTCCTCGGCTTCTCGGGAGAAGAAGGAAAAGGCTGGAGGCAAAGAAGAAAGAGAGAGTGAGGCGGGTTTAAGGTTATTACTTATTAATCAATGCACAACACTTAATGGCTTTCTGCGTCCGTCGTGTGCCTTCAGGCCGTTTCCTTGGCCATGTTTGTCCAAGATGGAGGCTTCCTCTGAGGCTGAGAGAGAGTGACTTCACCCAGGTTTATCCCAATGGGTTTCTAGGGCTGAGCTGCAGGGATTCGAACCCAGGACTGGAGTTAATAGTCTAACCCTCAAAACAGGATAATGGTCTATTATTATCATTACTATTAATAGTATCATTATTATCATCATCATTATGGCACTTTTAAACTCAATTTCATGGCTTTCCCAGCTGTCACTCAAAGCCAGAGGCCACGCCCCCTTAAGAAGCAAACCACGCTCACTTCCGCGTTTAACCACGCCCCTTCACCTGATAGGCCGACGCTGCCCGTGATGGCGGCGTAGGCCACGCCCACTTTCGCCCGCTCCCTCCGCAGCCCAGGCGCCGCCTTCGCCAGGAAGCGCTTCCCCGCCGCCAGAGCCACAGCCGCCGTTGCGAGGCCTCGCCGACTAAGCATGGCCCTTTAAGAAGAGCCCGAAACAGCGGGCTTCGAGGTTACTTCTTGTCATGTGATGCGGAAGTGACGTGTTCAAACCGCGACTTCCGGTTTCCCGTGTTCGGGCGGCGTGAGTCTGCCGCCGTGGATTCTGAGGTAAGTCTAGGCCCCGAGACTCCTCCCCCTCCGGTTTAAAAAGGATTTGTATCTATGTATAATTTGCCCGAGTCGGGCTTCATCGTCTCCCGCGGTTCCCCAGCTTTGCTGTTCCGGCTGTTTGTTGATTGGCTGTCGCAGGTCACGTGTCGTGTGCCGGGTTGCCGCTCCAACTTTCACTCTTCCGGGTTGTTTTTTTGCGTCTGCTTGTTCATTGGCTGTAGATAGTCACGTGGGATGCCTCTCGATACCGCCCCAGCCATTTCCTACCATGGTTGTATAACGGCTTATTCATTGGCTGTAGGGAGTCACATGGCATGAGTCTGGGTG